>NC_140201.1:1335793-1480793 GCF_965226575.1 Pagrus pagrus | reverse complement strand
CCTGCCAATCGCTTTCAAAAGCATTCAAATTACACTTGGAGAAAGATAAGATACTGTGATACAACATGACTATCATGAGAATGATCACAAAATGATGCAGAAGAACCACAAAGACACAAAATGGCCACCAAAAGACACAATGTAACAACAAAGGAGACAAAACAACCACAAACAAACACACAGGGATATGAAGCACACACAAACCTGTGAGCGTGCTCAGAAAAGTCTAAGTGGAAATGATTATTTATCATTTGCCAGTTTCATTAGGTAACGTCATTAATTAATCAGAAGAATAGATGTGTCCGTTTCCCTCGGGAGGACACACACACACACACACACACGCTGCAGACTCACACTGGGAGGATTCAGAACCAGCGGCTTTGTTTTCTGTTGAATGAAGATGTTCTGATGACCCGAGCCAAGGAGACAAACAGAGAGACACAGAGGACGATCACCAGAGTGTCCTGGAGCTGAAGCAGGTAGCAGACAGGACGGTGATAAAACAGAGGAAACAGATTTAGAGAGAAATTTAAGTTAAGGCGTTGTTGACTGATGGAGCTGTAAATCCTCCCCAGATGGCGTCAGATGATATCGGCAGCTCAGATCTGTCAGCAGCATTTCCTGCGTCTCTTTTGTCTCCGTGCGACTTCGGTTTATTAACCTACGTGATGCCAACAGCCATATATCAGCCCTCACCCCTCAGCGCGGGGAGGAGCATCCATCATGTCCTACACGCCAGATGACATCAGTTAGAAACTCGATCAGCGCCGTTTGAAAAGCCATTCACACAGCTGATACGGCCGCTGAGGACGGGCGCGAATGAGCCGTCACGCTTTATGTCAGGCGGAGAGAGGGAGACGTGTCGGGCCTCGTGCTTTTATATCGTAATTAAAGTGAACGTGGGCAGCCTTTTACCGACTCGCGGAGACGTGATTGGCGGCGCAGAGGGAGATAAAATGGTGTGTCTTTAATGGGAGGCTGTCTCCTTTCAGTTAAACTGCATGAATGAAATGACGCTACTAAAGAGTAATAGATGAACAAAGTCAAATCATTTCTACTCCAATGAAAGAGAATCATTTTTGAACGCAGCTGGAACATCAGCGCCGTCACCGAAAAGACGGGAAACAGGTGAGGAAAAACAAAAGTGACGTCCAGCCTCACATCATCAGCTGTGATTAAACAACAGGCTCTGATGAATGTGTCATCAATGTTGTGTTTCAATAATCTGATAGTATAATGATTGTGTGTGTTATAACATGAGAAAAATACGTCATATCTGAATCTCAAGCTTTAATGTTTGCAGAGATCAGTACGGTGTACGTCCGACCGTCACACTGTGGCGACAGCTCGTGTCGGTGGACATGAAGCAACAAAAGCAGAAGAAGGAAGAGAAAAATATTAATCAGACTTCTCTACCATCCGTCTTCTGCTGCATTTGTTTTGTTGTTTTCGTCAAATCAAATCAACCCGTGTTCATTTTCTCATCGTTGTGGTTGTTGATGACATGATGGAGACAGAAGAGGAGCATCTGGCCTGTAGTGATGCAGTGCTAGCTTCATAATCCCACTCCACCTTGAAGTGATAGTTTGGGTCTTTTGATGCGAGTGATGCTACTCACCCCTCGTCAGTGTGTTCCCTGACTCCTGTGTGGAGTACAGACGTATTTCAGCCACCTAAGAGAAGGCACACCTAAAAAAATACATATCTGTTTAAGTGTACGCTGTATTTTCAACGTTGAAGGTGCTTTACGTTGCTGCTGATCTGTGGTGTCACACAGCTGCACTTGTGCGTACAGATGTTGTGTGGTTGAGGGAACGTAGTGCCGAAGGAAGGAACTGTGTGTGGACAGTAGAGCTGTTAGCTGCGTCTTCTTCAGGAGGCTGAAATACGTCCTGCTGTCGGTGCCGTTTAGCAGCACAGTGCTCTGCTTCCCTGTCGGTGCTGCGTGCTGCTTCTCCACAGGATCGTCTCCTGCAGAACCTCATACGACATCAGAACCACAACTATCACTTTAAAGCAAACTGGAGTGAGGTGGGAGGGGGATGTATGACCTGTGTGAGAGTGGACAGTATGTTCACCGTTCACTGCTTCATGCACCAACCTGCTCCAAACACGACAAAAATTGGAAACACAAGCACTTTATAATCTAACGCTCTGCCTGGTTTATTGTCTTTGAATGCAGGACGTTAGGATGTTGTGTTGCTCTGGTATGTGTGGTGGTTTCAGACTTCTAAATGTCAAAGTTTAAAGTAAAATCAGCTTCCTGGAGTTTGAAATGGAGGAAACCCTGGACGTATTTCTTCCTGCAGTGAATTCCCATTAAAATATTACTTCACAGTGTCACCGGGTCGTCCAGGCCGCCTGGAGTCTCTGCTGTCGTGGTTTTGGGTTTAAGTTTAGTTTATTTTGAAGGTTTCTTCCTCTATCTTCTTCCTGCCTGTGTTCACCTGTGTTTCATTAGTCAGTCAGTCTGTGTGTTCCCTCGTTTGTTGTTGTTTGTTGTTTGTTGTTTGGTGTTTGTGTTTCTGCTCGCTCCTCGTTGAGCTCGGCTGCCTTTCAGATTTCTCTTGTTTCTCCCGTTTGGATTTCTCATAGTTGGACTTTGTGGCCGCCTTCAGTAGTTTTGTGTTTGCCTGCGTCTGTTTCCACCTCCAGTAAGTTCAGTAAAGTTACTTCTTTGTTTGTCTCGTGTCACTCTGAATCTCTATGTTGATCTGACGACCTCAAACTTTGACTCTTCTGACTGTGAAGTCTTGGTGACAACAGTCAAAGTTTCAGCACTCTTACGTTACTATATGCAGTTTATAAGCTTCATTATTAGAAAGCGATCAGCTCACTTTATTTGAATTAATAATACCCAGCGGTGTTTTAAGTGGACAGACTGTTGCACCAAACTCCATTTGAAAAGCAGGTGTTTTATGGTCGGGTCATATTTTTCACAGTAAAAACTGTAGTTACTCTTCCTTTACTGGCCTTCCATGTTTGAGGAAGTGAAGGAAATCCTAACCTGTCGGGGGTTTTATTGTTGTGATGTGTTAAATGCAACACATAGGCTGTTTTTTTAATTTGGCGCCGGCACTTTCACAACGCTTGTTTTCACTGTGGTGGTTCTGGTGACTGGACAGTGCAGAGTTTGTTACCTGTGGACAGATCCAGGCCGGCCGTGTCCACGACTCACTGCTGTCTCCATATCTCACTTCAGTTTAGAGAATATGAAAATACTGCTTGTTAAGTGGATCCTAAAATGTCTGTGTGGGCACCAAGAAGAGACAAAATGAGATTAAAACTAAAATTCACTCTGGTTGACTAAGTGTAACAAATGACACTCACGGGGGAAGTCATTCGGTCGGGACATTTCACAGTAAAGGTTTCCAGTCACAGATGGTTCATGTCTCAGATGATCGGAGCCAAACAGAGCAGGGCGAGCAAACAGCCCAAGTTTAAATAGGACACAACATGAGGTAAATGTTTGCTGATGTCAATTTGCTGAAAACTGCAAACAGGAAATTTTGTCCGTTCAACAGAAACATAATTGTGACATGAAATCTTCACATGTTGGGACTCCTGAGGACGCTTTCGCTTCCTTCTTCTTCAGTGTTTGAATAATATATTTGTCTTTGTTCATCCTGTAACAACCTGCACATGTATGTTTCTGATCAATACCCTCCAGCATGTCTGTTAATTTGCTCTGTTCTTTCAAGGCCAAATACACTCGGAGGGAGCGATTAATTTTATATTAAGGAAAAGATTCCTTCAACACAAATGTCTTTTTACTCGTTCAGAGGAAGTTCATGCTGCTGAACAGAAATGTTTCACGCTGAGCTCCATGCGGAGCGAACCCATCTGACGACATAACAGAGACGAACAGAGATGAAAGAGAGAAAATGGCTTTCAGTGAAATAAAATATGACCCTGAGAAATAAATGCCTAGAAGTCAGGGCGGCAGGGTGAATGTGAGCAGCAGCAACAAGATGGTGATGAAGAAGTTGGACATCAGGAAACACCGTCCATCAGCTGTGAGTCCACCTCTCCTCGTCCAGCCTCATGTGGGTTGCTAAGGCTAGGTGAACTCATCTCATTCAGTCCTAACTAACTGGAGGAGTCGCAGGCTTTTAAACTCTGTGTGGGAGTGTCCTTACAGAGTCGTTAAGGACAGGTGAGCTCTGAGTTTCAGAGTCGTTAGGACCACTTGTGGGTCATTGACCCAACCAGCCTTCATGTGGGTCGCTAGTGTCGTTAACGACTCTGTAAGGACACTCCCACACAGAGTTTAAAAGCCTGCGACTCCTCCAGTTGTTGAAACGTCTTCAACACACTGAAACAAGTCCAGTTTCCTACGATACAGCACTTAGTATTACGATGAACCTTCATCAACACATGTACTCTGTAATTACAGTATGTGACATTTTCTTACTGCAGAGAACTTTTCATGCATCCAGCACAAGTCAAAACACTTCGCCTATGCTTTTATTACAATCACATTTAAAGCAGAGTGCTTCTGAAAGCTGTAACATTTTAAGAAATATATGTGAAAAAGTACAATCCACCTTTCATCACCGGCGCTCTAATGAATGCCTCAAAACACTCCTGCAGACGAGTGTTTTAACAAAACTAACATTAAGAGCGAAGTGCTTCCACCCTCCGGGTCGGTCACCCTGCACACCTGAGACTTTGGGAGAATAAAGTGGACTCTTAACAGCTATTTGAGCCCCTCTGGCTCAAGTAGCTCTGAAGAGTGTGACCACACAGCGCAGCTGCATTAGCTATTCACTCCGTGCATTCATGTACGACGCAGGTCAGCGGCGGCGGCTTTAAAGCACTAATTTTAAACACCTGCCACTTGAAGCTGGGCTGCAGAGAGACTCCGGCTGCCGACGCACTGAAGTGACTGAAGATTTGAGAGTTTAATTGAAGTTGTTTGATTTCAGCATTTTCAGCTTGTTTGTACACATGAATGTACATTTTGATTTGAAGTCAGAGCTCATAAAAACACCAGGAATAAGCCTTTAATACAGCTTAGTGGTAAAGCACATAAAGCTCGGCCTTCTTTTGTTGTGCTGCTGAAGCGATGTCGCTTTATTTCAGGTCGGCCGCCCCATTTTAATCCCAAGTTAGTCGCCCTCAAATAATTTTTAGATTCAGGCTGAATTTCTGCCAGTCCGAGGGGTTTACAGCCTGATTAAAGGGACGATCAGGTGGATTCGTGGCAGGTACGTCAGCTGTTAGCAGTTACTGTGGTTGTGTTGTGTTTTGTCTGCGTCTTCACGACCGGCTGTGAACAAGTTCTCCTTGTTTTCTTCTTATTTTGCCTTCAAAGAAGATTTACACAAATTAAACTTGTTCGTTCACTCGTTTGTTGCCCAGCCTTTACTACCGTAACTTATCTACGACACTACTTACCAGAGCACCACCGCCAGCTGGGGACTAAGATGAAGGTGTTGAAGGTCCCAAAGTCTTCATCTACTCCTGCCAGCTTCAACATCAGCAGTGTGATCTGTTGTCCTCTGGTTGACGATACAGAATTCCTGATGTAAAAACAACTGTTCAAAAACTCTGAAGATCTGTTGAGGCTGCAGGGCTGTGCATCATCTTACGGTGCTCTTCTCACCGGTTTAATGTGTGTGTATGTGTGGTTTTGTCACACATGTGCTGCTCTGTTCATGTGTTTTGCTATTTTCTCCACTCCGGAGCAGATATACAGTGTGCACAACGTTTCAGTCCAAGACAAATCTCCCTACAGGGACAATAAAGTTTAGTGTTTTGTATCATCAAACTTTGATTAGCACCCAGCAGCTAGCGTGCCATCACACAAGGAAGTGTGTGTGAAGTGTTTGATTAAGAGGAGCTCCTCGTGGTGATATTCATGGTAGAAGTGAAGCTGAATACACAAGCAGCTGTGCTGGCTCAGGCCTGTGTCAGCTGACCAATCAGAGCAGACTGGGCTTTTTTGGGAGGGGGTCTCAGACAGAGGGTGAATCGAGGGGCTGGATCAGTGGACAGTATGAGGAAAAATAAAGTTTTTGAACATTAAAGCAAGTAAACCATAAATAATTCGGCCTCTCACATGTGATGTAGGAGGTTTGTACGGACGATGTGCAGCAGAGGAGCGAACACTAGTAATTAGAACAAAGCTGACAAGTTAAAGACCCTGTGAGGCAGAAGTCAGCGCGTCTGTGGTTACTAATGTGATGTATTTCTGAGAGAAACAGATTATGAGGTCAGTAAAATCAGAAGTGGGCCTGACTTTGCACACATGGCGTCTCTGGAGGACGGCAGTGCTTTGGATCTGCAGGACTGTCGGGCCGATGACATATGGTGCACGTCCCCACAGTGTTATTGAAACGGTCGGCTGTGATTCGCAGACTGTCTGCTGCTCGACCGTCCTCCTCATCAAGGCGGCGCTGCTGAGCCCGCCGGCTTCAGACGACGTTATGTAACTGAGGCGGTGTTATTGAAAAGTGTTACAGTACCCCGGACGTTGTTGACAGATGACCTTGGGCTGAAACACTGCAGAGAGCTGCTTGTTACGTTTGGCAGCCTGTATGTTACATCACATAAACATAATGCAGCAGCAGCAGCAGCAGCAGCTCCTCTGACATCTGCAAAGTCACAAAAGAAACAGAACAACTTGTGTCAACAGACGAATTCTCATCAAGTTGAGTTCACGACGAGTTTAGCCTGCTGCTATTTGCATTTACATTGTTTGCACCGAGCGATCTGCAGAGGTCACGCTGACATTTGCTGCTGTGTGTTGCTGTGCCACAGTAAACTGGATGTGCTGTCTCGGTGCGGCCTGCAGGAAGTGACGTCAGTCAGTCAACGTTCAGATCCAGAGAGACAAAGCTCGCTGACCTCCTGGATTTCAGGGAAGTTTGCTGTGTTTGTTCAGCGTCACTGCAGGTAAAATGTTTCTGTGCACGAGAAACATCGAGGGTTAAATGTAAAGAGGATAAAAGATGAATCTGAATGATGGTGGTGCACTTTCACTCTGTCATGATCCAGAGTTTGAGTTTTGTGATTTCCTGTTTTATGCTGAAAGTTTACTCATGTTTTACTTTTCACTTCCTGTCTTTGTCTGTTTTCCTCCCAAGTCTCTGAGTTCCTGAGTTTCTCGTCTGATCCCTGGTCCTGTCCTGTTGTGTTGTACCGGTCTTTGCTGCCTGTGTTATACTGGTTCTGTACTTCGTTGACAGAGTTTTGTTTCAGCCTTTGGATTTTATGGACGACAGCTTTGGTTGCATTAAATCCTGCTTGCCAGAAGATGAGTCCCTTTGGATTTGGTGCTGGTGGGTTCAGCAGGTGGTCACTTTGGTCCAGATTTATTTATTTTTTAGTACAAACATCTGTTGTTCCCTGATGAAGTCTCCAGTTACTTTGGTGTAACCTGAACTTTACAAATAGCACATTATCAGATTATGACTGACAGATTATGATTACAGCCTGTAAAGACGGACTAGTGAGTGGATGAGTCTCCGTGTTCGCTGTGAGGATGATTAATGTCCCCGACAACCTCTGTAGTCTCCTTTAGACACTTGTTAGCAACCGCTAATCGTTTTTAGGCACATTTAAAACTTTAAAATTCAAATGTGAGGTATTTAATGACGTATTCTTTGTCGTACAGTAGAACAAAATGTGAAAATATCTCAATCTTGCATTTACCACAGATCTTATTTCAGGCATTTACACTCACTGACTTTGAGACGAGGGAGCTGAACGAGCAACAGTTACTCGACAAAGCGTTGAGAATATTTGTGGCTAATTTGCCGCGTTAATCTGAACAAAAGCTGAATCTGAACACAAACATGAGCATCGATCATAAAGTCCAAGGTGACTCTCTGCTCATATCTGCAGAGCTGCTCAGCCACAATCTTCTCTTCCAGTCAGAAAATATTAAATAACGGCTCAGGAGTGTTTCTCTCTTTGTGAAATGGAAACACGTCTGCAGGCTGAATCCTGAAAAGCAGCACTCAGCTTGATGTTTTCTACTTATTTGCTGTAGCGTAGCGCACGCAGCACTACAGGTGGAATTATGCAACGAGTTACTCTGCAGCAATAAAACAGCACATCGTCTCTCTGCCTGTGTGGATGAGCTCAGTGTGATGGAGACGCAGCAGACACAATCATCTGCTGTTAGACAGCTTTTCCTCCCTGTTTGTGTATTAATGATAATCCTGATGCAGTTACGTTTCAGAGGAGAGTTCGATGTGAAGTCGCAGTAATCACAGTCATCTCAAACAGAGACGACTGCATGTTTCTACTGTCATTACTCCTACTTCAGTTTGTCTCTCCACACAGATCGCTCTCTTCTTCACAACAGGTTTTATTTTACGCATGATTTACTTGCATTTATGTCACAGTCTGAGAGCATTAATGGACGGAAGTCAAAATGAGCTGCGTATCTAAAAGTTGTGGTAATTTTCTCTTTAGTTAGAATAAAGACACGACATCAGACGGTTTTCTGTGTCTCTTGTTTAAAATAATCCTCCTGAGTTTGACACTCGTGTTTCGGTGACGGTGTTGTTTTACTCGTTGGACGACCAGGAGGCAGGATGTCTCCAACATGAGGATGGAAAACTGGAACATCTCTTCTGATTTGTTAATTGTGAAACAGAGGGAAGATAAAGGATTAATATACAGAGACTTTATATACAGTCTATGACTTGATAGGACGTTCTGTGAGCCAATGGGGTCTGAGCGTGAGTCGTATGGAGGACAATCTACAAGGCTACAAGATACGACTGCACCTCTGATGTTATGGTCTAAAGAGTGACCGTGTTAACTGGTGACTTTCAGCCGATAGCTAGCAACGTCATAACAACGTCAAAACAAACCAAGCAGCAGGCTAACATTAGTAACCTGTGATTTAGAGGAAGCTAACAAGCTAATACTTCACCTGTGAATGTGCTGCTGTCTCAGAGCTAGCTCAGTGCTACATCACACGCTTCTCTGCTCTGATTGGTTGTAGGTGGATCTAACTGTTTCCAGAGACAGGTTGTTCTGAGCTCTTTGATGCCGCCCCAGCGTTGGGAATGAAGTGAGATACTGTCAGCTGCTCTGGGCTCTTCCTCTTTGATTGTTAAAGTAGAGACATAAAAACACTCTCACGTCTCTGATGAGTCTGCAGACAGTTTGTGAGGTTTCACACAGCACCTGTAAACCCCTCACATTACTGGGTAATCTTTGCAGACCTCCAGGACCAGATTTATCCAAAACACAAAGTTTGTGTCAGATGGACCAGAGGGTGGCTTTAAGTTGTCTCACAGACTCAGAGGTCAGTGCTGGTCTCATATCCCCTCCTGCTGCAGCTGATCAGGTGGAGCAGACCACTCAGACAGGACCACAACTATGAGAATATTTACACAAAACCAACAACCGTACAACCTAAAAACACAAAGAATGATGATTTACATTGATACAAATCCTGTCAGTAAATCTCTAACACGAACTCATCACATAAATCAGGATCGTTTGCATCTCTACCCCCCCCCCCCCCCCCTCCTCTGAATGGTTCGATCCTGGAGCTCTTCAGCAGGTGATTGGGCCTGGCTCACTCTGTTGGCTCCGCCCCCTGCTGAAGAGACAACCAGGAAGTGGTGAGTGTGGACATTTTACCAATTAGCTGTTCAGCTAGCAAAATACTCTGGACCCAGGTAGGATGCTCACTCCTCCCACCTGTGCGTGTGTGCGTGTGTGTGTGTGTGTGTGTGTGTCTGTGTCTGTGTGTGTGTGTGTGTGTGTGTGTCTGTGTGTCTGTGTGTGTGTGTGTGTCCAGAATAAAGGCCTAAATATTATTTTCTCTCTTCAAAATCAGAAAAAGCTGAAAGTACAACGTTTAAAACTTATAATGACAGCTAACATTAGCATTCTACCACTTCCTGGCTAACATTAGCATTCTACCACTTCCTAGCTAACATTAGCATTTTGAAAAGTGTTGCAGGACGATGTGAAAGGTGTGAATTACTTCTAAACTATCAACAATCGTCTTGGATAAATGTTTTCAAGCCTGGAGGTGAGAAACACTCGAACAGCAGTGTTGAATGCTAACGTTATGCGATAGCTTTTGGCCGCCGTGTAAGTAAACTCTATCGAGCAGACGCTGTGTGGATAATTTTAGTTAATTTCTGGATGTTTTAAACTAGAATTCCTACATATTGCACATTTTTAAACAAACTTTGAATCCTAAATGAGACTTGGACACTGAGCACTGAACTCTAACAGGCTGTGTCCTCTGTTTAAACACTGGAGGCTGTAA
This sequence comes from Pagrus pagrus, assembly GCF_965226575.1. NCBI lineage: Eukaryota > Metazoa > Chordata > Actinopteri > Spariformes > Sparidae > Pagrus > Pagrus pagrus. Next base: position 1,470,541 of record NC_140201.1, on the reverse strand, counting down.
CTGGTCCGTCCTCTGGGGAGCTGGCTCCAGTTAAAACCAGTGGGTCCAATATTTCACGTAGACACCAGCTCCATGAATCAGAGATGAAGACGGTTCCTGAGTCTTCTCCTCCCACTCTCGTCTCTTCTCCAGTTCGACATCATGAACATGTGTTTTCTCTCCCACTTTGTATTTGTTGCTCTTTTCCACAGAAGCCTTGTTCGTCCTCCTCCCACTCCCCCCCGAGACGTTTTGTGTCTTCTAGTCGTGTTTTGGTTGGTTTGTTCTTCCTCTTGTCATTTCGATGCTTTTATCGACCACAGTCATGTCTACGCTTGTCAAACCAGATTTGAGTTTCCTTGTTTTCTTTTTGTCTTGAAGAAATTAGAAATTTCCATAATCCTCTCTGTTGTTTATCTTTAATTCGACTGTGTAACGGAGTTATCTGCTTCACTTCCTCCTGTTTGTCTTGCTTTTTTATAATTTATCACTCTTTAATCTCCTCACTTGTGTGGAAAAAGAACATTTAGCATCTCTTCACCGGAGCTTTTTATCCAGAGTGACTTGTAATGAATACAGAAAGAGACAAATCAGGTCAAGTGAGAAGCTGTTACCTCCCAAATGTTTTGTTTCTGCTAACGCAAAAAAACAGCATCGCAGGCAGCTGTTGAACTGAATTAATGTGAGAAGAGACGTAGAAGAAAATCCATCCGCTGTCACTCATCTGAAACTGCATCTGAAGATGAAGAAGTGAGAGAAACGGCACATCCAGCGCTCGTTTGAACGCTGGTAACAAGTGAGCGGCGTGAGCTGACGCCGGCTTCTGTCTTCAATGTGAGCGATCTGCGTTCACGCCGTCTCTTCTGCAGTCGTGATGCTGTGACGTGTGTTCAAGTCGAGGCGGCGCTCAGACGTCATTGAGTCGGTGTTGAGTTTGAACGAGAGACCGAAGTTAAAGATATAAAATCGTTCTCACCATCACGTCGTCAGAAAGATGCATGTGCAACTCTCACCAGAGATCACAAAGAAGCACGATGTCTCACTCCTCAGCTACTGAAAGAAACAATACGTCTAATTCAGAATATTATTGATGAAGTTTATTGTTTTCTGGAAGTCGTCTGATGAGGTGAATGATGCGTATGTGATGCTGAACGTGACGCACGAAGGAAACAAAACAGAAGACAACAGACTAGTTATGAGTATTGAAACTTTCTTTTCCTTTTGATTCCTTTGCTCTATTTTAATTATTTTGTTGTTATTGCTAACACACACACAAACAACTTAATGTTTCCAAAAGAAAATGTATCAAAAGATTGTTTAATTTTGCCGTTGCAGTAAAGTTTTGACACACATCATCTGCATAGATTTATTTCTTTCCAGTATTTCCTGTCAGCATCATCAGTCGTTGTTTTGCCAACACTGAATCTGATTTAATCAGAAACCTTCTGTCATTATGACTCATAAAGCATCAAATCACATTAATCCCAGTCTAAATTCAACTTCCTCTTTTCTTTTCTGTCTTTTTCAAAATGCAAAGTGAAGAACCAAAAAACCAGAACATGATTATTTTCCTCTTGAAGTTGAAACATCGTTTCCTGTTACTTCACACTAATCTCACTCTGTCGTCTGTTCTTGTCATTGCAGATCTCGTCCGATCCTCCTCAGCGCGGCTTCAACATACATCATCTCCCAGAATGCCGCAGGTGTGAGCCCGCTGACCGCCCTTTGGCCCAACCAGCACATCTTCCTCAGAGGTGTCATGGCAACTGCATCCGTTCAAGGACGTCCCCAGCTGCTGCGCTGAGGACAACAAAGAGGAGCAGAAAAGGATTCTGGGTGTTTTCCTGGACTTGTTGAGCCACAGAGGACAGTGGGAGTTTGGAGATCTTTTCCTTCTCCTGGATCCTGTTTGGGTGTCTGCACCTCCAGCTCGACACGGTGGATGTAATTTGAGAAAACGAGACACAAAAAGACTTTTTCTGATTTCTCCGAGGTTCAGCAGGATGTCTGCTCACAGGAGGTGACCTGCTGCCATGTAGCCGCAACGACCTGCAGAAAGCTCCCACAAACTTTTCCTCTGAACGCGGCCATTTTTAACAAGCTGAGAGCTGCTGGATGTACGACCACACACACGCACACACACACGCACACACGCAACAGAAAGAAAACACAGTGTGTGAGCTGAGCGAGGAGTTATAAAGTGCTACCAGGTTATTATCGGCCCCGGCGCTTCCTATTTTCGTCTTTAATCTTTGTATTCTGAGTAATCATCTTTTTAATTAATGGCGACGGCGGCGTGAAATCTTCCCCTCGCCATCCCTCACCTCCCCCCTCCCCCCGCTCTCCTTCCCGCCGCCGCCAGAGACACCTGAAACCAATTGGCAACAGCAGATCTAGATGGGGATTAGACACGGGAAGAGCAGGAGAGATTAGATACAAACACAAAGAGGAAAGAAAAAAGAAAAAGGCGAGAGATCGGGAGAAGAAAAAAACAGGAAGGCGGGGCTAAAGACTGTCCCATCAATCATTGAGGGTGATCAATAGGAGGGAGGAGCAGAGGGCGGGGCAGCGGGGAGGATATGGCGAGATCGGGGCGGCAGCCGACGGCAAAGATAACAACTAGTTGTGAGTCAGCAGGGAGAGTCGACTGCAGGAGCCCCGAGTCTTGACTGACAGGCGCTCCAGCCGCCCAGGACTCATTGTCATTCCCTGCACTGTGCAGGGGCGAGCGAGGGAGGCAAGTACAGAGAGAGAGAGAGGAGAGAGAGACTCTTGGCCGGTCGCCACGATCGAGGCCAATTAAGAGAATTTGATTATATGCCTTAATCTTGGCAGTCAGGTGGAAAAAGCAGACAGGAAGAGAGAGAGGAGGCAGAGCAGGTGCCACCGACACACACCATTATCTCCATCCGTCTGTAATTGAGTTTGTTTCTGCCCCCGTTGTGTGTTTTCTTCATCTCGTCCACAAACGAGATTCGTCTTTGTCACGAGGAAGAAAAGAGGCTCCAAGAAGGAAACGCTTCGGCCTCAGACGTTCATTTTTTACCTTCCTGTTTATCCACAACAAACATTCACTGGTGTTTTCCTCCCGTCCAGGTCAAACACACTCAGACCTTCTCTGTCATCTGTTTCATCCCCGTTTCATTCCCTCCCCTCCAGATCTGGACATGCCCTATCTAGAAGTTTCTCTGCAGCCTCAGGACTGAGATAAAAGAGACTGATAGACGCAAGAATAAAAGCAAAGACAGACACAGCGAGGGACTGAATCTGGAGAGGACAGAGCAGAGACTTCATTTGCCGCCAACAGAAGCTTCACTTCCTCCTTTTTGAATCTCTCCCCGGAGCTCTTTTTCCAGCTCTCTCCTCCTTGTGGATCGTATACTCTGCACCGCCTCCGTCCGTCCGTCCGTCCGTCCGTCCGTCCGTCCGTCCGTCCGTCCATCCGTCTGTCCTGGACCCCGCTGAGGTTAAACTGGCTTCCATCATCCGAGGGACTCTGTTGATATCGGCTCCTGGTGTCGTCATCTTCATTCTGTGAGTACTTCAGTGTCTTCTCCTCTCGCTCGGCGGCCTCTGGGCCTCCTCTCCTCCTCCTCCTCCTCATCCTCCTCTCCTCCTCCTCCTCCTCCCCTCCTCTCTCTCCTCCTCTCTCCTCTCTCCCCCTCTCTCCTCCTCTCTCCTCCTCTCCTCTCTCCTCCTCTCTCCTCTCTCCTCCTCCTCCTCTCTCCTCCTCTCTCCTCTCCTCCTCCTCCTCTCCTCCTCTCTCCTCCTCTCCTCTCTCCTCCTCTCTCCTCTCTCCTCCTCTCTCCTCCTCCTCCTCTCCTCTCCTCCTCTCTCCTCCTCCTCTCCTCTCCTCCTCCTCCTCTCCTCTCCTCCTCTCTCCTCCTCTCTCCTCTCTCCTCCTCTTCCTCCTCTCTCCTCCTCCTCTTCTGTCTTTCCTGCCTTATTCCTCCTGCAGTCGCTGAAGATCGACGCAGCTGATGAGAAATAACAAACACTTAGGTACAATGACGCTGCTGCTGCGGTACAGGATGTTCAGACTGACTCATTTTCTGAACTCAGGTTGTTTTTCTTTGAGTTTCCACCTTTTTCCTTAAATGCACTCGAGCGTTTCGAGCATCATAGTTGAAGTTTCTTAAGTTGCTCTTATTTCGTCAGTTTTTCTGACTGTTGGTGTATTTGTGCTGGAATCTGGAGGAAAGTTTTGTTGCTTGGCAGAAACTGCTTTGATTTCTTAATCACACACACATCTATCTCTCTCAGGCGCTGAGTCCAGGTAATTGCACGTTCAGCTCTATTAATTTTCTGTGTTAATTGCCATTTAAAGCATTGTGGGACGGCGGGACCGATCCGAGGACTTTCTCGGCGAGGATCGTTCACATGCGGATCAGAAATGTAGCAGCTTCATGTTGCGCTGGGCCAGAAAGTTCAGTCTTCACTTAGATGTACTTTATTGTTTATTGCATCGATACCGGACTCAAACCCATCAGAACCAGGCCGGGTTCAGACAAAATATTATAAAGAAAGGGGTCGGGTTCAGTCATGTCTACTGACATTCGAATTTAAGTTCTTTTGGTGGAAATATTGTGTCAACTTAAATGAATATCGTGTAAAAAGCAGTGAACTTCAGTGACCTGCTGTCTGTGTCTGGGTATGTGCTGGTGTTTGTTATTTACGTGACACTTTGAATGCAGCACAGAGGCCGTTTGTTTCTTCCTACACTGAACGGGTCTGTAAACGGGGGAAACGCCTGTGGATTTCGGGTCGGGCTCGGTTACTGCTCTGCTGGTCTTCATAGTCGTGTAGTAGTGTTAACGGTTGTAGTTTGAACAGGTGGACCCAAAAGTTGACGCCAAACAGGGAGCAGATTTGAAAGGTGCATTTATTGACCACAAAGGGACTCGCTGGCAGGTAGAGGTGGTGAGCTCGAGCGCAGGCAGGTGGCTCCACAGGTGGTGCAGGTGGAGGCTCATGGTCACGCAGGTGGCTGGCTCAGGTTAGGGTTGTGGCAGAGGTGCAGGAGGCTGGGTGGTCCACAGGAATGGTCCGGTCAGTGAATATAAAGAAGCTTCTGAACATATAAACTCAAGAGACACTGAGAGAAACCAGGTACCACTGGACAATAACCTGACAGCGTGCAGAGGGAAGGTCCGGGCAGAAGAGCAGGTGCTGATTAGGTCCAATGAGCTGCAGGTGTGTGGACCGGCCAGCAGAAAGCCACGCCCAGCCTCACCAAGCAGCTCTGAAACAGAGTGCAGAAACACACCACCAAAACAAAAACTATTAATATTTATGAGTCCACTGAACGAACACTTTTAAAGTGCTGCTTCAGTTATTATGATGCCGCGTCACTTACACGAGCGCTGCGGAGCACCGAAGTATCACCGATAATCATTTCCACAGCGACCTACTCAGGAAACCTGTGGAAAATGTTCTGTGATTGGTGCTAATTGGCACTTTCCACCTCCATTGTGGAGACTGGAGGACGGTGAAGAGCCTCCTTCCTAAATAAACATGATTTTTACATGAATCCTTTGGTAACACTTGAGAGAGTCAGCCTGAAACAGACATATCCATATTTCAGTCAGACATTGTGACTGAAATGTTTTGCAATGTACATTTTGTGCAAACGATGGATATGTTAAAACTTCACATCTCTTTCTCTTGCAACTTTATGTCTGACAGTATGTTACGCTCTGGCTACGTTTAGGTCCAGAAGGCACTTTGTTAGAGTCAGAAAAATATCACGCTTTGGTAGAAAAACTTCCTGTTTTGATCGCCGCATCACATCTGGAAATGTCTCGATAAAAATATCCAGTGGGTTCATGTTCACAGATGTTGAAACAGTCTTGGTATGAAAGTGGGGACATAAAAATGTGATGTGATGTTTTTCAGGATGATATTTTGTAGAAATGTATCAGATGTGAATGTATCTGAGGTTTGCCAACATTTTATCCTCGGCGCCAAACGCCACAAAGAAATGTTTACGTAGAGATGCAGTGGATGCTGCGGTGATGGGGCTGATGTCGGGCAGGCAGAGGAAACGGGGTCGCTAAACCTGGAAGGTGTGTTGATGTAAGAGGCCTGTGGAGAGTGAGGCATGCTGGGGGATGTAGTGCTGGATGGATGTTAGTCGTCTGCCTGAACTCGCTCCATTTCTGGGTTATACTGTAGTTTAATGATCAGACAACAAACGAGGAGTAAGTGCAGCTGTGCTCGAAGTCATGTAGATGGTCTCAGGTTGCTGACGCCTCACAGCGGCAGGTGAGAAGAGCGGAGGTGTTGTGTTTTATGGTGCGTTAAGACGTCAGCCAGCAGGTGATGTGTGTGTGCTGCTACTGTGAGTGTGAAAACAGCTGAGACAGAAGAAAATATGGACAGGGTCGCAAGAAGGGCACGGTGCTAGCATACTGAAGCTAGCAGGCTAAACCATTGTTCTGCACATCCAACCGTCCCTTTATCGCTGCTGCTCAGTTATTTAACCGTGGACACTAACAGTCAGTATTTCCGTCCCACGACTTCGATTAAACCGGCTGGATGTTGGTTCAGATTGTAGATCGGAGGACGACGCGTCTCCCTCCTCACTGACAGGAATGCAGGATGGCAGTCCTGTTTCCTCACATCACCCTCGAGTCTGTGTGATCACTTTGTTCCTGATGAAAAGCCGGTCTGGGTTGGAAGTATTCCACTTTTCTTAACGAGGGAGGACGACAGCGCCGAGTCCTTTGGGAGATTCAGTTTCTCAGTCACGGCTTCAGTTCTTTTGATTGATTCTCTTTAAGTTTTATGAAAATCAACCTGCAGAGAGTTGAGACCTGCTGCAGAGAGAAAATCCATCACAGTGAAGAGTATTACCTCCATGAGTTTTATTTAGACTTTCTCATAACTGGATTACTTTCTGCCGGTTCTGTCACTTGACTGAGTAAAATATGGACTGAGCTTTCTGGGTGTGAAAAGTGAAGCCAGACGCTGACGACAGGACGGTGTTTATATTTAAACACATGAGTTAACCCACACAGTACTGTTGAGAAATCTCAGGTTTGATTTTAAGTTATTACAATTGCTACAAATGTCAATGAGCTTTTGAATGAGGTAAATTTACTGGATCAGAACCCTGAAGTTCTGGTTTTAAGCTTGGCTCTCTTGTCAAAACAGCACTGACCCATGATAAAGAATGTTATTTATATTTTCTGCTGTGATGTTGGTTCTCATGTTGGTGTTAGCGTGTCTCCAGATTAGCTGAAACATTTTTGACTCAAGATGTAAAAGTCACATTTCGCCCTGAGCCGACCCAGAAGTCTGAGCGACACGTTGAGGTACAAGGACGTTTCCTCTGGACGAATTTAAACGACGGTCCACTTCAAAAGCTGGAGGTCACTGTGGCTGTAATTATCACTGAGGTGAAGCTGAAAAATGACCCACATTCGAGCTTCGGACGGAATTAAAATCACCGACCAGAGCAGGTGAGACATAAATTAAAAGGGCTGCAGACATAAATCAGGTGTGAATGGAGCTTCAGGTGTTTCTTCTGACTTTCCTGCCCTCCACACAGTTTTTGATCTCACCTCAGTCTCTTCCTTCCCTCCTCCTCCTCCTCTGCTGCATCCTAAATCTCCCTCCATCTCCTCCTCCTCCTCCTCCTCTTCCTCCCATCAGCACGTGTCGGACTGCGTCATCGTGGGCGTTCGGTCAGGCGCCGCGCTCCATCTCATGTTTGTGTGATGATAGTACGAGCCTCTGAAGTAACGCGCTGCGTGGGAGGAGAGAATCAATAAAGCTTTACTCAGCTGGTGTGTGTGTGTGTTTAGTGAGTGCATGTATATGGGCAAACACTCCTGTGTGTGTTCGAGGCTTGGTGATGGACTGTGAGTGAGTGTGTGTGTGTGTGTGTGCGTGTGATTTGAATTTTGATGTGGAGTAATCGGGCGAGCAGCGTGTTGAGATGAGCTCCTGCAGGAGTTGATTGGTTGATTATGAAAGATTGTGTGTTTCTGTTCGCAGCCAGTGTGATGAAATATATCAGCTTTAATGGATTCTTATGGACAATCAGCCTGTTGTTGCTTTAGTTAGGACCGAGGATGGTAATCTAGACTCCGGTATTACTGTGTTTTATTTTGAAGGGTTGTGATTTGATGTGTTTTCTGTCACTAAATACAGACGAGTAAAACACATTTCAGGTGATCTGGGGAAAGACATTAAAAACGTTTTAAACACATTTCTGATATTTTTCAAAAGCTAATTATGTGAATACAGTGAAGAAAATGCAACATCAGCACATAACTAGCACGATTTCATTGCTGCTTCACACCTGAGATACATTCATGTTTCCTCCTCTCGTCAACATGCAGTTTTTTCTGTTTGGTCACTTCAGTAACAGAGAAGAGACGTCACGAAACATGTCCGACCCATCTGGACCCGACTCCTCCGTCCTCGAGTGTCTCTTCTCTTGTGATTGTCCAGACAGCAGACCTGCATACAATTTTTCAAAATAAAACACCCAGTGCAGAAGTCAAAGTCAGGAATATTAACAATGAACACAACGATTTTATTACGCAGCCTCAACAACAGCAGAAGCACAAAAACTAAAGGAACATGATGAAATAAACACAATCTGAGCAGGTCGACAACATCAGGCAGGACTCCAGTGACGGGCGTACCGGACCTTTGTGTACCGGACCTTTGTGTACCGGACCTTTGTGTACCGGACCTTTGTCATAGAGTTGCAGTTTGGTGAGATTTAGGCAAGAAAACTACAACTCGATGTGACGTATTTAACTTATTGTGTTAAAATTACACAAACAGCGTTCTCCTGGTTGAAAGCCCTCCTCCACTTCCTCCTCAGCTGCTGTAATTTCTACAACCACTAGAGGACGCCGCCAAACAAGAAATGTAAATAAGGAACGTAATAAGCTGCTTTCACAGTCGACCCGTGTGCTCGTTGTTCTGATGCTGGTGCTGATCTCCAAAAAGGCAAAAAAATACATCAAGTGAGTGTAAAAACGTTTTCATTTTCAGATGTTGACATTAATCAGCCTTTTGTGGTGCGATGCTTTAAAACACATCGGTGGAAACAGCTGACGTCAGCCTGAATGATGAAGTTAGAACCTGCTCTCGGTTCTGAATCCATGACACACTGTTCTGCTCTGACTGGTTCTGGAGAAACCTGCGTCCGACTCACCTGTTTTTTTTCCACGAGTCGACTTTTCCAACAGCTGAAACTCTGCAGGAATAAATTTAAACCAAATCTGGGTGAAACGGGGACATTCCCCCAAAGCTTATAGTCTGTATCCTTCAGCTATTAAACACACTATCGTGGAGCGACTCTGACTGGGAACGTCTCCGCCTTTTAAACCCGGCCACATCCATCCGGACTCTATTAGACGCCACAATCAGCCGCGGCTGCTAAAGAGCTTCTGTCTGGGGACACTATTACCTGCAGTAAGTAACGGCGGAGGGAGATAACGATTATGGAGCCTCCATCATTTTTCTCTCCCTGCACACACCACAGGTGGAGAGAGCCGGGTGGATGGAGGGTTTAGGGGGGTCAAACCTCCTCCGTCACTGTCTGGGCTGCACGCTGCATCGCGCCGATAATTGAGGGAGCCATATTGATATCCTGCTCAGCCTCGATGAAAGAAAATCACCCCTATTTACTGTTAATGGCCCCGAGTGGAGACGGATGCTCGTGACGGTGCACAGAAAGCAGAGTAGCTGCAGGCGAGTTCAACCCCGAAATTAGCCTGCAAAAGACAGAATTACAGGTTATAAAGCAGGATTTAGTTCTGCGATTCGAGCTTTTGTTAGGAGACAGGGTGGTTAGAAGTCAAGCTGAAAGTGCTCTCCGTACAGAAGTGCCAACATTTTTCTCATTATTTCCACTGCTGGTGCACCGATAAACAAGACAAACAAGACAAAGCAAATAAAAATGATTCTTAGAGGCGATTGTCCTGCAGAAAGCTCTCGTTGCATCACTGCTGCTCTGCTTCTTTTATCATTCAGTGGAGAAACAGGCGGCTCGGTTCATTTTCAACGACGACTGTGGATCCAAACTCAGATTCTGACAGCTGGAGTCAAATGTTTGGTGAGATTAACATGTTTGTCCTGAGATCAAGAGTTTCTTCATCTGAATCAAGACTTTCATCTGAGCAAAGTTATCTACGTGACGCGGCTGCAGGTCAGATTATTCTCCTTCAAATGGTTCGTTCCCAAACTTTTTCAAATCGGATCAACCCTTCGTAAAGATTTATTCGTAACATGGTTTCAGTCTCAGTCGAGTTTGAGTTCTTCTATCAGTTATTAACAGTTGATTGTGTTTCTTTACGTTTGCAACTTTACGTTTGTTTAGGTTGAATTTCCTCTCGTCACGTGGGGTCAGGAAACATCACGGTTTGGATTAAAGTACCTGTTTTGGTTGCTGCGATGACGGATGGAGACGATCCGACTTCCTGTGAAAAACAGCTGGTATTGGTTGCAAAAACACCCACTGGACATGTCCGCAGGTCTCCTAAAAACACGATTTTCTCGCCACAAAAATGGCTTGAGGTATCTCCAGGTGTGGGACTTACACTCGTCTGGGGTTATAATGATAATTACCATCTCTGTCTCCTCATTAACTGTTTTCTCTCTACTGTCTAATGAAGGCACACAATGCTTCACGTAGATGTTTCAGTGCCTCCTGCAGAATATATTGTTATTTTGTCAAAGCAGCTGAAACCCTCCCCTCGTCTGCCTGACGCTGTCGTCACTGTAACGACGTTAAAATGACATTTGATTTCGTGCTGCTGGGTTGATGTTTTCCAAAGGTCAGGCAGACGAAGAGAAGAGATCAGATCTGATGTGGACGCTGATCTGTCTCTGAGCGTGGAAACGTGATGTCTCAGTTGTGACAAGACTGGCTGTGAATTATTCATCCAGGTTCATGTGACTCTGACGGCTGTAACGTTTGTGGACGGCTGATGTATGTTGACTGATCGCTTCGGCTCCACTGAAGCGACGCCGCTGTGGATCCTCCACGCTCGCTGATGAATTTCACACGTCCGACGTTTGCATAAAGGTTTTTATTTATTGCTCTCTGCATTAGTGTCGTCGCGTGTTCTGACTCGTATTCATCTCGTTCCAGAGGAAAAACACCGTTTATAGAGTAACTGGGTTTGTTCTCATGGAGCCAATCAGGCTTTCACACAGTCACATCTTTACTCATTCATACACACACACGCAAAGTAACTAAAGTCATCAAATAAATGTAGTGGTGTGGAAGTATACATTGGCAGTAAATGGAAATACTCAAGTAAAGTACAAGTACCTCAATATTGTACATAAAACTCAACAAATACAGGAAGTACGGTAAAGACACAAACTCAAAAGATATGTACAAGATAAGAGACGGAACAATTTTAACACAAACCGTTTCAGTACTCGAGTAAATCACTCAGTCATTAGTTGTCCCTGGCAGCCAGGAGTCTCCAGTAAAGACCAGTAACCAGTAGCATTCCCCAGTAAACATTTCCCAGCAGCCACCAGGTCATCATTACTTCTCAAGAGTCATTATTTGTCCCCGGTAGCCACGACTACTCTTCATTAGTCGAGCTAATAGCTTCCTGTAGTGACAAGTAGCCGTCAGCTCCCAGCTCGTCCTCACAGTCAGCAGTCATTATCTGTCCCAGTCGTCCCAGTTAGGCCACCATCAGGTTTCCTCATCAGCCACGTAACTAAAAGCAGTTCTGACTAGCCAACAGCAGCGGCTAGTAGTCATTATTGTTGGGAGTAACAAAGTAAGTAATTACTTAGTTCTGCAGTTCAAGTCCTCCGTTATTTAGTTAAATAAACTCCCTGAAGCTTCGTCTCTGTTTGTTTCTGTGCCAGAGGAGGTGGACGTAATTCAATGTAGCGGGACGACAGAGAGGACGGCGTCAACATCGTGGAAATATTCATATTATTATCTGAATTTTTTGGGACAAAAAGGACAAAAACAACATCACTGTGAAATGTAAGCTGGTCTGGAGGAGAAGCGCTGGTCAGCTGTGAAGAGCTCGACTTCAACACAGCAGATCACCAGCGCTAACACGCTACTTTACTCAGAAGATAACGCAGTAACGTAACAAGTTACTTTTTAATGGCAGTAATCTTTCAAAGGTAATGTTACCTAACACTGGAAGTCGTTCATCGTCCTCAGCAGCCACCAGGATCACTAACAGTCGCTCCTAAAGATTCAGTTTCTCATCAGCCAGCAGAAGAACCTGATAACAAACTGAGGTCTCCTCATAGCCACTGATAGTTCTCACTTTCCAGCTGCAGTCTCCTACAAATCACATTCATATGAATTATTAATGCCGCCTGTAGCGCCACAACGCTTCATTCATAATGTACGTGGTGACACATTTCACTGCGACTCGGATATTACACCAATCATGTTGCGATTTCAAAAATTTCTCCGCGTGATTGTTCGGCCCTAAAAAGAAGCACTAGCATGTAATAAAAAGAGGCAATGAAGTAAGTTAATGACGGTTTCTCTGTCTGCGCCGCGTCACCTTCAAGGGAACACGTGATTGAATCTGTCTGAGATGCCGTCGGTGAATGTACAATGGATGCACAGCCTGTTTGAACCGAGCATCATTTATTAAATGTTCAGATGTATTCCATAAATTGTTCCCCTCCTCAGCAGCAGCGTTAACAAACAGCCTGCTGCTGGTGGAGGTGGAGGTGGAGGTGGAGGTGATTTGTTTTCAGTCTCCTCTGTATGAAGTCATATCCATTTCTACAGAAACCCCATCAGTGTCCCATGACAGAGGCATCTATCAAACTGTGTGTGTGTCTGCAGGGAACATTAGTGCGTGAGCGTCATGTAGCTGCAGGATGTATAAATCTGTCTGCGTGCATCTCGCCGCTCACATCACTACGTATGGACGCTCTGACCTTTTCCGTGAAGAGCTCTGAATCCTCCTGGAGCTCAGATCTCTCATCGATTCGGCCTCTTCAGGGCACTTCAGGTATGATGGGGCGATGGAGATGAAGAGGCTTCAGAATATAGAGCGTGAGATGAAACAGATGCAGCTCGATATATGGAAAGTCGTCCAGATTACAGTGTTGATCAGGTAGAAAACATCAGCGTCCGACTGAACTTGACCGGAGTGTGAACCACTGCAGCGTTTAATGAGCCGAGCTCTGACTCACACAGTGAAAAGATTGAAAAATGAAGCGTTTAACGGCTGCACCAAATCTCCTAGTTGGTATGCTTGAGGGAGCACACAGGATATTTTGTGCTTTTTTATTAAAAAAGGGTCATAATGTGTCTGAATCTGCAGTAACTGCCGAGTTATTTAAAGGCAAATGTGCGTCCTGGATGGTTGAGACCGAACCACAAGTAATGACATGAGCAGTGAACGATGTCTGTCGGGGGATTTGATGAACGACAGCCAACAGAGACATTAGCGAGCTTAATTTTCAGGACATTGCTTTGCTTAATTATGTTGCAGGAGTTTGTAGAATAAATGTTTCTAACTGCAGACGACCTCTTTAAATGTAATTCTGGCTTAATTTGACTTGTTTAACCAAAAAACTACATTGTCAGGAGGGAATGAAACAGAAATAAAAGCAACAAATCGAAGGAGAGTCGATGGAAACGCTGATCAGATGCTTTGTTAAAAAATGATTTTCCTCCATGTGTAAAAAAAGAGGCGGTCTGCTCCTTTAAAAAGCCGAGGCACAACTCTGAACAGTTGCTCCAACTTTTCACATAATTGTCTGAGAACAATCGATACTAACTAGCAGTGAGGAACGAGCTGTGATTATTTGGATGCCGCAGAGTCTCCGCAGGCTGCAGATCAGACCCGCGGTCCACTTATGTTACCCGTGGCAACGACAAAAAATCAATTAGCGTTCCCGCCGGAGCTTCAGATCTGCAGTTTTTTAACGAAACGGGAGCCAAAGACGAGGCGCGTCACATGACACAGGTCAGTTAGCACCGGCAGAGCGTTTGAGCTTTAAACCACAGAGAGCAACAGCAGTGTGATTACTGTCTCCCAGGGGATTGTGGGTATTTTTCTGGGGCACTGTGTGCTAATGAAGAGGATGGTGAGCTTAAACAGTCAGTCAGCACACACACACACATACACACACACACACACACACACACACACACACACACACACACACACACTGCAGGCTGATGGCTCCTGAAACTCTCATTGTTCATTAAAAACAAACATGAACGATCCTTTCCTCTCAGATGAGATCTAACTAACATATTTTAACAAACTGTTGTGTCTAAAAACATTTTAAAAATTCATCCCTGTTCAGTGTTTGTGTCGACGTTCATGGAGCTGGAGCAGAACGTGATCGTCCTGATGATAAACGATCATCAACCATCATTTCCTGTTAATATCTGACACGGTGTTGGTGTCAGATCGTTGCCTTTGCACAGTTCTGTAAAACAGAAATGGAAAAGCTTCTTGTTTCCCTGTGGTTTTACAGTTCGACAGCGTTGGCAACATGGCTGCAGCTAGCAGCCCGGCTACCCTGACCTCAGTGCTGGGAAAAGGCAGTGAAACAGCAGGTTGTGTTAATGCGTAGGCAGGTTTTGTTACGTAGTGATGTCGTAGGTTGGTTTTGAACCGGTGGTGAGAGGAAGCACATCTCACACACCGGAGCGCTCTCCATCCAGTGAATGCTGATGTTTCCACTGTTTCTCCATCTTGTCTCCTGGTTTGTTTACTTCCACGTAGCCTGACGCCGCGTCATCCATCCATGAAACTACGCTTCATGTGGCCGGGTCCATTTTTTGTCAAATCAAATCAAATCAGTTTTATTTTTACAGCCCAGAATCACCGTCACATGGCCTCAGCAGGCTTCACAGTCTGTACAGTGAACCACATCCTCTGTGCTCAGACCCTCGAGTCAAGTGAGGAAAAAGTTTGCTTAAAACTCACTTGACATTTTATAAAAACATGGCGAGTGTTACCCGGGACAGCAGCCGAGGAAAACGATGCCTCTCCCGTCTCTGCTACAGACGCGCTCAGCCTCACTGCACTCGTATCCTGTTTTTAACTCATTTGCCAAAAAAGAGACAAAACACAACGAACAAAGTTAAAGACACATTTTAGTGAGAACATTATTTTCTTCCAACTTTTCCACAGATAATCTGTTAATAGTGTTGATGTGAATCCCCTCAGCCTCAGTAAATGTGTCGTGACAATCTGATATTGTGACAGCGTTTAAAGCAATAAACTAATTGTTGTGTCTCAGAGGGAGAGCATCCATCTTCCTGGAGTCACAACAACCAGGGAGGTTCTTTATTGTTTTGTCATTAAGCGACTGGAAGCCTCTCGTTTGTCTTAATTTGATGTTCAGTGACTGAAAAACCTTTCCTCATCTTTTAACATCGGTCTGAAGCCTGCAAACAGAATCCAAGGATCCTACATCTCCCATAATGCAATTCAGTAGTGTCTTTGACAGACATCAGCATTCAGGTGAGAGCCTGATCGAACTCCACTCCGCCAGTTTGTAACGCTGTCGTCTGCATGTCCGATGAGCCTGATGACATCACTGTGACATCACTACACAGACAGACACACACACACACACACACACACACACACACACACACACACACACACACACACTGTACACCTGCCAATGTACTCCTAACTAACACCGGCAAACAGTCAGTGAGCTGCTTAGTCGACGTTGTTTAGTGGAGCGTCGCAGCACTGCTGGCTGCTTTACTGCAGCACATGGGGTGAAGCAGCTCTGCAGCACATGCACACACACGCACACGCACACACGCACACACACACACACACACACACACACACACACACACACACACACACACACACACACACACACACAGGCCGATAGCTCCTCATTCTTTTAGTCTATATGGTGACATGAAACCTGCAGTTTTGCAGTTTGCAGCTCAAAGTCGTGATGTTTTATGTAACTGGGCACTGGATAATTACACACACACACACACACACACACACACACACACACACACACACACACACAGAGCCCCTCCTGTTGTCTCCCAGCTGTGCTGCAGGCGGAGGATGAATGTGTGGTGGATGTTTGGGGTCAGAGCTGCAGGTCCACCGGCTGAAGTTTGTCATGTTCTCTGTTGTGTGTGTGACCGTGTGTGTGTGTGTGTGTGTGTGTGTGTCTTTTGTCAGGATGAATTTGTGTTTCTGCCAGTTCGTTGCAGAATCAGAACACCTGCAGCCGCCACCTGCAGCTTCTTCACCACACCTGACACACACTCACACGGTGACTGATTGGAGGACGTCAGCGCTGCGATGAGTCAAATTCAAGTGTGAGCGCTCCTCAGAACCACTCGCTCACACAGAGAGTTCTGACTCGGATACGTTTGTGTCAGCCGACCCGACAGAAAACTGCCTTTCTAAAGCACATTTTCGTTTCTGACAGGAAGTGGCTGCTGAAGGAGGCTGAAACTCTCTGCAGGGCTGCAGAGTCTGCACTATTTCTTGTTGTGATGTTTGTGGGTGTGTTTTGTCCTTTCTGAGCTTCTGTATACGACAGCTGCACCATCGGTCCCCGAGGGCCCCGGGGACACAAACAGGTTCAGTGCTGCAGTACAGTAGGTCACAGAGACAAAAAGACACAGAAACAACTGGTTCACTGTGACATTCAGTGTGTGCAGAGAGGAGATGATGCACGGCGTCGTGTCCGACTCGCTTACAGAAACAGTTGATGAGCTAATAAACGCTGTGATGTGATGAAATATCCCTCCGAATAAGTCAAAATGTAATAAACCCTGTTAAGTTAATGAATTGCTGCTTAGCGTAATAACATCATTAGGAAAGGGAAATCATGTGCCAATTTATTCGAGCACATTAAAGACTTTTATTGCATTTCGTCCTCGTTCACAGACACGTTTTAACACATTTTGACTGATCATGACGTTGTTACATCATCAGCTGCTCCGGGCAGAAAAAAAGAGCAGAGATATAAACAGAAAAGAGGATATTCAGTGTTATACACACCTCAGTCTGCGTTTCACACTCCCCCACACACACTGAGCTCAGCGGGAGGCTGACGAGTGCTGTTCCTCACCAGGAGACATCATTACGGATCTCCATCTCTTTTTAATTTGTCGTTTGCGTTGCGGGAATCGTCCCACGGCAGCTCGACGGGAGCGAGCAGGCGGGCGGCTGTAGAGGACGCGTCAATGTTCGCTCGCTTTGTTTCTGCTCGACACGTTGTGTCATGTCGTTCGGTCCAGAAAAAGGAGCATTCTGCTGTTTTACATCTGCGGTGTGACCTTGATGGGTATTAAAACAGCTGATTTTTACACTTTTTGGTGATTTCATGTGAGAGATTCTGTCGTGTTCTAGCAGGTACCAGCCCAAACTTAATAGTATTTGATATTAAAATGGGATTCTGTACGTATCTGATCAAACCACATCAACACACTCTTTACTGAAGCACATCAGATGAGTCTTTGACTGTTAAAGGAGAATTTAATTCACCGGTTAGATGTGAAATGTTCTGGTTCTACAGCTGTTTTCATATCTGACCCGGTGAATTACAGGTTTATTTTGACCGAACCACAAATGGTGATTGTTGGAACAGTGCAGAGAATAATGGAGATGGTTCTGGTGTGTTTTCACCTTGTTCTGTCGAGTTATCATGAAGTCCGTTGTTTGACGATAGAATTGCTGATTTTTTAAATGGAGTCTGGTGGATTTTGCAAAGTGACAAAGCGGCTGCTTCTGACTGAACAAAAGATGATTTTGCTCTATCAAAAAGGTTTATCACTGAAAGGATTATATCTGTAAAACAGCCTGAGCCCGTCAGCGACAGAAACAAACGTTAGTGGACGTAACTTTGACAATATTTTGAAAGGATCACGTTAAAGACACAACTGACAGTGTCAAACCTGCCAGCTGAGGTGATCTACTCGACCAGGTACAGATCTTTTTGTACCTATATGTCATTTACACATATGTTAACACAGGGCCCACGTTTAAAAATACCAAAGATTAATTATACACGAAAAATACTTTTTTAATTTCATAAATTACAGTCCAGTTTTATAGTCTTCATTACAACGTGAGTAAATCCAGTAATTAACTCTGCCAAGCCCCCAGAAATGTACAAAAATACATCGTCTCCTCTCATGTTATCTTCACATTGTTATTGTATAATATCGACTGTAGCAGCTGATCAACGGTGAAAAGGTGGATGTGCTGTATCACATCGTTTGTTTTCTTTGTGCCAGTGGTGTCGACTGAAAGGAGTTGTGTGTTATTTCTTTATTATCTTTGTACAGTAAATGTCTTTAACACATTAATGTTTGTCAGAGAGCGCAGACCGTCACGTGTACAGAGAGGCAGTCAGAGTACAGCAGGCTGGATGTGTCAGTGTGACACGATTTCTGCTTTTCTTTGTCCTGTTTGATAGTTAACTAAAAATCTTTGTGTTGTGGAGTTACGAACAGAGCAAGTTATTGTTTTTGAGTTAATTATAAATTGCATTTTACTGCATTTTGTTGCCGTTCGACTCATAATCAAGAAAATGATCATCAGATTGGTCCAAAGTAAAAATAAATAAATAATGCAGCTCTGGTTTCAGAGAGCTTCACGTTTCCCTTCAAAGCTCCCGTAAAGTCAAAAAAAAACAGGAACCACACAACATTTTTCACAACATCGTCCCCATTATGTTCCATATAAACACACACGGCAAGCGTCGCCCCAGAAAAGCCAATATTTTTAGACAGACCTCTGCTTGTGATTGGCACATTCAGGCTTCTGTACTTTTTAATTCTTCTCTCATCTTCCGGTAATTTACTATAATGATCTTCAGCATGAAGTGTGAAGTTGGGAGATAGTTTGTCGTGTTATGTGGTTGTTTGTCTCAGTGAATCCTCGGCCAGCAGCTTCACTCGATTATTGTTTTCTCCAGTCATTTCCTCTAACGGTGCCAGAAAGGCTCTGAGAGGCTGCAGGTGCTCTGACACTTGAAAACACTTTGCTCACCTTCACGTAATGTTGTCGGTTTACCAAACTAATTTGTCTTTTGGTTTGAAAATTGGCCACAAATGATCTTTTTTTAAACCGAGCTGAACTTCTCTGGAGTCTATCAGCTGTACTCAGAGACGATAACTCAGAGAAATGCTGACAAAAAGCACCTAAAACCACTTTGTGCTTCCTGTTTGGCAGCTTAAACATTTTATGAATTATCTGTCGCTGCCTGTAGAAGGCACGAGGATTGACACCCGGACAGCTCGAGTGAGAAAGTCTTCAGGTTGTGTTTACTCTGTATTCACTGTGTCGAAGACGTTTTCTCCTCAGAAACGCTCTTTGATGTCGAACCGACAGAATATCTAAATCATAAATGAGCCGTGATTCGGCTGCATGTATCAGAAGCTGTTAGATATGATGTTCAAAGTCAAAGAAAGCTCTTCAGCGCTGCTTTAATTCAGGACTGGTGGTCTGAACACAACAGCATAATAGTGTTTAATTAGTCCAATCAGGTGAATTGTTGCTAGGCTGCCAGAGAAGCCCGTTGTGTGTATTTGCGGCGTGTTCGTGCTGTTGTTAATGAGCGAAGCTGCCGTTGGCCTTCGGCTACTGCTAAATTGCAAATCAGGCGCTTTGAGTCAGAGCTCTGCTCCCAGTTAATAGAGTGTATTCAGGGACAGGTTGTTGTTGTTTGTGTTCAGCCCCCTCGGTGTTATTGACATGAAAATAAGCAGGCAGCAGACGACAGTTTGGGTGCATCTGCAAAGCCGAGCGAGCAGAGATTCAATTAAAGCCTCTTCCAGTCACTTTAAACAACTTCTTTTCTGAGATGGGTAGACTCAGGTTTTGAAGATGGAGATTTAGATGTTTCTAAAGAAATCAAATTATTTTCTTGATAATGTTTTGATCAATCCATCTTGTTCATGGGCCGAGTAGCCAAAATGGGTCGAGGAAAGCCATGCCGGCTTAAAGCCCAGGAGCCAAACCCTTATTCATGAGTGTTACATTGCATCAGAAGCTTTGCATGGCAGTGTTATTATTTTGTGATGTATTCACTGTCATCACGTCAAGTCTGCAAGGCAAACATAAGCCAGTGACAGACAGCCCTGAGACTACAACAATAAAATGCATTTGGATTACCTCTGCAGTCTACACTTACTGTATTATCATGTGGTTGAGTATTATTTCTGGCCGACACAATTCAAGTAACATTATCATAAAGTAATTGTTTTACCCGTTCATAACGAATTTTACAATGTCACGTCTGTATTGCAATGAATTGTGGGTGATTAAATCAGTGAAGTTGGGTGAAATCTGCAAGTCTTTTTCATCTGCAGTCAGAGGAGTCTCTGGAAGTCTGCAGAAGTCCTTTTGAGGGCCCGTGTGGACCAGATGAAATATGGGTTTGGACAGCCCTCAAGACTCGCGGACTTCCCGCAAATGTGCCCACAAACTCCAGAAGTCTGCAAGTGTGGTGAAGTTTGGACATTTGGATGCAGCCAGAGCATCCTCTACCACAGAGTCTGCGGCTTTGCACGGCCATGTTTGTACACTAGCCCAGAACGGTGGTTTATTTGCGGACAGGTTCGGCACCTGGCACTCAGGAAACACCTCCCGTCATCTAACAGCTCTCCGTTGTCTCTCAGGCTGTGTTGAGCTCCTCCCTAACTGATCAGACTTCAGCTTCAGGAGTGCTGTTAGAGGAAGTCAGCAGTTATTTATGTGTGCATTTAAATTACTGTAACCTCTGCCAGGGTCCAGACAGCAATGAGCTTCAGACCACTGCATTTGTAACAACGGGACTTTATTGTTCATGTTACTGAGATGCTTCCATAAAGTGCATAGATTACACTCTATCATTGGTTTATTGTTGTTATTGTTCATCTTATGGGAATGTAATTGATATCAAACTGATGCCTGACCTAATTTTTAATTTACACACATTTACGTCCAGATGTATTTGACTCGCATCAACCTCCTCCAGGTGAAATAAAGGTTAACTGAATTATGGGCTGTGTGCAGCCTGAGCACATATCGACACGTCTTCACATCCACTGCCTCCGTCTCCCAGTCTGCGGCGTCATTACGTCGCAGGACGACCGGCTCAAAGGTCTGCGCTCTATCAAACTCTTCCCACGTTACGCCGATGACACACAGGGAACCTTTACCATCACAAGAGGGTCCGCCTGCAGATTTCAATGACAGGGCTAATGTCGGCTAATCAGAGAGGCTAAAAGTTCATCCCAGGCGACGGTTAGGGCCGCGACACCGGGCTGCAGTAATGGCCAATTAGAGCTGACATAGTGCGGAAGAGTCAGACATGTGGAGGAGATTAGAGTCACGACGGCGGGCGGGTCGCCGCTCCGCTGGGAGAGGAGGAAGTGGGCGTATCGCTGTGCAGAGGCTTTGATCCGTCCAGTGCTCCCCCCTGACATTTATTCTTCCTGTCAGAGCGGAGAGACGTCTGGGCTGAATTTTATGAGTTGCTTTCCAAAATGACGTATCTGCAATTTGGAAAATGATGATGAAAGTGTGATACAGCGTGTATATTGCTTTAAAGCCCTTTATTAAAAAGGTGACTCAGTGGGCGAAGGCCTGGATGTCCCTGTGTGACATCATCTCTCCTTCATGTCTCTTTCTACTTGAATTATCGAAGTGGGGTGAAAATATCTCATCGTACAAAGACCCAGGAAGCAGTTTTATTTTTAAATAATATCATGTGGGACATTATGAACACAGGAGGAGAAATCGTGTGTTTGGAAAAAAAATATGAATTTATATAATGGATCCAGCACCAACTATGAGTCAGTCTCTCAATACTTTCTGACTCCAAGCCCATCGGCTCAGATATTAATCAACTATAACTCACTGTAACAGGAGACAATAGTGTTGTTGGGGACTATTTTCAGCAGCGGGAGTCTTTGTGGCAGCAGGATGCTGTGTGTGGGATTGGGTCAGAACAAACTACAATGTGTGTATCTGTAGTGATGAACATGTAAATAGACTGTTACAGTAATTTAACCTCCTGCGAAATGATTTTAAAGATGGAGGAACGTGGACGGTGCTGCCTGGACACAAATCCTCTGATGTTTGCTAATTTTAAAGATGACAGTACGACGACTTTGTCACTGATTTGACGTGACTTTTAAAGTTAACTCAGAAGTTGACGACCACAACGAGGTTTGTAATGTTTTTTTGGTTTTCGTGGACAAAAACACTAAATCTAAATCTCGTCTCAGCCAGAATAAATTGTGTCTGTGTATGTTTCTGCAAAACACAGACAAAACACAATGCTGCAACTTTACATTTCTTTCAGTCCAGTTTTCAGTTTTATGTTTTGACATCACTGTGTGTGGTCTGGTTAGATTCAGCTGTAAAAACACTTGTTGGGGAAAAAAAAAGACCATGATTTTTTTATGACCACAAGCACAACTGGAAAATATTGCTGTCTCACAAACAAATGTTTAAACACAGTCTTGAACTCTGGTTACTGGCCTCGCTGTAACACCACCACCCCCTCCACATCCACAGATAATAGTTTCATACAGTGTACATGTATTGTGAACCGCCAGCATTTTATTCTGACGACTGGGCTGGCTTTAACATTTCCATAACACAGATCCATAAAATTTGGTGTCATCTGCGTAATTGTGATGAAAAATTTCATTGAGTTGCAAACTTGGGCTGAAGGGAAACACGTTAACACGTTAATGTGAAATAGAGGTGGAACAAGGATTGAGCCCAGAGGAACTCCACGTCATGTTAGTCTGCTTAAACGCTGAGTTGTTTCTGAGTTGCTTGTGTCTTTAAGATGCTGCAGATTCTCAGTAAACTCGTCTCCTACAGTTCAAAGGTCAAACTAAAGATTATGTCTGTATGATGAAGAGTTGTTCATGTTGTAGCAGCAGAGGTCAAAACTCCTTTTCTCGTTTCCTTTTTTTAATTATCTTGTCTCAATGTTTTAACAAGCTTAATTATATCTGTGAATTATTTTATTTCCTTTTTATGAACCCCATCTCTCCTTTATTCCTCCTCTGCCTCGTCCACCTTCATGCACCCCCCCTACCATCTTTTATTTTCTCCCTCGCTCTCCTCCTCATCTTTCCAGCCTTTTTTCTTCTTCATCTTTTCAGCTTCTCTCCTTCAAAATCTATTCCTGCTTCCTCCCTTTGTCCACTGTCGCTCTTTCATCTTCATTTTTATTTTCATTTTTTTCTCCTCCATTCCATTTCGGTTCTTTATTCTCTTTCCCCCTCTTGCCCTGTCCACCTTTTCAATCTCAATTTTCTTTCCATTTTCTCCCTCTCATCAGTCTCCCTTTCATTTCTCTTTCCTTTTTTCCTCCATCCCCTCCACCGTCCTTGTTTTCCTTGTTTTTCCCTCCTCTCTCCATCCTTCTCCTCTCCTGGTTACCATCTGCTCAGGGGTCTTTGACTTTTTAATTACGGTCTGATTTCCCAAGGCTCCGGCCGTGCTGCCCTTCCAGCCCCCGTGGCCTTGGCGAAGGTGTTCATCTCGCTGAGGGTAAGGGGCTGTGAAGGCACTCAGAAATCAATGGCCGTGTCCCCCAGGCAGCTAAACGACTCCCCCGGCTCCTCTCCGTCACCTAAAGACACGGCCATCAGGTTGAAGAGGGACAGGCCTTTTATTTTATTTTGGCGAGACCCTCCGTACCTCCAGGAAGCCGGTCAGTAAAAATAGCAGTCGGTGAACGCGGACCGTTTCCCTGTGGAGGCCTCAGAGCTGTGTTCATCTGTCTGTTTGCTGCAGTGGTGAACAGTCCTGAGTCACATGATCCCCTCCGGCTCCCTGTTGAAGGCTAATCCCAGTTTTCAATTTAGGAGGTTTTTTAACCGTAACTGTTTTCAACCAGAAGCCTCCTGTGTGCTTTTTCTTTCTCCATACCAACAAATTCAGACTGTAATTTCAGAGCTGAATGCAGCTTGTTGACAGCTTTTGGTTGGATTTTGTTAATCGAGTCCTGGAGGAGCCACAAACGCACTCACTGCATGTCTTCATGGGTGTTTGTTTAGATTTTCTCAACATCTAGGTCGCAGGTCATCAGAAGCTATCGGGTGCACCTGCGATGTTCTGCCTCAGCTGACTGCAATCAGTCAGCTGGGAGGCTATATAACAGGGCTGCAGCGCCCCGCTCAGCTGGCTGTGTCTCCAGGGAGTCCACACCATCAGTTGACTTTGTGTGTTTTCTGTTTGAGTGAAAATCTGAGTTGAGTGTGTTTGAGATTCTTCTTTTGACCAGTTTCCATACATTTAATTTCAGTGACTCCAACTTTATCTTTGGTTTTTGGTCCAATCCTTTTGTTCGTCTATCATTTTGAATCAGTCGGCTGTGTGTTTTAATCCCACCACCACCTTTTAGACACAGAGGGACCAGTTTGCTTTGACCCTTTTTGTGATTTGTGCAGTGCTTTGTTAGTTCTGCGACACCGTCCTTCAGATTTTGCTTTCTAGGGAAAGGTAACACAGTCAGCATCATGCTGGTGTTAGCCTACATACAGTTAGTGTTGGCATGCAGTGCTTTTTTTCCATCCAGCTCCGTCTCATGTTAGTAATCTTCCTTGACTCCAGCCTAACTCTTAATGTGTCGTTTGGATTCATTAGCAGTTAAAACATGTTGGCAGTAAATGTTTTTCCAGGTTTCTGTCGGAGTCGTAAAAAAAATGTCTGCTCGCGGGAAGAAAAAGCTTGCGGTTGTCAATCTTCTGAAAATCAGGATGTGAGATTAATTGTAATGGTGCTCTCAGTTTTATCGTATTGGAGAGAATCTGTGTTGAAGCCGTTTGACAGGCTGGTGTTTTGGTAAACGGGAACAGATTGAGGGGAAAAATGTCCAGATTGAAAAGTATCCGCTCTTTAATTCACCAGAGAGCAGCCTGGATTTCTGTGTTTACACATTATAAACACTTACTGTCATTACAGCGCCAGTCGTCATGGTAACAACACAGGAACATGTACCGCCTCACATGTCGTTCACAGCCGAGTCTGTCACTTTGTATGTTAATGTTATTTTGTGCTGTGAAGTGGCTCCGGAGCTGATTTTAGCTGCTCGTCTGTTTATTTTTATGTCCCGATAAAGAAAAAAAACCCCGGGAGCGCTGAAGTGCCTCCTTCAACCGTATTCACACTAAAACTGTTTGCTTACAAGATTAGACTCAAAGTGTTTCATGAATCAAAACGTGGGGAAATTGTAAATGTTAAAAAAATACACACACGGCCGTCCTCTGTGCGACTTCCAGGAGAAAATCTAAATCAGGCCACGGGACAATATTTGAGTAAAGCCTCCTTCACGCATTAAATCAGGAGCGCCCTCGAGGACTTAGTTTGAATATTTGGATCCCTTTTCAAGTGCAAATGTGTGTTGGAGTAAACCAGTGTAAAGAGAGAGCGGCGTGGTGCGGCTGATGAAGGCTCAATGTGTTGGCAGCTGTTTGCCTCATTCCCTCACACTCCTGCCTTCATCTGTGAGAGGAGACGCCCGGACTGAACTCACCCAACACTTCCAGGTAGATACAGCTTCTTCTCTGTCCTCGTCAGGCTGATGGATCAAAGCAGGAAACACACACACACACACACACACACACACACACACACACTGGAAGATAGACTACAAAGTGCTGATGCTGGCGCACACACACTGCAGGGCATGTGGGCGTCTGAGTGTTTTACTCTCCTGGTTTCAGTCGTTCCTCCAGATGTTAACTCTGGCTGCAGATGTTGGACCTGCTCAGCGAGGTCCAGCAGTGATTACGGGAGATGAGGTCTGGCTCACAGTCGATGCTCCAGTTCATCCCACATGTGTTGGATGAGGTTGAGGTCGGGTCTCAGTGCGGACCACGAGTTCCTCCACATCGAAGTGAGAAAACAAGAAACTCAATCGCCAGAATAAATGTTGGCCTGTTTCTGCAAACCACAGTTGAAATTTACAATTCAATTCAATGTCTGGTCGGCAGAGGAGGGAAGTAACAAAGTAACAAATATACTTCATTACTGTACTTCAGTACATGTTTCAGGTATCTGTACTGTACCTGAGTATCTCTGAGACTTTCCCTCTACATCTGAACACAAACATCTGAACTTTCTCCTCCTCACAGCTTCAAACACCCTCGTTACTTTAGTTTGATGCATGTGCGTTGAATTATGCATTATTGTTATTTGGCGTCATCGCAAGACTGATGTCGACCTATCAGAGCACAGCACGCACGGCAGACGCAGCGAGACAAAACAAAGACGTGAAAGACGTGAACAGACAGAGAGGGAGGCTGAATGGGGAGAAAAGGCGTGTTAGTGTCTCGTATCTGCAGAGAGTTTCTTATTTTCTCTCTTTGTTGCTGCTCGGGACGCTTTACCAACCCAACATGTGGCTATTTGACGTCCTGGGAATGAGACTCAACACTCAACTATCTTTGTGGTGCGTTCAGGAACAGCTGGGACAAATCCTACTGACTCTACCTTTAACTTTAATAGTCTTTGAATTATATTAATATGACGTGAGCTTCAGTTAGCTTTGACCACAAATGTCCTTCAGAGGGAGACTTTTTACTCTGATACTCTGAGTACATGTCAGAGCCTGTACTCGATTACTTTTACTGGCGTAAAGAAGCTGAATCAGTACTTCCACTTTTACCAGAGTGTTTTTACACAAGTATCTGAACGTCTCCTGGAGGACAGACTGTGAGGACTTATTTGCTGGTCGATCAATCAGAGCTCCTCGAGGGAGGTGGAGCTGGCGCTGGTGCTCAGGGACGCTGTCGTGCTCCAGCTGCTGCTGTGCGTCAGGCAGGAAGCAGGTTAGTTAAAATACTGCGAGACAATGAAAAATGAAGTCCAGCTTGAGTCACAGATGAGATGCTTTTAAGATGCTAATCAGATGCCAAAACGCTGCACAGACTGGATTTAACAACTCTGGAAGGTTATCAAGATGGCAGCTCCTCCATCTTTCATCAGGAGGTAAACAGAGTTATGATCAGTGAGTCACTCTCTCGAGATAAAATGCCAAACACGTCTCCAGCTTCTAAAAACAGAAGATTCTTTTGATTTTCTTTGATTGGAAATTAATTATATTTGTGTTTTTGGACAAAACAATGAATTTGAAAATGTCCCTCTGGGCTCTGGTGGGTTTTTAAACATGGTGCTCTTTTTGTCCACTTTGGCCAGAACCAACAAAAAGTGAACGTTTCTTGAAGCAGATGATTCTCAGCGAATCAGCTCGATCTGCAACCCAAACACTAGATAAATACATTTCTGCGAACCGCGGATACGTCGCAACTGAATGTTTCTTTCAGTTAAATTTTAAATTGAAGGTCAGGTTAGGTTTGAGTACAAAACCCACCTGGTTGGAGTTAGAAAACATCATGTTTTGACTTAAAATACCTGTTTTTTCCGCCACAAACACGGCTGGAAAATGTCTCGACGTCTTGGACAGGAGTCGCCTCATCATCCATGGGAAGAAAATCAGCTGACATGTAATCTGAAAGTAAAATATGTTGTAGAAATGTTGCTACGATTAAAACAAACTAATGTAATCCACACGTGGTTTGCAGAAACACCATCATGCAGAGCAGGAAACACCGTGTGCCATTTGGTGTTGGCTCTCCTGCAGCAGGAACCTCTAACGCCTCTGAGTTGCAGGTGTGTCGATCTACCTGCTGATCTGCCGCCGAGCAGGTGGCGGGAAGACCGAGCGGAGGAGGAGACGTGTGGACGGACAGATGGAGAGCTGGAGCGGAGGAAGGAGGAAGGAGGAAGGAGGGGGGGTTATTTTTACCTTCCTAAATCACAGCCGCTGGATGCTGGTGTGTAATATATGGGTGGCTGGTGGCGCTCAAACAGCCACAGTATGACTGAGCGAGGGGGAGGGGAGGGGAGGGGGGGAGGTGGCAGGCAATAGATCAAACGCACCGTGATGAGCAGCATGCTGGGCAGGCTATCTTCACCCCCTCCTCCTCCTCCTCCTCCTCGTCCTCCTCCTCTTCCTCCTCCACTAGTCTTTCCCGGAGGTCATTCACGGCCTGAGAAATAACAACCGCAGCGAGCAGCACGTCGGCGTCCTAATTGTCTGTCGCTGCACTCCATTGGTCAAGAAAAACGCAACTTAATCAGCTTGTCCAACTCAGAGGCTCCCTGAAGAGCTGCAGCGCAGGAACAAAGACCAAGCTGGAGGATTTTCACAGCCCCGTCTCCACCGACAGGAACGCTGTGGAGCAGCGGGACGTTACGTTAGTGCTGCGTTATGAAGCTGAGACTTGCAGGACTGTCCCGGATGTCTTCTCAAAGCAGGCACTCATTATGTAATGTTGGCAGCGTACGCTTCTGCAAACCACGTACACGTTGAAACTTCGTTCCAGGTTCTGTCGCCACTAACACGGCTGGAAAATGTCTCGTTGAAAATGTCCCGTGGTTTCATGCTACAAATGTTAAAACACGCGGCCGTTGGCTCAGCAGAGCTTCAGCCACGTCACAGGTCTGTACAGCCGCAGTGAAGTGTTTCACTGTTCTTATCGTTAAATAAA
Source organism: Pagrus pagrus (assembly GCF_965226575.1). Classification (NCBI taxonomy): domain Eukaryota; kingdom Metazoa; phylum Chordata; class Actinopteri; order Spariformes; family Sparidae; genus Pagrus; species Pagrus pagrus. The sequence goes on along the minus strand of NC_140201.1, from coordinate 1,442,055 downwards.
TAAATAGCGACTGATTTCTTTTTTTATTAAAACAAGCTGAATATGTTTGGCTGCTCTTTATGCAGATATAAGGTTTTCCTCCGTGTGTTAAATCTTCCCCCCCCCGGTGGATTTCATGAATCAGTTTAAGGACGAGGACATCTGACAGATTCGGCTTCATTGAGTCGTTATCAGCTGTTTGATTGCAGAGATCAGTGAGTCTGACGGTGTTTGATTAAAAACACATCACAAAGCTCATTATCACCATATGTTCTCTGAGGCTTGATCTTCCTCTGCGTCTTCACCGCACGGCCCTGCAGTGCAGAGCAACATGTACGAACACGCTTCAGTCAAACTGCGTGTAGTCGCAGTACATTCTGCACGAGAGCCCGAAGTTTCCAAAGATCTCAAACCTGTCAGGAGGAATTTTAGGGAAATGTGTTGAAAATGCAGCGGTGGAATATTTCTATCTGATGGGAGGCTTCAGCCTTTGAAAAACATCTCGACTTTGAATACTTCACTCGGTATAAACAGTATAACATCTCCGATGAAACGCTGGCAGACATGAATGCAGAGAAAGATTTGGAAATCATTAACCTCTCTGACTTTTATCTGTCGCAAACAAATAACCTTTCAGGTTTTTTAAGGAAGCTGAATCGAACTGGAGGTCCACGTTAAATCATGTTAAACTCAGAATACAAGATATGAAATATTTATAGTCATTTCAGTTGTCTGACCTCATTCTGTCAACAATCCAGAAAGTTGAGACTCAGCTGAGAAACACTTCAAAACCTCAGAAACCTCAGAAAGTACAGTTTGCATCATGCAGAGGAGGGACGAGCCTGTCTGACATGTTTAAATACAAATCTCATGTTAAAGAGGAACGTTATCTTAAAGTTTAGACGACTTAACATCAGAATCGCAGACGAAAGTCAGAAATCCCTCCAGTATTTCTCACATTCACACACAACCCACAGACACGATGGACACGAGGTCTTAAAATGCAAATAATCAAACACCTCGTCCTAAAAAAACTCCTCCACCACGAGAGGATTACACGTCAGTCACAGGCTGCAGCTGGAAATAGTGTTGTGGAGGCTGAAAGGAAAGTTTTGGAGTTTGAAGGATTCGTTTACTTTCCCTCGACTCTCGAGGAAAAAGTTTTTAATTCCTCTTCGTCCGTGACCGAACTGAAGTCAAACGTTAAGTGAACTTTAACCAGCCGGGTCACTCTGTGATGGAGAACTTCATGTCCCACAAGCTCTGATCTGAGAGAACGAGCTCGTTCAGGAAAAAACATCATCAGGGTGAAAAAACACGGAGCGGCGAACCTGCCGAATGAATGAAAACAGCTGTGAGTCCGTCCACTGAGGAGACTCAGGAAAAACATATTTAAAAACAAATTGATAATGCTTCAGCTTCTTGAAATGCAAATATTGTGTAACTTTTGAGTTGATGCCACAAGTTAAACATCTGTTTTAATGATTGTTCCATTTTAATTTTGAAAAAGACTAAATCAGCTATTTTAACACGCAGTCGTTCCCTTTTTAAACCCACTAAGATCAGCTGCTGTGTGCAGTGTGAATGTGTAAACTCTGCATTTACACCCGGGTCAGCTGACTCTGCAGTGGGCCGGGTTGGATCTAAACATAAGACCCGGGTGAACATGCTAAGTTATGCAGCGTTATCAACATCTGGTGGTGGAGTGTAAATAAGGAGTTTGGGATGCGGTCGGTTGTTTTCTCTTCTGTTGTCGTCAGTGACGTACGACGTAGCGCTTCAGATAAAAATCACAGGAGGGCTTCGTCTAATTTTGGTGGAAAAGTGGCATTACAGGTATTTTTAGGATTATGCTGTACTACGTTTTTATATATATTCATATATTCAAAGAAAGAAATAAACGCGTGATGAATGAATCAGCGTTACACTGAAGTTCAGCCTGATGGAGACTCTGTGGATCGTTCGACCTTTGAGAGAAACATTTCTCATCTGACAGCCGACGGTAAACGTCAAACTCAACAACTGTCGACTTAATGAGGTGACTCAGCTCCACGCACACACACACACACACACACACACACACACACACACACACCTGCTGAAGTGACTGAAGAGCATCTCCACTCAATAGGCTCTTAGTCACTAGTGATTGTGTGTGTGTGTGTGTGTGTGTGTGTGTGTGTGTGTGTGTGTGTGTGTGTGTGATGGGGGGGGGGGGGTCTCAGAGGCAGGATGCTGACAGATAATCAATGTCCTGTGATTGGCTCACAACAGGGCGGCCACTGGCGGTGCAGGCCTGTTGTCGTGGCGACCTGACTTCTAAAGGATGCTCGCTGGGTTTAAAGCTTCGGACTTTTTATTTCGCGTCTGTTTCTGAACGTCTCTGTGAGAACACACGGAGCAGTCGTCTGAACCAGACGTGAAAACACTCTTCAGTTTTATTTATTGAGTCATTTATTGTCATTTCGTCGACATTTAACCATCGACTTCAGTCTTTATACCGGTTTTGTATCAAAGTGTAAAATTCTGGACGTGTGATAACCTCGGTTATGTTGCCATGGTAATCAATGTCCAGGTCGGTACTTGAATGACGTCGATGTTTCATCATCTACACCCACTTATCTTCATGGGTCACAGGGGGGCGGAGTCAATCCCAGCTGACAGCAGGGTACAGCTGACGGTCAGTCACACGGCTGACGCACTGAGATAAAAAAACATCCACACTCATGTTCACATCCAGATTTAGAGTGGCACCACCACCTCACCACCTCACTGCTGCACCACCTCACCACCTCACTGCTGCACCACCTCACCACCTCACCACCTCACTGCTGCACCACCTCACCACCTCACTGCTGCACCACCTCACCACCTCACTGCTGCACCACCTCACCACCTCACCACCTCACCGCTGCACCACCTCACCACCTCACTGCTGCACCACCTCACCACCTCACAGCTGCACCACCTCACCACCTCACTGCTGCACCACCTCACCACCTCACTGCTGCACCACCTCACCACCTCACAGCTGCACCACCTCACCACCTCACTGCTGCACCACCTCACCACCTCACCACCTCACCGCTGCACCACCTCACCACCTCACCGCTGCACCACCTCACCACCTCACAGCTGCACCACCTCACCACCTCACTGCTGCACCACCTCACCACCTCACTGCTGCACCACCTCACCACCTCACTGCTGCACCACCTCACCACCTCACAGCTGCACCACCTCACCACCTCACTGCTGCACCACCTCACCACCTCACCACCTCACCGCTGCACCACCTCACCACCTCACAGCTGCACCACCTCACCACCTCACTGCTGCACCACCTCACCACCTCACTGCTGCACCACCTCACCACCTCACAGCTGCACCACCTCACCACCTCACTGCTGCACCACCTCACCACCTCACCACCTCACCGCTGCACCACCTCACCACCTCACTGCTGCACCACCTCACCACCTCACCACCTCACCACCGTGCAGAACAAACATGCAGATGTAAATGATCTGAGCGTGTCAGGATGAATCAACCGTCTGCTGTTGCTCTGAACTCACCTGAGCTTATTTTCAGCAGCCTCTCTCGGTCGGGGGGAGCTGATTCGTGCTGATAGCGCCGTGTGCTGAGGCCATAATGCAAATGCAGCCGGCTGCAGGGGGAACCGAGCGGTGACTGTTTGTTCGGGCGTCTCTGTAAAAACCTGCCTGCTGCACGGACTGAAAGTGGTGAGGTACATGAATGAATAACAGTTTTAGTCTGTCATGTGCAGCAGCTGCTGCTCGTGGGGTTTTTAGCGGCTGCAGCGAGGACGTGTTGTGATCATGTGGAAGCCGAAGTGGAGGCGAGGCGCTGATAGGGAGCTGATGTGGCGTCTGGATTCCCAGCAGGCGGCCTCGCGCTATAAATGTCTGCGCTCGCAGCGCTGTCAGGCGTTGTGGGTTAAAGCCTCCAGCAGACAGACAGACCTGCTGCTGCTGCACACTGTTGATCTGTGCAACAGAGTAACGCAACACGTCTGCTGATGGAAACAGAGCGGCCATCTTAACACCTTCTATCAGGTTTTTACCCTCAAGAAAGTCGATCAAGAAAGTTTGATGGCGTGTTTCATCTTCGTAGCGTCCACGTCTGAGATTTACAACATCAGTTGTTTTCACAGATCTTAAACTGCCTTCAGATTGTCACTTGATGATGATGATCTCAGACTTCACAACTGTTCAGTGTAAAAGTCTTTTTTTAACAATCCCTGTTAGTCAGTTGGAGTGAACTTTGATGCAGAATAACAAAACTGTAATTTCTTCTTGCAGTTATTAGCGAGTACGTTACAGATTTGATGGTCCGTCACTTTCTCACCAGCAGAGTTGTAAAGCAGCTTGATTCAGTCTGATCAGGTCCTGTTGTGTTGCTGCAGGTCTCCAGTCTGTGTCAGTATGTCTGATATGTGAATGAACACTGCAGGTTTCATCCTTCACCGGATGAACAACCATTAAAACTTTACTCAGCTCACTAAAGTAAATACCATCTATCTACAACAGCCACATTAAAACATGTCGGACAGCCGTCTCTCTGCTCTGAGATGATTTCAGCTGCTGGTTCGTATGTAAATCCGTCTCTTTTTTGTTTTTCGGTCAGTGTCGGTGCAGCTTCGCTCCCTGTGGGTGAATCCTGAGTGAAACCTCCAGACGCAGCTGTCATCACGGTTGCATCATGAGCAGCTTCAACAACAAAGAGATGACTGCGCTGATGACTTTTCTTGTCTTTTTCTCTGCGACCACGAGTTTCGAGTTTTCGAAGGACTCGGAGCGTCGGCCTCGCCGGGCCGCCGGGTTCTTCTGCAGAAACGTGGGTCTTATTTACAGACGCTGGCAGAACACCTCGGGGAGGGTTTCTGCTTTCTGTCAGGCTGGACGATTCTTTGAAGTGCTCCATATTGGCATATTATAAATAAACATAAGGCTGCATGTTGGAGAGCAGGAGGGTGTGTGTGTGTGTGTGTGTGTGTGTGTGTGTGTGTGTGTGTGTGTGTGTGTGTGTGTGTGTGTGTGTGTGTGTGTGTGTGTGTGTGTGTGTGTGTGATCACAGCGTCTGTATGAGAGCGTGTGACTGTGAATGTTTCATCTTCATTTAAAAAGCGCTGCTGAAATCACTCTGTGGCAGCTCGACGGAAGCTTTTATCTCCAGTCTTTGATCTCCTTTTAATTAATTAAAGAAAAAAAAATCTAAATTGATTAGATATCGTCGGGGGTCATGGAGAGCTCAGGATAACTCATCATCCAGAAAACTAATTGTGTGTCGCTTCCACAGTAAAGAAAATTACTCTCGAAAAAATGGAGGAAAAGCTAACGGGGCGTGCAGAACAGCAGCCGAACAAAAGAAGTCTGGCAGCGATGACGGACGAGATTTAAATCACAGCTATCCGTCCTCTCCTGACTGTAACGTGTCTCATACAGGTGATGTACTGGATCCATCCACGAGGGCGATCTGCATAGGTGTCCAAAACAATTTAAATGAATTCCCACCCACCGCCCTCTGCCTCGGCCCGTCGCCCGACCTCAGCTGACCTCATCCGCCTCCACGCGATCTGGAGATAATGAAAAAGTATATGATGCAGAGGGAGCCCCTGAAATCAGATTCATAGGCTCCACCTTAAGGATTTAAGGCGACAGGCAGCCGTCGCTCCGCATCGTTATAAATATTTAAAGCCGACGAGGAGCGGCGCCGGCCGACATCCACTCCGCAAGGTCACAGCGAGAGAGGAGGAGGTTGTATCGTTGTTTCAAGGGCCATGAAACTTCAGGATGAACGTGTGCTGGTGCCGGATCACCGGGAGGAAAATAAACACATGGTACCCTCTGAAACACCGAGTCGCTGCACTGATTATAAGTTACAGTAGATTAAATCAGTCAAAGAAACATCTGATTCAACAGAAATATGCAATATGGTGCAATATGTAGGATTGTCAACCAGACTGCACTATGAATATACTATAACAATAATTCTTTAGTGTGCATAACTTAAAGCTCCTGTTTATAAGATAGTGGATTTTTGAGTCTTTAATACTTTGGGATCGTGGGTCGGGAAAGTTGGGAAAAACACACGTATTACTTACTGATCTTACTGATCACCCGCCTACAATCCTGTACTGAGTCCTCTCCACAGACAGATTAACAACCATTCACACCTGGCATCACCGAGCCCTTAACGACTGTGTGAGGACACTCCCACACAGAGTTTAAAACCCTGCGACTCCTCCAGTTAGTAAGAACTGAAGAAGCCTCTTGGATGAGAGGTGAAACGTCTTCAACACACTGAAGTCCAGTTGAGCACGATACAGCACAAATTATTTTCAATTACATCTTTTCAAAACAAACAATCATCTGTCTGTATTTGCTGGTCAGCAGAGCGGAGCCTCGTGGCTTCTGCTCCACTTCCATCTTATCTTTTCGTGTCATGTAAAGACGAACCTGCTGTGGCGTGTTCAGATGTGACACCGGCAGCTGCAGCTCAAGTTGTTCTTTTTCCCTCCAGTTGACAGTAAATTGTTGTGCTGTAATGGACGTTGCAGCACACTGTCCATCTCTGCCGGCCTTGGAGCTGATTTTTCTCTGCAGCCTTTCTCTCCTGCGACTGAAAGGAAAAAAAAAAACCAGAGCTAAGTGCTGCCAGCTTTCATTTCAAGACGAATCCTAAAGTCCAGGATTTAGTGACATGTACAAACCAGACGTGTCGGCCTCCGTTATTCGCTCTCAGACCTCGTCTGTCTCCCAGTTTCATCAGCAGACCTTGATGAATGTTTCTGTTGTTGAAGCCGGCTGGATACGGGGAATTACTGCTCATTTTGTGGTGCTCACCTTCAAGAGTTGGAGCCCTGTAATCATACAACACCGGCTCACTCGCACCAATCAATGCCGTACAAGAGCATGACGGCCTTCAGCCTTCATGCTCTCCAGAGCAGCTCATCCATGTGATGTGCAGATCAATGATTCGTCAGAGTCCCGGGTGTCAGGAATTAATTCTTTTAATGGGGGATTTTCGCTGCTGGTTGATGTCGGTTGTCGTTAACGATCCGCACGAGCCGAGGTCACCGCACGCCGTCACCTCCCGCGTGCACTTCCTGTTACTGTTCCCTCGGCTTTGCGTCTCGAGGCTGAGTGATGTTTACTGTCGGGATCATTAGAGCGCTGCTGCCGACGCTGTCACTCAAAAGCAAGGTGAGGAAGATTACAATGGTGAAAAGAGGAATTCTTCAGTCGAGCTTTTCGAGCCCTCTAATTGGCCGACGCATGACGACATTCCTGGTTTACACTTTAATGAATCTTTACTTTGCTTCTGTATCCACCAGAGTTTCATTACAGCCACGCGGAGCTCTGCTGTGCTCATCTTTAAGCTAACACTCAACGCTACCTGCTGTTACAGGAATCATTCAGCGGATATCTGTGTTTGTGTCCCGCTTTAACTCTGCTGACGCCGCCTGTGGCTCGATCGTTGCGACCTCACGTTGTTCTGACAAACTGTCTTCAAACATACAAACTCATTTTTAAATTCTGGCGGAGTCGAAGGTTTCTGAACGTTATTATTCTGTTCACCTACACGCAACCGAACAGCTGTTTCACTCCACAAGCAGCCAGTTCATCCATGAACAGCAACTATTTGTAACTTAGAGCACGAACCATTTTAACACTCTGGTAACAGATATGTGAGCTGAGAGGAGTCATCGCACGGTGTTAACGCACAATCCAGCATTTTGTTAGCAGCTCTGCAAAATGTATCTGATATTTCTGATAAAAGATCTGAGGTGCCAACATGTACCTGGTGTGTTTGTCATGTCAGGTACGAGGGCGGCAACAAATGATTATTTTCATTATCAATGAATCTGTAGATTATAATCCACAAATTATCGTTTAGTCTGTTAAATGTCTAAAAAACCCAAAGACTCTACAATTATAAACGACAAAGACGAGCAGTAAATCGTCACTTTTAAGAAGCTGGAAGCAGCAAATGAAACCAGAAATCGATTATCTGATTATCGATCCGACCGTCACACCTGAGCTTAGTTTAAGTTTACGCGCTGCCAGCCCGGCTCAACCGGACGCACCTGACCTGGTTTGTAGTCTCTTCACTTGTTACTTTACTAAACACCTACTCAAGTATTAATATTACAGTTTATAGTTATTTAAAAGCAAACCTGCTCTCACATGAAGAGTCCTTCTCATGTTTCACATTTCTCCCGCTGATTATGAATCCTTTAGGCACTTTACAGCCTCCAGATTACTGAATGTTATCACATGCAAATATAGTTTGTCTCCTATTCTGAAGAGGTTTCAGTAGTCGCAGACGATTAGGAGGCGCTGTGGCCTCGACGGGACGTGAGCCAACATGTGAGGAACAGGAACATATGATGAACAGCAACAGGAGAGCGATGGTTCATTTACCTTCAACGTACTGAAAACGCAGCAGGTACGTAAGGTTGCTAATGGAAAGATAATTTATTTGACTCGAACCTGACAAACCTTCGACAGTTTCACAACGTTATCCGCCTGCTGACGAGTGTCGGTTCTGGTTCAGCTGCTGCTGGATCTCTCCGTGTGTTGTTTCTGGATTCTTGGCAGTCGACCCGTCGTTTAGCTTTGAGGATGTGTCGGGTTTAAATCTCAGTTTGTCCCAGAACAGAAGTGTAATATCTGCTACCCAATCATAATGCAGCTCACTGTTTTCCAGGATTTTTTCAAGGACTTTTTCACGGCTGGATGCATCAGAGACCCGGGCCCTCCAGGACACCAGGGAATTCTTTGCTAAAGCAGCTCTACGCAGATTACTTACCATATTTCAGCCACACAGCGGCAATACTAATCTCATGTGAGTCATTTCAGCTGTAGTTTGTTGTTGGTTGATTTTCTTCGTCCTCCTTCAGCTGTGATTAATAACGGAGGCTGTGAGGTGGAATTTATTACAAATGCTCAACACAAAACCTTCATCTTGAGTTTTAAAATGAAGCCGTGACCTGGTGACTTCAGTGAATGTGTTGCATTAATCGAAGCCGTTGGAGAATCTCTGACTAACGACGTGATTGCAGACGATGGGAGGCTCCCTGACGGAGGTTTGGGACCCTTCACCTGTGCTGCATTAGAGCTGCAGTGTACCTGTAAACAGACTAATGAAAAACATGATTCATGCCCTCCAGGCGGCGAAGAGGCAGCCATATCACACATCACATTATTCCACTTCACTGACACTTGTCTTAATCACGGCGTGAGAGTGCGTTACAGATCCATGAAACCGGCCGAGGCTGAATGAAGCTGGTGCTTCCTGCTGGGGGCTGATGGGTTGACGGCTGCGGTCGAAAACATGACAAAAGACCTCTGAGCCGATGTTATTTCTTCACTCGGAGGAGCTCAAGGTCGAGAGCTCTGAGAGGGAGAGAGAACGGATATTGAAACGAATTAAAGCAGCCCGGTGCCTGTTTTTCTCTCCTTCAGTGTTTGTACAGAGACAGTCCGACCCCGAGGTGGTTTCTTCCTCTGCTTCTTCTTCTTCTTCTTCTTCTTCTTGGCAGTCAGGGTTGAGTTTACATGCTTGTCCTGGCCCAGGGTTGCCAAGTCCGCTGATTATAAGTGATTTTTGGTCTTGATATCCTGTAAACCTAAATTACAGATGTATATATTAGCTGTTTGTTGTTGCTTTTTTGGGGGCTTGCTTCGTTGTCTTGGTAAAGAAAATGCCTCGTTTGTCCTGTTGCAGCTCCTCTTCCCCCAAACATGACAAAATCTATGGTGACATTTCAAATCAAAACAGTGCGATTTCTGTTTGTTAGCTACTTAGCATACGGAGGACTGGATTTGCCGGCACGTCAGGGAAGATTCAAAGGTGTCAGGTCGCCTCGAGTCTCCTGTGTTTCCACCAAAAGAGCTGCACTTGAACGCAACTCAAAGTCCACAGCTGACGACCAGCTGGCGCCTGATTGAGAGGAAATAACTCTCCTTACCAACAGGTGTCGAGTGTCTTTATTCGTCATTCAAACAGGGAAACCAGAAGACGCAGGACTTCAGATACAGTATTCAAACGATAAAGCAGCATTTAATGACACCACTCACTAATGTCAACACTTCTAATGAAGAATACGTCTGATTAAAAGCTGTAAATGTCACTGGTGAAGAGACGGAGGTGAAAAATAAAGAGAAACTAAACTAAATTGCTGATACTACAGCGACTAGAGCCAATGATGCGGGACACACTGGAACAACGAGGACCAAAGAGGTCCGACCGTCGGTCCGGTGTGTCGGGCTCGAGACGTTCAGCAGTCACAGTTCTCAGGATTCGGCTGAGATGAGTCAAACGGTCCTAAAACACTCCTGCTTCTCTGACGTTTGACTGATAAAAAGACCTAAAAGTCGGGAGGTGATCGATGTCTAAAATTTGACTCTCGCCCTCAAAGAGTTGAAGCTGCAGCTGGAGGTTTCTCTGCTCTTTGAACATGAGCTGATTTCATCAGTGCTGCAGGAACAAGCTGGTCGATGGCTCACCGGTCGATGCGTTCATGCTCCAAAGCTGCTCGTTTTGTATTAATATTTATATAAAGCTTCGATCACAAGGTTTATTTTTACGCGTGAGTTTTTCAGAGCCGTAAACACACGGCGGTGATGCACAGTGACGTCACTTCCTGCTGCCGTCTGAGTCCTTTTTACCTTTTTAATGTTTCCACTTTACGTTTAACTGAGTTCAGCCTCTGTTTTGTTTGAATCTTTAAAAACTGATCTGTAACTTTGTCATATTAACCGACTTGTGTCAGCGTGTGTTACATTTAATAAGATACATCCGGAACTGTATCTGCAGCCCACACACACACACACACACACACACACACACACACACACACACACACACACACACACACACACACCTTCCCTCAAGGACAGCGAGGTACGAGTGGACATATGGCGACAGCTTTATTTACTCCCAGTGTAATGACTGTATTTATTTGTGCTGCTCCTCCGAGACGTGAACACGCTGGATGTTTACACATTTTCACATCCTGCCGAAGGACAGTTTGACTCCGACAGCTGCAGCGCTCAGATCGACAGCAGACGAAGAAGAAGCTGTGTCCCGCTTTAAAACTAAACTAACAGGCTGAGAGGAGGACAAACACTGTGAGACGACCCTTTAAAGGAGCAATCTGTAAGTTACAGCCAGAGTTTAGCATGCTAACCAGCTAGCCTTGGCCCGTCCTGTCTCCAAATACCACTTTGTACCTCGGCTGGGAGATATGACAGCTGTTATATAATACACGAACAAAATAAACTCACAAAATATCCAGAAATTAAATATTAATACACCTATTTTCATTACAAAGCACAACTGTACACGTCTGCATTAAAGTTTCTCTGTTTTCCTGAACTAAGACGAGCTTAATCGCCTCGTTAACTCAGGAGCGCCGCAAGACGTGACGCTGGAGGGGCGACCTCTGTGTCGAAGAATCAACGGTGGCTGATTCTACAAAACGCTGCGAGGCCTTGACAGTATTTTCTCCCTTATTCTGCAAAACCTCTGCTTGTCAGCTGTTGAGGTCTAGTATGGGACGTGAACTCAACCACCTCCACCTCCTCCTCACCTTCACGATCCACCGCGCTACATGAAGGACACGCTGCTTCCTGCAGGGCGGTTATTCAGAGTGACTCTGTCAGAGTCGGCCGTGGTGGCTTCAGCCGGCTTCTCTCAGGCTCGTCTCTTTGTCAGATGATGGTTTCCTGGTTTTAGTGACAAACATGAGAAGAAAGAGTAAACCCGACCTCCAGGCCTCAGAGATCTCACACCGATTATTCAAACTGCTCGTGCCTGAATTTCAACTTTCAACATCGATTGTTTGAAACGTATTTATTCCAGAGTGAAGTGAAGTCTGCTTCTCAGACAGTTCAGCAGAAGAAACAAAGTTAGTATCAGCGTGGATGTGACGTGGTCACAGGAGCTTGTGTCAGTGTGGGCTCAGTGGCTGCTGCCGTTAATGATAATCCACAGGTTAGTCCTCCTCGTGCACTGATCGGCTCTGTGTCGTCCTGCAGGACTGAAGGCGTGAAAACATGCAGTACAGTGACGTGTGTGTGTGTGTGTGTGTGTGTGTGTGTGTGTGTGTGTGCGTGCACTGAGGTGATTTGATTGAACGCGTCCTTCAGAGAACACATGCTGAGCATCAGTAATATGTTCTGATCGGTGGACGTGCCTCCATGAATTCTGATGTATTTTATATAACTGGACTCTGCGATGCGTTCAGGTTCCTGTCCTTGATCTTTTAATGGAGGATTTTGAGTTTTTGTAGTTTTAGGTACAAGAGAAATAATTATCACATCGGTGGATCCGAAAAAGCTCTTTTTAACCCTTTAGATCACGTCCACGGTCGTGTTGTGCAGCTGTTCAACAATATGCGCCAGAAAATTCACCAAAAAATACATTTTGTTGTGTTTTTCTAACAAACTCCCGACACGTTTACTGCTCTCTCTACGAAAACCCACATTAATAACTTTATTTTACATATGACATATTGTTTGGAGACAGTGTTTTCTGGTTTCCGGCTCCTCTGCCTGAACCCTCGCTGCTTCACAGAGCTTCAGAACCGATGACTGTACCGGGCTCCAAGTGCGGCCTGTGTGATGACAGGGAGTCCAGTACCGAGGCTGCTATTAGACAGCTGTTTGTTTGTTTGTTTGTTGTTTAGCCATGCAGCTAACGTCAGCGGTCCTATCAGCTGACTCGACTCCTGAGCTCAGCAAGAACAGCACCTTGGTACCGGACTCCCTGTCGGCGAGCTTGCAGCTGATGGTTGTTGATCTCGGATGCTTCGTTTGGGTCCACTCGGGACTCCTGATGTCACAGATGCACTGCGCCTTCTGTTTCATGACTTTAAACATTTGTGAGTCTCGTTTTCAACTTGTCAAATACTGATGGGTTGGAAACGTCAAGTTTACCAAAGATAGTTTCAACATTGCAACTGTACCTTTTAAAATGTGACTGTAGGACGCAGAAATAAAACATTTCCATTTATTTTGTCTCTAAATCTGCAGGAACAGACGGACGTTCAGACTCTTTATTCCACGCGGACGGTTAATTGTTTCCCTGGTGATGGTGAATACGATAAAGAGGAAAAACATCAGATAAATAACTGAAAGATTACATTTTTACAAAGTATCCGCAGCTGTAAGAAGCTTTACAGTTTGTCTGATGTTGCACCTCACAGCAGGAGTCAGTCCTGTGTTATTCATCTGTTTTCATCGGTGTCGTCCTGCAGAGTAAATCCTCAACAGTCGGATTCACACATCAGTTGAAGACGAGATGTTTTCCCAGTGAAACCAGTTGCTCTCGCTGCCGTCACGTGACACGGAGCACATCTTGAATCTCACCGCCGGCGGCCTTTTTTAATTAGAAGTGTACAGTTGTTATTTCTGTGGGTTGGATTGTGAGATAAGCTGCTGTTGACTTTGATCACTGCACTGAAAGAGAAAAAAAAAAGCAACCCTCCACACTGATAACACTCGGGGACGTTTGATGACACGTTCAGCTCCACAGGAAGCAGCTGCGGCGTCAGATCCAGCTGTTCTCATTAAAGCTTTTCTCCCTGACATCTTTCTTTAGAGGCCGCAGATTACTGCCAGCTACGCTTCAATATTCATTTTTGTTAAACTCCATCACGCTTTTGAACCGTGAGGGCTTTTTCTATGTTTTTGATCCGTCCTGTGTCGGTGGTCTGAACCATCTGATGACATTTCTCTCCCCTGGATTAACATCAGGCTGAGATAATATCCTGTCCAGGTCCCTGCTGAGAGCCGCCAGCAGCTCCACCGAGCTGTTGTGATCATTTCACACCAGAAAACAAAACACATGTTGGACGGATCAAAATGAGAGACACAGAGTCGTTTTATCAGATCGTTACCACTCATAACAACAGAGGAGACGCCATGTTGTTGTCAGGCTGTGATTGGTCGGCTCGGACTGTCTGTTTTCTTTAAAAGTGCTTATTTTAACTCAAACTATCATCTTTCCCTGAATGTCACCGGGTCGTTACAGTTGTAACGTTACATCGCGATCATTAGACTGACGTGTGTTAGGGAGGCACATCAGCTGTTCTCACCTGAAGCTAACAGCCAACTGCCTTAAAGACTACAGCTGATCAGCCGAGATCTGAGGAGGCGCTGGCAACTTTACCGTCCAACTGTGAGCGAAGTTTATAACAGAGTCACGTCTGTGATGTTTGCTGCGATGAGGAAACAGTCCGCTCACCTTAAGTCCTCCTTTGAAAGTGTCATTAGACATGTTACCTATCGATATTTCCTTAAACCACGTTTGATAAATTGGTCGTCATTTTAAAGCTCAGAAACAGTGGACTTGTTTCTGGGCTGCACAGTTAAAACCGTTGATAATCTGGATTCAGGATCTTTCGTACACGCTGGCTCAGTATTGAAGAAAGCTCATGTGGGCGGCCCCGACACACTTCACCTTGAGAGACAATAAAACGGGAGAATGGACTAAAGTCTCGCTGAACATTTAGTTTTGTCTAAAGCGACTCAACAATATTGGATTTATAAATGATTTTGTGTCTTTAGAAAACCACAGACGACTGTCTGTGTTTTTCAAGGTAAAAGATTCATCTCTGACTCTTTGCAGATGTGTGTTCAGCTATCGAGCGACATCGTTGACAGTATCTGTAATCTGAGTCAATGAGTCAGATTTAAGTCAAGTAAAGGGGAGATAAGCTCACGCTCGCTCACAGGAACAACATGGACAGTCTTTTTGTCTTTGTTGTTTTAATTTGGAGGACTTGATGGAAACAGGAAGTTGCAGGTTATCCAGTGGAGTGCTGGCTGTGAGCAGGGGAGCGTTTGAGCGGACAGCTAATTAAAGCTAACGTAGAAGCTTCCTCCATTTTGGCCTCTCAGCTCTTCACTGGTGTGATCGTCAGGTTGTTGTTTTACAGCTGCTCTTTGTATAATGGTCGCTGGAAACATTATATTTTGGCTCGGCGTGCGTCACATGACCTCTCCTCTGACCGCGGCTGTGACATCACTCTCGGCGGCGTCTCTGTGTGTCTTGTCACGCGTCTGTTTTCATGTCTCTACTCGCTGTTTGTGTCTGTTTGTTGTGGACGTCGTACGGAGAAACTACCTGAAACAAAGCTAATCCTCAGACCGCAGGGAGCACTTCGGTGGCTCTATTTGCATATTAATGAAAAATTATTGTGCACTTGAACCGACGACAACTGCTCAGTGCTTTAAGAGACTCGGTTCATATGAAAACAAGCATGTCGACACTGACGCGTTCGCTGTTTATCACACTGATTACCTTAATTAATGAACCTGTTGTTTGTCCCAGAGGCTCATTTTCTGTTTTAATGGCTGCCATTGAATCAATTTAAATGTGATTTCATATCCGCTGTGGAACTGATTCAACCTCGAAGCATCTTTCAGAGAATTATTCAGGTGGAGAAAGAAGCATCGATATCCTCTCCTCATGTCCGTCCTCTCCACCTGTGTTGTTCAGTGGCCTTCATTTTGATTTCCTCTCCATCTAACCGGTTGCCAGGCTGGAGAGGATTCGAAGGCTGGAGAGGATTCGATGTGAGGTTTTCTTTGGTATTGTCGATGTGACTGACGGTCGAGGTTAGAGAGGAACGGAGGGAGAGAGAAATGAGTTTTGAGTGGAGGAAGAGAGCGGAGAGAAAAACTGCAGGATGGAGGATATGGAGGAGAAAACTCGATGGATATCAGGCATTAGAGGACAAGGTCGAGAGAGCGAGATACAGAGAGCAAGTCGAGAGAGCGGGCGATAACAAGGACGCCTATTTAAATGTCAGGTTCCCTCAGGTAACTAACACTGTGAAATGACCTCCGTTTCCACACAATAAAATCCAGCAGTCTGAAACAGGATTATAAATACAGTGTGAAGCAGCTCACTGCTTCAAATGTCACACACAAGCTGCTGTGTTTTCATCCCAACGCTCGTCTTTGGTGACCCGCACACTCCAAGTATGGCTCTGTGTGTTTGTAGTGTCTCAGGTGCTTCATGGAGCCGGTCACGGTGAGCAGGTGGAGCGAGTCCACGTTCTTTGATTTTGGCTTTTTAAAAAATTGTAATTGAATCTGCGAGCTGTTGTTTGATTTGCTCTGAGATCCTGGAGCCCTCCTGCCGAGACAGATTCCCCTCCGTCCTGGTCTATGTTCTCTTGTATGTCAGAAAACATTCAGTTGTGTCAACAAGTCTGAGGCGAAAAATAAGCTGCTGAATCTGAATCAGTCATGTTACAGCTACAACGTCTCATTTAAGAGTTTGTTCTGACTTTTGTAAACTCGTACAGCTACTGCCACTGCACTGCACTTCAGCGAGCGACTGTGTGAACTGTGTGTTGACTTTCGGCGTCCGTGGTTGGACAGAAGTGAGCTTGCTAGAATAGATCAGCCTCCAGTGACTCCCACGATGACGTAACTGTTGCCAAAACAACATGGCCGATGCAGTTTAGCTACATTAAGGCAAACACTGTGGAGTTAAAGTGAGTACGTTACTTAAAGAACTTGGTTTCAAATATACAAACGTACATCATCTACATAACTGAAATTAGGTTGTGTACATTAACGTCATTTTACTGTTACAAGCTTCAAATAACTCAACTCTCCAACAACGTCACACACGACACAAACAGCGACTCAAAATATTAAGAAATGAAATACTCCAACATTTGTCTTTGTATAAATCTGGCAGCTGAAACTATCGGACGATTGCCACTTGCAGTATAAAGTGGTTTTAAGAGACAGGACTGGCCGGGGCTAGCTGGTTAGCGTGCTAACTGCAGTAGACATCTCTGCAGGGTCGTGACTCAGAAAGGTTGAGCACTACGCCACATGTTTCTGTGCTCTGATTGGTTGTAGGTTGATAACGGCCCGTGATCAACAGGTTTTCAGAATAATTCACATTTGTTAAAATTGTGGCTGTTTTCCAGTGCTCAGTGTGATGAGACACAGCTGAGGCATCTGCTCTGAGTTTGGTTGTTAACACCTCACAAAAATCAAATCTGGGTGTGAACAGCTCCGCTGATGATGAGCTTCATCCTTTTAGCTTTATTGGTTTGTAGTTTCTGCTCATTTCTGTCCAACTCGCCTCTCTTTTTACTTTCATGTGTCACCACAGTTTTTTGAGCAGGTACCATTTCTAAGCTCTCTTCAGCGGTGTATTCAAGGTCAGGCCGACATTTGAGTGCCGATTGTCAGCAGCTGAAAAGCTCGACGAGCTGCGCCAAAATAACAAAAAGTGAGAGTCTGACATCGTTCAGGAAGGACAGAGGCGAGGTTGTCGTTCAGCTGCCGACTATTGTGACCCGCATGTTGGAGCGCAGCGCGGAAACACTGAGGTGCTCCACGTCTTTGTGCGGTTTTGTTAGTAAAAATTGCTTTGAGGTCGCAGCCAACCGGATCTGTCCGAGGTTTGGTGTCTCCTAGCAACAGCATGCAACGGCAATGTTCTGGTGAAGCCGGACGTCTGCACCGACTGACGGCGCACGCTGGAAGCTGATGTGGTGAGAGTAGACGCAGCGAGAGGAAATGAGAAGAAAGAAAAGGAGGCGTCGAGAGAAAAAATGGAGCCGGGACAGCGTCTGACCGGTGACTGGCTTTTTCCACGGCGACACACAAACACACACACACACACACACACACACACACACACACTCACACACACACACAAACACACACACGTACACTCCGACAGTGATTGACAGGCCGAGCTGCTTGATAACAGGAAGTCGCTCTTTTGTCTTCACAGACTTTGTGAAGTCGCATCAAAAAAAGCACGAAGTCTTTGGAGCAGAGATCAAGGACACACACCCACTGATGTGTGTGCATGTGTGTGCGTGTGTGTGTGTGTGTGTGTGTGTGTGTGTGTGTGTAAGCGAGTATATACTCTGCATGTTTAAGTATGTAGATGATCATTAATATGCAGCTCTGCATATCTGCGAGTCTCTTTATTTACCAGTGTATACGTCTGAATTATATGCACATACATTTTTTCTCGCCCTATACGCTTTAATTAGTGTGTGTGTGTGTGTGGCAGCTATTTGACAGTGAGCCCTGGCATTGATGCGGCTGCCTCAGGAGCTGCTATTGTCAGACCGAAAAAGCATAAAATCTGCCGCTTAATTACCAGCAGAGAGAAAACGAGGGAGCAGGAAACGGAAGCAGAGCGCGAGGAACAAAAAGAGAGCGAAGAGATGAAGCAGGAGGACGAGAACAATCACTGATAATCAGGAAATCCTGGAAATAAAGAGGACGGGAAGAGTTTTAATCGATGGAGGCTAAAATGAACTTTCTCTGATAGTTTGTTCTGATTTCACCCTTTTGGGCTTTGTGAAATTGGGTGAAAATGATGTCATGTTTGTTTAAAAGAAGAGACGTCAGCTAAAAGGTTACTCGTCTCCATTATTATTACACAATAGTATTTTTATGAGATAATTTGGGGATTATTCTCGTGCCAGCAAAGCTTAAATTGATCTGCTCAGTGGTGCAGAGAAGAGAAAAAGGGAAAGGTGGAGTGTAACAAAGTGAATTCTCTCCTCTGTCTGTCTTTTCTTTTATGTCTCTTTTCCTGACGAATCTAAATGTTATCATGTCGCTGGCAGTTCGTCCCCTCAGAGCTGTTAAAGTCCACTCTGTCCCCTGAAACCGTGCAGCCAAAGAAAGGCCGCCGGCCGGCTGAAAGGTCACGAGTTCTGTTAGTGCAGCAGACTGCGACGTCCGTCCTGTCAAAGTGTCCTTGACGCCAACATTTTCTCTCATTTCACGTCTCTGGAAGCTCTCGCATGTAAAAGTGCTGCACCAGCGGCCCGACCGACTGTGCTTCATTTATTTGTACGTTTTTCACTATTTTCTGTCATAACAGTGCATCTGAACGTACCTGCAGATCATATCAGCCACCAGTGAAATCTCGATGTGTCTCAGAATGACCTGCAGTGAATCCATTTGCAGTCTCTTTTAAACTCTGATGTCTTTGCAGTCACACAATATTTGAATCACTGAAGCAGTTTGCTAAGAGGGCAACTGAGGCGAGAACGCCTTCAGGCATCAGAACAATATGAACAAAATACACTTTTGTCTCGTACAACAAAAGTCAACCTGCTTGATTGCTTTACCTCGCAGACTGAACAGGAACCTGGGAGCAATTGTGTGAGTTTGACAGTTTAATGGAGTCTACAATTAAGTAATAACATAATAACTGGGGAGTCTTTTTATTTCATTCTTCAGGGACGCCTGCTGAGCTCTGAGAGCACCAGAGGAACAAGTTTAATTAGCGATAATGACGATGTTGTTGTAAGAATACGGGTTAAAAGTTAATCTCAACTCACATCAGTGAGGTTAAAGCTTTGAGTTATACTTAATATTCATCATTTTTTGGTACCTTTTACTTTAGGCATCTACAAGAGTAGGTTTACATGCTTTACTGTTAAGAAATAACTCCTGCTGTTTATTCCATCACTGTAGCCCAGTCCTCCTGAGACCTCCATCCCAAAAAAGCCCAGTCTGCTCTGATTGGTCAGCCAACACAGGCCTGAGCCAGGAACCGTGTTCCCGTTAGTGTTTTAAGCTTCCAGTTAGCGCTGAATATCACCACAAGAACCACTTCTGACCCTAACCCAAACCAAAGACCTGAGCTTTGAGAAGGAATATGAGACAACATGCAGCTAATGTTTCAGGTTTGTGTCCGTCTGTGTCTCATCAAAGTGGGCTGGTTAGTTTCTCACTTAGATTATCATGAAGGGATGATACGTCATACCAGTCGCTCAGATTAGCAGGATTAGCTTCCTGTTAACGCGGAAAACGTAAGCCGCGCCCTGAATTCATGCCAGGTATTGTAGTACTGGAATCCTCGTCCTGAGTAATCCTTCATCCGGCAAGTAGACATCTGAATATCCCCTGTTGATCGCAGCTGAGCTGCGAGGACTAAGGTGGATAACGACAGAGCTAACGTATGTAAATGCAACAAAAGCAACATGAAGAAACAGTCGCCAGAATCCAGCCAACTACTTGTTATTTAGGCTTAAAGTCCAGTTTCTCTTGACTTTTACTCAGTATTACATCATTAGTCCAACGTCGCCCATAGCTGCATTAGCTGAGCAACATGCTAACACCTAATTCAACAGGCCGACCTGCAAAATGAAGCTAAACAACACACTAAAGGAAAATCACATGAATCACATTAGTGCATCTGACAAATAACATTTCACTGCAAGTTTTATTACAGTGTGCATCAAGTCTCTCATCAAGAAAATGTCACATCGAAGCAGAAACATCAGATAGTTTTACAGCAGATACAAAGACTGCACAGAAGTACAGCAACATCTCTGCACTGGACGTTAGATGAAGACATTAGCAGAGCAGAGCTCAGGAGGCTCGTCCTCTAGGTGACAGACGAGCGTCACTCCTGGAGAAGTTCGAGGTGATGAGGAGGATTTGGAGAAGACGCTCCTGTATTTGGCGTCTGACAGCGAGTGAAGCTGCAGATTTAGAGGTGCGATGTGAGGAAAGCTGAGAGAGATTTGTCGTGGATTAACGTAAAGCAGTACAGCAGTGTTATTCCCTTTCTTAAGGAACTTCGGTGTTCCCGCAGAGAAAGCAGTAAACACGGTGGACTATGACGTGCTCGCCATAAGCAATATGTTGCAACATATGGGAGCGGGGGCTGCAGAGGGGAAACCTTGGCACCCTGAGAGCAATATTACGTATGTCGACAAATCTGAGGCGAGCTTTCATCTGATGAAAGGCACGAATACACACAGAAAACACAGCCTGTACCGCGCTGTGTAAGCTTGTCGGGTTTTTTCCCTGACACTTCCTTCAGCGGCTGAAAGGCTTTTTTGATGTTCAGTTTGCCTCCCAAAGAATTTTTTTGACAAGCAGACGTATGAGCTTGATAAATATTTGATTTGGGTGCCCTTGTGTTTTAAGGCTCAGAAGCCCAAACAACCTCGAAGAGCACCTTGTTTGGCCTTGAAACGTAAAAAGTCTAATTTAAAAAGGCAGAAGTGTTTTCTGCTGCTGCTGTGTTTGTTCAGGTGCATCTCCTGCCATCATCTTTATTAACTTCTCCAATAATAAACATGAACAATATCATGAAGTATAGAGGAGTATTGTGAAGGTGGCAGGCACGGGGGAAAAATAATGATGTCCATCGTCAGAGTGCATACATTCACATATTTATCTTCATCCAGTCATGTTGGGAAAAGATCAGACCTGCAGCGAGGGAGGGAGGAGGTGATAAAGAGGAGAAACAAATCAAAGAAGGAATCAGTGGGAGATATGGAGTCCCTCCTCCAAACGTTCTGGTCCCTGAGGTCCGTCTGCTGCTTTATGAGACAAATATCAACACAGCTGCATCGTACGCTCCACTTCTCTGTATCAAACCTCCGTGCTGTTTAACTACTGACCGGACTGTATCTGCACCGAGGAGAATTAAACACTCTGAAAGTATCTCTCCAAATATCTGATGTACGCAAACTGAACTCTGCTTCTCCAGGTTCAGCTCTGAGAGCAGTGGATGGTTCATAACCCAGCTGCAGGAAAAGAAACTGAGATATATTTTGGCCCTTAAACCATTCAGAGCCTCATAAACTCTGCAGTGGTATTTTAAAATCAATACTCTGACAAACAGGAAGCCGGTGCAGAGATCTGAACTGCATTGATGTTATCCACTGTCCAGGTCGTAGTGAGGCCTCAGCTTTTCACACAAACATCACAGCATCTGGTCTCCTGCATGTGTCAGTGGGTTGATGGTTTTTGTTGCTTTCTATAATCTGAGTCATGGACGTATGTATTGTATCAGACCCAGAATGTGTGCAGTCGTTCGGCATCCGTAGTTTTTTTTTTGGTCAGTTTTTTTGTAGTTTTCTTATTTTTTAAGTAATTTAATTTCTCTTTATAGTCGTCTTGATTTGCACCTGTAATTATGTTGCTTCTTCGTTGTTTCGTGTATCTTCATTGTCGTTTTGATTTGTTTTGTTTTGTTTTATCTGTTTTGTTTCTTTTGTCTTCTTTTGTCTCTTTGTAGCTTTTCCCTTTTTTTCATTGTAGTTGTTTTGTGTCTCATTGTTTGTCTCTGTAGTTTTTTGCCTTTAGTTGTTTTGCGTCTTCTCGTAGTTTTCTTTCTCTTTGAAGTCATTTTACATCTTTTGTTTTGTAGTCGTTTCACATCTGTAGTTGATCCTCTTTGTAGCTGTTTTCCTTCTTTTTTGTTGAAGTTGTTTCGTTGTCCTTTGCAGTTTTCTTGTTTGTCGTCATTTGTGTCTATATGCAGTTTTGTAACTTTGTAATTTTGAGTCTCTGTAGTTGTTTTGCGTCTCTTTCAGTGATATTTCCAGGTGAAGTGCTACTCTCAGGTGTTTCTGCTGGTGTAAACATGTAATACAGCTGAACTTCAGTAGTTACAGGATGTCTGACTGCTCACCAAACTTCATCTGGCTTATTAGTTGAATGAGAAAACGAGGAGGAAAACGTGTTTTGTGAAAAATCAGTTAATCTAAATGTCAGATTCATCTCCAGCAGCAAAATCTAAAGCTTTGAACTGTTACATTGTGAAGGCAGACAGAGACGGGGATGGAAATGGCAGAAGTAATGAGAGGGGAGGGACACAGAGGAAGAGGTGTTGTGTGAAGGAGCCATTTGTTTAGTCCGGAGGTGGAAAGTGGAGCTGACAGTAATAACAATGGGGCCATGAATCAGAGCCATAATTAAATGCGAGCCTTGGACCAAGGTGAGTCTTGGAATGAAGTGTTTCTTGGAACGCCGGCGTGCAACGTCCAGCCGGAGTCCAGCCAACGATAAACAGCAGAGAGGAGGAGACGGGAGGGCGGCCAATGTCGGGTCATTTTCGGGGGGTTGTTTGGAGGGAGGGGGGGTATTTCTATTTTAGCCTTTATTGAAACGGGTCCAAGAGATAGATCAGCTGAGCACAGCAACACTGCACACTCCAGTGACTAACACGGTGCAGTCAGGAGCTGCAGGGATTATGGGATATGGACTCACTGCAGAGCTGAGGACAGCATCTGAGGCTGGACACCAAACAAATGTTTGTCAGCCCAGAGTTAGACTTCATTTAACACGTGCTCAATGAGAGGACAGCAGTTTTCAAGACGCCAAGAATCATCTATTATTTTAGTTTTTTACGTTAAGTTTTATTTTTTATCTGCAACAACAGTTTAGAAATTGCAGAAAAACAAGATGCCTCCTGAAAACAGAGAATAAACGCCACAGTACACAAAACAGTTAAACTCAAAGTCAAGATGACACGTGGAGACACGAGCGTGCCGGCTGACGGAGACTAAACGACAACTGGAGACGAGATGGAGGAGAACAAGGACACGAAGTGAAGAGCTGAAAAGAAAATCGCTTACAGGGTCGACACAAAGATGCTCAATGACAAAGAGACGCTAAGTTTATACAGCAGCAGAAATAACTTCAGGAGGATTACAACCAATCGCTGCATTCCTGTAGAAGAAGTACAGAGACAGTAAAAAGCATTTTCAGCTAAAGGAAAACGATCATGAAAGAAAAGTGAAGTTTGATTCAACGATGACGAGCTGCAGTAACAATGTTCCCACAGTCGTTTACAAGGTTTTTGTCACGTTTCAGTCCACGTTGGTTCAGAGACACACGAGGTGAAACTGAATATCTGAAAAAACATATTTGTTTTTCATCATTAAGGAGACAAACAGCCAGTTTTCAGCTCGATGCTCCTTTTAATGATCATTAGGAAATGAGAAGTGTGTGTGTGTGTGTGTGTGTGTGTGTGTGTGTGTGTGTGTGTGTGTGTGTGTGTGTTTAGACTATTTCCTCCAATTTCCTCCCACAGTCCGAACACTTTCTGGGCAAATGACTTGTAAGTGTGAATGTGTGATCACAGCGTGTGTGTGTGTGTGTGTGAGTCATGTGATAAACCGGTAACCTTGTCTAACCCGCTGCCTCTCCAAGTGCATGCTGGGAACTGCAGCCCTGAGTACTGACACTGCGGAGGTCTGGAAGAAACAGCAGAAATGATGAGACAAAACAGGGGAAGAGGCTGAAGAGCGGTGCTGTAGAGTCAGCAGGAGGCCGCTGTGGTCTTGATGCTCATGCAGGGAGAAAATAAAGAGCAGCACTTGTGAATTTTTCAGTTTTCAGGTTTTGTTATTTGTTGAGTTTTGAAAGAAAAACATGTTCGTCTCCTGAAGCTTCGTCTGTAAAGGATGGCAATATCAGCAGTTCCACTTTGGTTCAGGCTTAACAGCTATTGGTTGTACTGATTGATTAATATATTATGATTAAATACCTGCAAAACAGGACGTTTCTTTGTGTTAAGTGCTAATTAGCTTAAGTTAGCATGCAAACGCACCAAACTAAGGGCCGTCTGCTCGTGCCGGGGCCTTCAGTGAGTGTCTGTGGACCTGGTTGTTGCGGCGTGTCTCGCTCTCGCACGTCGAAGAGAAAAACACTCTGATTGGACGTTCAGCTGTTGGCTGAGGCGATGCAACAGTCTGCCTTCATTGCCGCAGGTTTGTTGATGTCTGTTCGATGTGTCTCGGCGCAGAGATGCTGAACCTTGTGCCTGATAAACATCCAGCCCAGTCTCCAGGATACAATGTTGGCAGTTCACGTTTCTGCAAACCACAGATACGTCCAAGGACGTCATTTCAGAATCAGAATCAGAATCAGAATCAGATTTACTGCCAAGAGGGATTTTACACCGACGAGGAATTTTTCTTGGTAAATAAGGTGCATGCATTGAAGACAATAAACAATAAACAAACAAACAGTGACTATAATATAAACAATATAAACACACAGAGGCAAAAAGTATGGGATGGCTGATAAATAAAGACGGAAGATAAAATATAGAAGATATTAAAAATACAGGATGTACAAATTCTGCATTAATGTAATGCAAAGATTCAAGGGCAGAGGTGGGTTTGAGTGCAGGAGTGCAAGAGACAGTGTCAGTGGCGGTGGGGGACCCGGGACTTGTTGAGGATCCCAACTGCAGAGGGGAAAAAACTGTTCATGTATCTAACGTGGCACATCCCGTTCACAGTATATGATTATTGGCCTTTATTGGATGGTGGTGGCGTTATTACAGCCAAACAGCCGACCGCAGTGCGAGTCCCACCACTGGATATTTTTTAAGGACACCTGGAGACGTTTCCAGCTGTTTTTGTGACGACCCAAACCGGCTGTTTCCACAGGAAGTCAAACCATCTCCATCTGTGATCATTGTGACCAAAACAGGGAATTTAAAGCCAAACTATGATGTTTTCCTAATCCTGACCAAGTCCCTAAACCTAACCAGAGCATCAGCACAGTGATGTGAACCAGCCTAAACAAATGTAAAGTTGCAACATTGAGAAACCTTCAGTTCCAACTTTTCTGTGGTTTTGCAGAAACATGCTGAGCTAACATTTGTTCTGGAGGTTGGGTTGATGAAATAGTGCTGGATTTGGTGCCAAACTTCATTAAACATTAAATAAGTTGTAGAATCCTCCTCCTCCTCCACTGCAGCACCAAATCTGAAGCATCTTGCTTTAATGACACAGTTGTTGGCACATTTAAGTGAAAAGCAACCGTTTAAAAAAAAAAGATCAAAATAGACAATAATTAAAAAGGAAAATAAACAATAATCTATAGCAGGACAAACTCACAGCTGCTGAGTTAAGTGGAGGGTAAAATAACAGGCTCGGAGACGTGAAGCGGACCTGTACAGTGTTTGGAAGCGGCAGGTTGACGGACAGTAATGATGGTTCTGGCTGAAGCTCCTCATCCAAAGTGTCGACTTCTTCAGGCGAGTTTTGTCCTTCATCTGAACTCCATCATTATCGAAAAGCAGCTCGTAGCCTGCAGACAGAACTGTGAGAAGAAACCCGCGGTCCTGAGGAGAGCTATCACACACACACACACACACACACACACACATTCCTGCAGCAGCATGTCTACAAATGTACAAACTTAGAAAACTGAGCTGAACACAGAGAGCGGCGTGTCGTCAGCATAATGAATCCCGACTGTTTTAGCAGCGGTTGTTAGCTCACAGTTTTAGATCTGTTTAATTTATCAGGACTTGATATTCATGTTGTAACTTGTATTTTTCCTTCATAGCCAATACAGACTGATAATAGGGACTTTAAGCAGTGATGGTAGCGGGACAACTACAGCGTTGCCGTAGTCGTGGAAAGCAAATATCACTCAGCAACATTTAACTCTTTTTTTCTCGATCGCCGAAGCTGCTTAAAGTCCCTGATAAGAAGGCCTTGATTTGGTTCATTCAGCCTGTGAAAGCTGTCGATGACACTCAAAATGGACTCTGTCACAGTTTGTTCTTGGCTTTGGGATTTTAACGCAACAACAATTAAACAACGACCGTTTGATCAAAGTCGCCTTTTCGTCTGAATTTTGAGAAAACAGGTGAAAGTCTGCTGAGGAGAAAACTGTTGAAACACCGAACGAATACTCGATTTGGACGATAACTTATTCGGATGATGTTCAGAAAGCTGTGTGTCTGTGTGTGTGTGTGTGTGTGTGTGTGTGTGGTTGCCGAAGCTGTTGAGTTTTCAGTTCTGTCGATACGAAACATCAGACTCAACATCTTGTGTTTGATTTTCTCTGCTGTGCTGCGTTCACACATCACAACAGTGTTTTTAAAAAGGGTGTGTGAAGCGAACATAATCCAGCGTTCAGTCATAGCTCCTCTCTCTCTCTCTCTCTCCCTCTCTCTCTCCCTCTCTCTCTCTCTCTCTCTCTCTCTCTCTCTCGTGTTTCAGAGTAAAAGTAGATCTGATTCATCATCTTTATTGGCTCCGAACACAAAAACATCACATCACATTTTTTTTTTCTTTCTGTCTCTCATCAACATGACTGAGATGACATTTTCTGCCCTCCACCACCTCCCGGTCCTCCTGCGACGCTCCCTCCTCCTCCTCCTCCTCCTCCTCCTCCCTCCATCGCTCCTCTTCACACTGCTGCCGTGGCAACAGAGGCGAGGGAGTGAGGAGGGAAGGGGAGGCGAGAGGAAGAGGAGAGGGGAAGAAAGAGACAGTGACAGAGAGAGGGAGAGCGAGGGAGACAGAAATAGAGAGAGAGGAGAAGATTGGTGAAGATGAGATTGGAGTCTGGGACCAGAGGCGGTGTGACACACACACACACACACACACACACACACACACAGCAGTGTGTGTGTGTGTGTGTGTGTGTGTGTGCGTGTGTGTGTGTGTTGCATAATCCCACTTCAGTTACTGGTCGAAGCTAAAAATGAATCCAGTTTTACAATGATGGTTTACAAGAGTCACACTTTCCTCTGTAACATCGTTACACAACCAGCAGCCTCGCTGTGCTGAGTGTCTCTGTACGGAAGCTCATTAGTGACAAAACCACAGAAGAAGATCAAATAAATCTACGGATCAAGATCACTTACAGTCGCACAGTCTTTGTGTACGGAGTCTTTAAGTCGTGACAGTAAAATGCTGGTTTGATAACAGCTGCGTTTCAGTAGCTGCTCTCTGCGAACTGCAGAGTGAGTCTGAAGCAAACTTTTGAAATGTCACAAAAAAGCGAACAGTAATCAGCCACTTATCAACTGATCTGAGGCCAGTTAACGATGTACGTTCTGCACGGCTGTAAACAGAAGAGTGCAGTGATGCAGGCCTGGTTCTGCTCGGCTCGACTCGGTGAACCCAACATGTCTGCCTCCCTGTAGGCGTGTCTCAAACCAATGACACGCTTGTCCCGGTCCCCGCAGCTTTATCGAAGACTGGGTGCTTGTTACGGATTGGACGCAGTCGCGAGATGTCTCTGCAGCCTGCATGGAGGCGGGGCGGGCCCGGCTTGGCCCTGCTCCAGAGCAGGTCCATCACAGGCGCGGTCAAAAGTGCTGGTGGAAGAGGACATACACCAGTGGACGCCACGACACTTCAGACTGTCTCTGTCTGGTGAACAATGCAGCAGAGCTCCTTCACTGAGAGTTCAGACAGATGCTGTGGTGTCTTCTGGGAAATGTAGTCACAAGAGCTAATTAGACTGAAGGTTAGAACAGAGTGGATCAAACCACACGAGCAAACGTGAACTGAGTCAGTCTGAGCAGAAACAAAGGAGATGAATCAGTGACTCTATTTATTATTTCTTTATCATTCAATTATTTTTAGTCATTTATCAAGTAGAGATCAGCAAAAAACAAATCATCAATCATGTTTAATGATCACCTTTGTATCATTGATGCTTTACAATGTAACTGTGAAGCTCAATAACAGAGTATGTCCATCTGTGTGTGTGTGTGTGTGTGTGTGTGTGTGTGTGTGTGTGTGTGTGTGCGTGTGTGTGTGTGTCAGTTCATTTCTCAGCACAGTGACCTTTTCAAGGTAAATGATACACTCTTTAATCCTCACAGACAGAAACATGCGTTCAGAGGATTCACACCACAGTGTTGTAATCACACGCCTGTTAGTGTGTGTGTGTGTGTGTGTGTGTGTGTGTGTGTGTGTGTGTGTGTGTGTGACCTCTAGTTGCCCTCACACTCGACTGTAAATCCTCCCTCGCAGCTACATGTAAAGCAGGTGTTTTCTTTATCTGACCTGAGTCTCAGTTCTTGCCGGGTCCGTCTGAGACCGCTTCAGGTCTCAGGTCCGTTCAGAACCTTTCTTTAATCCCACTGAGGCTGAGAGACCTGAGCACACACTGTGTGCACCTCGACAAACCACTTGTGGCGTTGTGAGAGAATCGATGGTTTGACTTTGACACTGGACGGTCCTTTTTTCCTCCTTCCTGAGCTTGTTCCTTGAACGCCTCGGGGGGAGACCAGCTGTCGACTTTTAAACTGCCATGTAAATGTTTCCAGGAGTGGTGAAACCGGAGACAGTCAAACCGAGTTCACCACTGACCTGAGGAGAATCAAGGGAGTGGATTTGGTGGAGAAAGACAGACACCAACACTTCTCCCTATTTTGGGCGACATACTGTCAGCTGAGGTGTTAAAGTCCTGAGAGACAGGAAGTTACGACTCGAAGGAACATTCAACCCAAAAATGTGAATCCAGTCATCATCTCCTCCCTCCATGCTGATGAAAGGAAGGTGAAGTGTCGTAGTCCACGAAACATTTCTGGAGCTTCAAGACTCCAAAACTCCATCAAAACTTTGCTGAATTAGCTGTTAGCACTTCCTGTTAGCAGTGATCCTGTGGACGTACAGACAACTGTCACTGGATCACTGTGATACTGAAGAAAACTTAAAAACATGATGTTTCTAAGGCAGGTTCTGCACATGTAAGGAACAGCTTTTTTAAGGATTTCTAAGTGGATCTATGGGGTCATCATCTCCTCCCTCCATGCTGATATAAAGTCAGGTGAAGTCTCGTAGTCCACAGAACATTTCTGGAGCTATAGCTGTAGTTACTTTAACCGACCGAGCTTCTTTATTTACCCAGCAGGTAGTGGGAACATGTAGTCTGGAGATGATCCTGGTGTAAAGGAGGTGGAACAGGAGCTGTTTGTCCTCGAGGTGTTGGTCCATGTGTGATGTCACCTTGTGAGAGCAGGACACGTCTGGACAGTTTCTCCTGGTTGTGTTGGTTGTTTGAGGAGCTGTGAGAAAGTGTCTCACATGGTTACGCTGTCTGATAAACCTCCGAGTTTACAACTGTGGGACGTGATCACAGCAACAGTTTATTTAATTTTCTGTCTCGGCGGCTGCGAGGTAAACAGCTTCACCTTAACGGAGTGATTACGGGAACGCACGCTCGCACGTATTTGATTAGTAATCATGAGACCTGCCGGATGACACGACACCGTGTTGTGGCAATTTTTGAATCAGGTTAATCTTATGTGCGGTGTCAACAGAGATGATGAGATGATGAAGGAGGTGAAATAACACGTTTCCAACACTCATCTCCATCTGAATGGACCGTTTCTGGCCTGATGTGTCGTCTGATGTCGATGTTTCCCAGAATGTTGCATTGTTCCTTTAAATGAGGCGAGCATCTGAAGTTCAGTTCAGATGTGAGCAGCTCTTCTCTCCTCCGCTCGGCTGATTAGGTTTTCAGATTCAGCCTCTCAGTCGACCGTGAGTCTGCTGCCAAGTCTCTGAGTGTTTCTACATTTTCACCTCAGTGGGACCCTTCAGCAGCTGATCGGTGAATGTTCAGGTTGTTGAAGACGTCCAACTTTGTGTCCAGAGGAAAAGGTCCAGCCGGGTGGTGAGAGGAGACGAGACGAGACGAGAGGATATGAGACGAGACGAGACAAGATGAGATGAGAGGAGGAGGAAAAAGAAAGAGACGTTCAAAATGTGACATTCAGTTAATAAAAGTGACGATGTTCAAGGAGGTTCAGAAACAAGAATTAAACATAAAGAGAAGAACTAATTAAATAGTGTAGATGAGAAAAATCAGAGGCAGAAAGAAAACAAGAGAAGAAGATTGAGTTTATTGTCTGTGACTGTTTTAATTCCAGCGAGCGGAGAAACACAAGACGACTGTATGAAACATTTATGAGCTGCAGAAGCCGTGAAAACTTAATGAAACATTGGAACAGATTATTGAAGAGCGACGTGAGAAATGATTTGTGTTGAGA
This sequence comes from Pagrus pagrus, assembly GCF_965226575.1. Classification (NCBI taxonomy): domain Eukaryota; kingdom Metazoa; phylum Chordata; class Actinopteri; order Spariformes; family Sparidae; genus Pagrus; species Pagrus pagrus. The sequence continues at coordinate 1,411,467 of NC_140201.1, read as the reverse complement.
CGACAACAATCACAAAGTCTGCATCACTGTTGATTCATCGTGTGGCCTCTGTGCGAACCTCACACCGTTAACCACAGACCGGTTGAGCAGTTTGTTGTCTTAGGAGTTGATTCTTGTTGATTTGAACGACAACTGAACCTTTTTATGATGCATCACTGGAAATGTGAGTTGTTGCTGTTCCAGGAAACGTCCACCTGTGAAGGCAGACGGGTGTGTGAGGATGAAGTTATTGTATCATGATAATAGGCACAAAAACCACTTGGTTAGGGTTAGAAAACATCATGGTTTGCTTTTAAATACCTGTTTTGGTCGCCTCAAACACGGCTGCAGACGTGTCGAGGTCTCCTTAAAAAATATCCAGTGGTGTGACGCTTACACATGAAGGTACGCCGTCGTCCCTCGTCCAAAACATCCTGCAGCCACCAGTTTGGCAGCCTCGCCACCTGTAACTCCACCACCGCCCCCTCCACCTCCTGGTCAGTTGGAGGTCAGTGGTTCGATCCTCGTGGGGTTGGTAAGAATATAAAACATCATCACAACAGCTGTTAGATTCACTTCTCTCTCACGGGCAGACGCGATGTGTCACTTAGGCCGAGTTTTTGTGCTTTACAGGCAGACATTTATAAAAATATCTAATGTAAAACAGACACAGACAGGCAGAGGTAATAGAGCCGTTCAGAGCGGAGGTCTTGTGATAGTCCGACTGTAACTGGCAGGTATGAAGAGACGGCAGAGCTCCACCTGGTGAACATGAAGACAGGATGTGGACGCTTCAGAGGGATTTCCTGCAGAAAGTAACCCGTGCTGTCCTGACAGATCACATCAAAGCTGCTCCTGCCTCCTTCAGACTCCCTGCTGTGATCATTCCTCATCGCACCTGAATGGACTCAAAAAAACCTGAACCTGCGCCGCTGGTTGCCGTGGAGACGGGGGACGGGAGGCTTTTAAGCAAACAAAATACAAACGGATAAAAAAAAAAAAGAAAACGTATGTGATTGAAATGTTAAATGAAGCTGAATCGATGGGCTTTTAATTAAAGATGAATGTTTGAAAGACCTTTTCATGAACGAGCTGTTGATTACTGGTTAATTATGCAAACACATCATTTCTATAAGACACGATTTAAAAGATCAAAACATCAGAGGAGAGGAGGAAACTTCTGTGATCTGTGAACGTTCAGACTTAAAGTTTAACTTTTATTTCCTCCTGTGTTTGATTTAATTTAAAGATCAGGAAGAGAAATTGATGATTATTAACTAACTGTGCAGCACTTTAGCAATCTGGATGCTTTTAAATCACTTTGTGATGTGTTGATGTGTTCTCACACTCGTGTCTGTGTGCATTTTACCGTCATCGCGTGATCTTACGTAATTATCAGCAGATGGATGTAAAAGTGAAGCTTTTCACGTCAGGATGAAGTCGCAGCTCTTCTCTCAGTGTCTATCAGCTCGACCCGTCATTTCATAAAGGAAATATTTGTGCCAGAAGTCGGACAGAAAGTTGGCAGTTTGGTCGAGTCTTACTCTCTTTATTAACATTTCTACAATGTGTCACATCACACGTATCTGAGCTGTGGTGGACGTGACCACGAGGCGAGAAGGCTGCCGAGACAGAGACCACTGCTTATCTGTGGTTTTGCAGAAACGGTCTTAGCTAACATTTATTCTGGAGATCAGGTTGCCACTTTCAACATATGTAAGCGTGAAACCGCTGGATGCATTTTTAACGAGACATCAAGACATTTTGTAGCCGTGTTTGTGTCGACAGAATCAGGTTTATTTGAGCCAACGTGATGTTTTCTGAACACCAACCAGCTGGTTTCAGCACAGCGTTGACAAAACATAACAATGAAAATTCAACATGAAGAAATATAAAGTGTCAACGTATCTGTGGTACATGGCCGACATTTATTCTGCCGATTGGGTTGAATGAACCTGAAAAAAACAAACCACCAGACTTTGTTTGTTTGTACCAGACCCCATGCAGCAGCATCAAGTGCTGATTAAATCAGAAACACTCAAATAATTTAAAGCTACGCTGCTATAAAGCTCACAGACCATATGTGACGCTCGTGTGTGGTGAAAGTAAAATGCAGGAGGTCTGTGTGGAGGAGAAGATGGTGGCAGCGCTGCACTAATTGTTCACATTTGGAGGCATGTGGTGTTTTCCCTCCATCTGTAACTGAGGATTAGATATGGCTGCGTAATTATATGTAATTTAGTTTAACATTAGCACACTATCATTCTCTGTGTGTGTGTTCATACAAGCATCTGCACACCATAGAGTGTTTGCATTTGTTAGTGTGTCTGTGTGTGTGTGTGTGTGTGTGTGTGTGTGTGTGTGCGTGTGTGTGTGTGTGTGTGTGTGTGTGCATGTGCATGCTGAGGCTAATGGCTTCAATAACGCTCCTCCATGAATCACTTCTGTGTCAGCGGTCGTTTTCTAAAAGGCAGAGCCGCATTTTTCAAGTGATGGATGTCTCATTTTCTAACAACAACTTCAACTGACTAAAAAATACAAATCCTGAGCTTTAATGTGCGAAGCTGCTGTTCAACCCTCTCACACTGGAGTCACAGCGTGCAAAATATACAAACCTCGCACCTCCAAACTGGTTTACATGCTCCACGTCCTCGTCTGGTACTGGTGAGGAAGTGGAATTACAATTGTGAGGTTTGGATAAATGTGATCATTCTCTGTGAGACGCTGTAAAAGTCTTATAAACATCATAAATGAGGCAAATCTGGATCAGAGGCAGATGTAGAAATCTGTCCAGTAGATCCTGTGTTTTATTTTGAAAATACTTGAAATTTCAGGTTATAATCCAGGCAAATGAATCCAGTTTAAACAGAAACTAGAAATTTTCTCTGAGCTATTATTCCCTTTTCTTACTAACACACAAACAATACATAACATATGTAAAAAGTCTCATTTAAAACATGTTCAGTTAAAAATCTTTACATCACAACACATCAGCTGTTATTTCAACCCATTCAACAGAATAAATGTTAGCTAAGAACGTTTCTTTACGTTGCGACTTTACGTTTGTTTAGGTTGAATTCCTCTCTCGTCACAACGCTGTGCTGATGCTCTGGTTAGGTTTAGGCACAAAACTGCGGTTGTTTGGCAGCCATGTAGGCCGCCATCTCCTCCACCTCCTGATGTGAAAGTCAGCTAATAAACATACAATGTGAATGTCATATGACACGTTTGGTACAAACTTACATATCTGTGTTTTGCACAAACATTAGCTGCTAACACTATATCCTGAAGACTGGGCCGCCATTCTTACTAAATCCTCATGTTTCAGCCAAGCTCTGAGATTCTGAGTGATCCGGCTCCACGGGGTCGATGGTGAGCTGACGCCCTGCTCATCTTTTGCGAGCTTGGTTCAACATTTCCTAATCAACAACACAAACACTTCTGATTATGGAGTCACGGAGCGATCGTAGCTCCTCCACACAGCTCGTTCACATCCAGACTGTGGAGGTTGGACATACTCGCTTTGTTAATGTTGTTTTTTTGAAAAATTTCAGATGACTCATTTCATAAGCCGTACAAATATCTAAGACTGAGTGAGTAGACCATCTAAAAAAACAGTTTGAAGTCGTCATGAAGGTTTCGTAGTCGTTATGAAACATGTAGCACGATACGCTGCACAACGTGTACTCCAGCACATATATTTTCTACTGTCTTGTGTCTGAAGTGGTGGTGTTTGCTTTTATTCCTTCAACAGATGTCAGAGAAGCTCCTCACAACACAATAATTACACTAACTTATTTATATCTCAGACTGAGTGAATGACAGCATCTAAAATATTGATGCTGTTGCTCTGCAGTGTTTTCAGTTACTTGTCAAAATGTATAGAAACCTGATGATGATCTTTATGTACAGCTGGTCGGGCTGAGCAGTGTGCAGCCTTCAGTGACGCAAAGAGCAGTCACCATCTGTGTGTGTGTGTGTGTGTGTGTGTGTGTGTGTGTGTGTGTGTGTGTGTGTGTGTGTGTGTGTGTGTGTGTGTGTGTGTGTGTGTGTGTGTGTGTGTGTGTGTGTCACTGCTGCCACTCCAGCCCTCAGGAAACCTTTCACACCTTGTCATCCTCTCTGTTACCCAGGGTCAACCGACCAGAGAGGGGGAGACGGGGGAGGGAGGTGGGGGAGGTTGAGGCAGAACAAGTGGGGGAGGCGAGAAAGGGAGAAGAGAGACGACCGAGTGAGAGAGAGGAAAGAGGAAAACATGTGAATCAGGCAGGAGGTTTTGGACAGAAGCTGTTTCTGAGATGACAGAAATCTGAGAGGACTGAATAAAGAAGCGCAGATCTCAGACCGGCGGGGACGAGCGAGGGCGGGCGAGGTAAACACATGCAAAAGGTTAAAAGAGAGAGAGAGAGAGAGAGAGACAGGAAGCTGCCGTCTTCAGTGAGAAACCTTTCGTCTCTGAGCTTTGATACAGAACACATCTCCTCCAAACAGGCCGACTTCAAAGGCTTCGCAGCCGGCTGAAAGGTTAGCCGTCGTCTTAAAGCACTCACACAGACACACCTGCTCTGCCATCTGATACACCACTAAGTTAAAACAATTCAGGTGAAGGGAAGAGAAGAAGGTAAACATGGAAGGAGCAGAAGAAGAGAGAGGGCTTCTCTATTCGACGCATGAACTGTTGGTGTCCAAACGGCTGTCGGACGTGTCTTTAAGTCGTCTGTCTCTCGTATGTCTGACAGGACAGATATGCCTCCACTTCAAACAGCACAGCTGTCTACACAGGCTGTGTAAATGTTTATTTCACTCCTGTTATCTCCATTTTAATGTGACAAGAAGCTTATTTTTATGCTTCAGTCTCATCACCAGAATAAAATATTGGCATTCAATGTTTCTGCAAACCACAGATGCCTGGTCATACGTACCATACTGACATTTTTACAATACGTGTCATATTATGTTCACATTACATGTAAATGAGTGGCGGTGGAGGGAATGGTGGTGTGCGTGACCAGACAGTGTTACGATGCATCAGGATATTTTTCAGATTCAGTTTGTGGCAACCAAAACAAGCTGATCTTATGACCCTAACCAAGTGGTTTTTGTGCCTAAACCAAACCAGAGCATACCCACAGTGTTGTTACATAAAATTACTACTTATTTTTGTAACATAAAATAAAAAATTTACCTAAATAAACAAAGTTGGAACATGAAAAAATGCAGAAACCACATGTAAGTGGTTTGTAAGCCAACTCAGGATCTGGTTTCAGTGGCTGGAATCCATTCACTCAAATGCTAAAAAATATATTATCAAAACTTTAAACTCGAGGTTAAAAATTGTTAGTTTGGCTTTTTATTGCTGACACGTTGACTGCTGAGGTCCTTAAAGAAGTGTTGCGGGCTCTGTTCCTTTGTTTTATGTTTAATAAATGTGATTTTTTCTAAAAAATCATTATGTTAATTTTCACCGATATGCAGATGACACCCTATTGTTTGTTTCTACTGCCTGACGCGCCAGATGTTTGTCACACAGAACCATCTGGGAAGGAGCCGCTACAAACTGTTAAGACAAGGGCAGGAACTTTCAAAAACTACTTGGCAGGTGATTGGATGAACCATTTGGTATCACCATCGATCACAACTTCCACTAATCAGAGCAACAGTGGGAGAGCACCTCCACCAGCAGGACGTAGTTCAGTATTTGTCTATCGAGACTGTTCTTTAGGAATATGAGATGCTGTGATTGCCAGAACTAACACACATTTAACTGATCCACACTGTACTTTTCATCTACTTTTCAAGAACACACCTGAATGTCACCATTAACCCCTTATATTAATACAAGAGTCACATTTACAGGTCAAAGTCAAATAAAAGTAAATCCTCAATCCTGCCAACAAATCTCAAGCAGTGATGTGTGACTCACTCCTGGTCTATCCTGGTTTATGTGTTTTGCTGAAAGAGCTACCGAGTTTATCTTCCAAAGCAAACTGAGAGAAACGAAAATGTTACAGTTCAACATTTCTTTGAATCTGAACAAATTCCTCAGTTCATTATAAATTGAACTTCCATTGCACACCATGATCATCAGTGCTCGTCTTTAATCGATGGCAATTTGGTGCAGTTGACTCGCAGTTTGTCACAATAGTCTCTGTTCCTACACGTCTCTGTGTCTGTTTCCTCCATGCTCTCTCTCCCGTCTCTGTTCCTCTCTCTCCTTCATCCTCTGCGATCCCTCCATCTGTCCTTTGTGTTTCTATCCTCCCTCCGCTCTGTGCCAGCGGTCAGACCAGCTGAGCCCTCGTCTATCTGCTGATCCTCCCCGCCACAGAGGAGTCTCGCCGGGCTGCGACACAAACAGAGCTCCTCCAGCAGGAAGTCATATCCCAAAATCTTATGCACAAACCCTCCTTATGTCTCTTGCTCTCTGCTTCTGCTGATGCTGCTGAGTGGAAAGCTCAGTCTTCACTGAGTCAATGTCAAACATCTTCATCTGCTGATGTTGAAACAGACTGTCGAATTTTCATTAAAGCTAGAAGAGTCGACGGCAGAGAGATTTACCTTTTACTCAACCTTAACACCCTGAGTTACTGTTTCTACAACTGTCAAGCTTTCCAATCACTACATGCATTTTACGAAGATAATAGAGAATAATTCCTATTGAAATTCACATTGTTTGACATAATATGTCCTTGAATACCGACATGAGTAGACACAGGCAGAATCCTGATTTTTAGACTGCAGCTGCTGATGTTGTCGGCTAATGTTTAGCATTTTATACTTTAATCTTCTTTTAATCCATCCAAGAGATCGACGGCATCCACGATCGATTATTTAGTTGACAGTCAGCCCTCGCTCTCCCATCTACTGTCGATCACACATGCTCTGCAGACAGAGATACCCTAACCTGGTTGCTAGAGTTATGAACTTAAACAAGCTAGCAGCTGTTGCCTTTTCTTTTGCAAGGATTTTAGCATTTCTGAACACGTGCATCGCCCCCAACACTGTTTTACAGGACCACCATCACTGTATCCTGAAAGTTGGAGATAGTGGAAGGCAAGTTTTACTCTGTCATTACCAAATCAGTGCCCTGAAGGAAATACTGTGGAAATACTCCAAGGAATTAAGTATGAAGTAAAAAGTGCAGAGACGTCTCTCATCTCAGTAAAATGACACTTTTTACTGCAAAATTAACACCTGAAACCACAATGTTTCAAGAGTTTTTGAGAATTTGCAAGAACCACTGAACAGAACTGGAGAAAAATATGGTAAAATGATAAAGAGACAAAAGAAGATAAGACAGGGATGGAGAGTGAGACGGGGAAGACATAACAAAAGGCAATAATTACCCTCATGACAAGATGTCAGAGGAAGGAAACTAAATGCCGAGAGAAGAAGAGACAGAGAAGAGGAGTAAAGAATGATGTCAGGGTTAAAAAAACAAAGAGGAGGAGGAATCTCAGGAGAAGAGGAGTCGACTCTGCTCCCCCTCCTGTGTCGGCGTCTGTCTCTGCGTTGAGGTTTCAGACCTTCCTGTAATCCAGCTTTATGTCTGCCACGCTGTCACTGCACCTGTAATCTGCTTCCTGCGCTCCTGTAATCTCGCTTTTACTCTGCTTATCGGCTGCTTCACGCTCAGGGAAATCTCAGCGCTCAAACGCCCGCTTCACTCAAAAGTGAAAAGGAAGTGACACCATTCTCTGCATCTTTGCATTTCTTCACTTTATCTACAAATTCAAAAGTCTTTCACTGATCTGAAACTCTGACCCCCTTAGGTCTCTTTTACCACCGAACTAAGTTGAGTCAAAGGAAGGAAATAGTCCATCCTGAAGCGATTGATTGATTGTGTTAAAAGATGCTAATGCTACTTTTAGATCTTAGAGCAAGATTCTAGTTGTGTTGGACTCAACTGTGACAGAGCAGCACAGTAACGTAAAGTTGAAAATGTAATTATTTAAAGGCGGTGTGGTCCAATGATAGGAAGTAGTGCAACACTCAGACTGCAGCTCGTGTTGTGTTGTGCTGTGAAACGCTTGAAATCCATTTTACAGGGCTCGAGGCATATGCTAAGCGTCAGTGCTTTCATACTTGCAAGGACCATGTTTCTGCCCTCAGTTAAGTTTATAGCGTGTCTGACTCACTGTAGTGATGCAGATGTTGTACAATGTGGGACTTTAACTGTTGTTGTTGAATGAAGTTTTGTAGAGTCGTCCAGTTTTGACATTCTTCATTCTTCGAGCGACACGGTTTGGCAGCCAGCATACAGCACAAGTGTTTTGTTAGAGTTGCACTCTCAGTTTCAGTTTCATGGGTGAGATTTGAAGAAACAGCCTTCTGATGCAGCTTTTGTTTTCATCACGTTGTGCATATAATGAGTGGAAGGCAGTGGATATGGCATCCTCTGTGGATCTGTTGGTTGAGGAAGCTGGCAGGGACGTTGCCTTTGATGTGTGATGTGACTTTTTGTGTCCAGAGACGATGGTGGCGGTCTTGAAGTCACAGCCAGGGATGTTATCAGGCCCAGCAGCTTCACTCGTAGTCACTCAGCAGGATTCATCTCACATCCGCTGTCGTTACTGACACAGTATGGGGTGAAAAAGTCTCTCATGATGCAAAAGTGTCCACCTTAAATAGCAAGATTCACTGTCATTCATTCATTCATTATCCATAACTACTTATCCTTATCCGGTGGGCTGGAGGCAATCCCATCTGACGTTGGGCAAGCGGAGGGGGGGAGGTACACCCTTGACAAGTCGCCAGTTCATCACAGGGCTGCCATCTCACCAACAGAGGACAACACATCTTCTAGACTCTCACAATCACCATTCAATGTTTGGAAGCTCTGGAAAAAGTAAACCATACTGCCACCCACCTCCTGTTGCTCTACCGTCGGCAGGTTAAAGATGTCAGTGACAAGAAAGAAAAGCTGCTTTGGTTTGTTCAAATCCAGTCAGCCTCAGTCAGAACATCAGAAATCTGCCTCTCTGTATGGCATCTTATCTTTCTCTGCCTTTCTTGCACTCAATCTAACAGGTCTCCTTCACGTCCTTCATAAATCTCTCTCCTTCTGCCTCTTGAACTCCAGAACTTCTTTATTCTGATGAATCTGTCTTTCATTACCTGCTGCGACGCCTCCGCCCTCCACCCCACTTCATACGGAGGAGCTGGAACATCAGTCTCTTGTGTATAGAGCCAACAGAAACGGATTAGAAAGTGTCAGGAGAGACGTGCAGACAGAGGAAGTCAAACCAGAGACAGAAAGGTAATTTATGCATTTTTCTTTAAAGGAGCTCCTGTTTTTCTTTAAAGGAGCTCCACTGTTTGTGGAGTCACTGAAAGAACAAGAGCACCGAGGGAGGACGTGTTGAGAGACGTTGTATTACAGGTACAGTATTTTTAAAAAAGACTAGTACACCATGTTGAGGTCCGCGTACAGCAGCAGTGATGGAGTTCCTCAAGATCAAGGTACAATCACTCCATTCAACCTCCCCGCTGGGTGCACACCGCAAAAACTCAGACAAAACATGAATCAATACGTCAGATCTGCAAGTTATTTTTGTGTCATCTGCGGCACAGCTGACTGTTTTTATTGGACCGTAGCAGATTTAACTATCAGAAGTAGAGATCTGAAGACCAACCCCTGTTTTCACCTCTGCAGGCTGCATTTCTACAAGTCATCTTACAACAACCTGTTGGTATCATTATCACTTCCTGGCTCTGGCACATCCTCAGTCTCAGCTCAGGTTGATTGGCTCAGTCACAAATGAGCAGACTGGACCTTTGTGAATAACTTAATATCATAACTGCACAAATTATGGCAACAACATGTGGTTTCATGTCATTTTTCAGCAGAGACACTTCTGTTGTCTGTATTCGTAACACGTTTTCCAAATGTTTTCTGTCAAATTGCTGTTTTTCCTAAACTGCCTGTGTTTTCTTAAATTGCAGTGTGTTGAGCTCTGATACAGTAACCCTGTTAACCAGTGTCACAGGCAAGTGCAAGTATGCTTGTCTTTTTTCAAGGCGCCATATGTCATTACACTCGGGCTATCGTAAGAAAAATAACTGAGAAAAAAACATTTTAGTGCTTTTAGTGACTTATTACGAGAAGGATTCACAGAGTGCAGCTTTTGCACACCTTAAGATGGACAGGTGCGTAGGAGAAGACCTGCACACTGTCCACTTCAGTTGCAATTAAGTTTAATGATGACAACGTTTCGGTACTTAGACCTGCAGAACCAGAAGATGAAGACCTGATGAAGGTCTAAGTACCGAAACCTTGTTGTCATTAAACTTAATTGCAACTGAAGTGGACAGTGTGCGGGAAGGAAACACTACTATTGGTTGCCAGTTTTCTAGAGTGTAATCACATTACATTTGTCTGTAACACAGTAGTCAAACACAATTATGTTGTGTCTTGTGTAACATAAGTTTAAAATGATTAAATGTGCCTTTTCATGCGCACTCTTGTAAAAATGGGCTGACCTCTCTGATGGTTTCATCTCAGAGGCGCTGCTCATTAAACAGTGTGATCTGAGTCAGACAGATGAGCAGCGAGAGGGTTAAACAGACGAGACGTAGACGAGAATGAACTCTTGACATGTTTATTCTTCCCACAGACAGTGTGAGTCATTTCTGAGAGCGTGGTGATTATTAAAAATTGCAATGTGATACGACGCCACCGGACAAAACACAAAACATACCCACTCAAATCCAGACGGCGACCACAGGAAGTAAAATGTATAATATGGCACTGATTAGAAATTCTGATTTCCTTCTGCTTGAACTTGACCTCCTTGAGTTTTCTTTTCTTTTTCTCTGAATCTCACTGATTTGTGTGTCGAATCACTGCTTCAGTGTTAAACACATGAGAATAGGCAGGAAGAGTCGACTATAGAGCCGGTGAGTTTGATCTGTTAAACACAGTTCATCCCTCCAAGTCGTCTTCATTGTGTGAGGAAGTTCAGCTTTTCTCTGCTTTTTGGTATCAAGTCATTAAAGAGGACCAATAAAAGATCTTGTGTCCTTCTCGTCAGGATACGTTGGCATACGTAAGGTTTAATTATGTGCTGGGAATTATGTGACAATGCGTTTCAGGCAGCGCTGCAGAGTAACACAAAAGCAATGTAACAAGTTACTTTCTAGAAGAAGAAGAAGAAGAAGAAGAATACTTTATTTATCCCCAAAGGGCAATTCAGTTTCTACAGTAGATGTCACCGTCATAAAAAACATTCATACAACATAAATCATACATACTTAGACATATTATAATAAATAAAACAGAACACTATTTCATTGCACACATTTCTGGCTCAGTTCTCTGCATTTAGCAGCCGAATGGATGAAGGCACAAATGACCTGGAATACCGACAGGTCTTCCCAAGAGGCTGCTTATATCGCCGTCCTGATGGCATCAGCACAAATTCTTTGTGAAGGGCGTGCTCCTGATTAATAATGCCTTTTGCCTTTTTACGGACACGTCTCTCCCAAAGAGAGTTTAGATCTGTCATTTGTGTACCTATGATTTTAGAGCAGACATTTACAATTTTATTTAGACAGTTCCTGTCTTTCACTGCCAGGCTATTAAACCAGCAGATGAAGGAAAAAGTAAGGAGGCTCTCAATGTAGGACAGATACACAGAACACAGAATGGGTTTTGAGACGCCAAAGGAGCTGATCCTCCGCAACAAGTGGATTCTCTGTTGGGACCGTCTGACTACTGACTCAGTATTGAAGTTAAACTTAAGGGTACTCAGGGTAACTAGGTACAGTAGTGCAGCTTTTTGTGGAGTGAACACCTGACTGCCAGCTGACGTCAGCCGTCCTGATTTAACAAATCTGAAATGTCCCCTTAACCTCGTCCCGTTGGGTCAAATCTCCTCCTGATGAACGACTCTTTAGTTTTGTGTGTCTGTGGACATCATGTGTGTGTCTGTGTGTTGCCTATGATCATGCGTTAGTGTAGATGTTACTGCCCGTGCGTGTTTGTCACACACAGCAAACAGATGAAGTTGTCTGTGAAATCCTTCTCCATCACGCCGCGTCATTAACCGCTGGCGCTGCAGTGACGGCGCCCTCGGGGACGGTCCGCTCCGTCATTATGGCTTTTTGAGTGTTGCAGCGCGGCCTCGCACTGTACCCATAATCCCCTTTAATGACCGTCCTCTCAGGTATTACTGCTGCGCTGATGGCGGCGCGGCACGATGAGGCAAACAACATCAAAGAGATTGATTCGTCTTAATGGGTCATTTCATAATGGAGGGAAATGGAGTGGGGGAGCGAGGAGGAGATGGAGATGGACAGGGGGAGCGAGCGAAGGAGAAAGCCGAGACGGACGTGGAGATGGTTTGTAGGATATCAGGGTGATTTCTCGCACTATTAATTTGTTTTTATGTCACCATGGCAACGTGGATGAAAGTCTTAGTGTGAGGCTGTTTGAGCTGAAGTAATGGAGATGAAGAGGGAGGAGGAGGAGGAGGATGTGTTTCGGGGGGATTTTTAGATTTAATACCAATTTTGGCTTCTGCAAGCGTCTCATTACGAGCTGAAAGTGTGTGTGTTTGTGTGTGTGTGTGTGTGTGTGTGTGTGTGTGTGTGTGTGTGTGTGTGTCTGTGTGTGTGCAGGCTAAATGATGTGCGTGTTGGGTGATTAATAAGTGAGTTGGCATTTAGCAGCGTGATATCTGACTGGTTTGGATAATTACACCAGGAGAGAAAAGCAGAAGCCGGGACTTTTATCAGTGTGCGTGGGAGTCTGAACGTTTTTGGGGGTTTTTAATTTTTTTTTCTTCTTCTTCCATTTTTTCTTCTTCTTTTTTCAGCCTCTCCACTTAAACGTTTGCCAATTCACCTTCCCTCCACAGTTATTAATGTCTGAGCTGCAGCGAGGGGAGATTAGCTGCAGCAGCAGCGAGGAGGTGAAGAGGAGGCTGTTAAGACGCGTATTTATACGATTATTATTATTAAAAACACTTGAGAAGTAGATTCTGGAGGAGGAGAGCTGCAGCGATCAGAACAATGATGAGGAAGAGAAGATGTCACCACACACAACAAAACAAAAAGGAGTAATACTTATTCTTCTATTTATGCTTTTAAATCAACTGGCAGGAATAAGAAGCTCGCTTCATGAGTGAATTAAGTTTCAGACACACTGAGACGGTTTGAATGTTGGATGAGGAGGGCTCCTGTAGTGGCTGGGTGGGTGGTGGTGGTGTCGCCGGTTGGTAGACGAGGTCCTGGAAGTGGTTTTGGCTCGGGGAGTCTCAGAGGCTGGAGGCTGGTGGGTGACAGGCTGGAGACGCCAACACTGGGGAGGAACGAGGAGAAGCAGGTTACATCTTGGTCAAAAGACAAAAATGTGGCAGCAAACGAAGAGCAGACCGAGGTATTTAACCGGGAGTGATGAGGAGAGTCACTGCAGGTGTTTGTGTCGTGCTCCACCCCGTCACCGGACAGACACGCCTGGCCTCTGCTTCACCTCTGAAACACAGAAAATCCACCAAAAATCATGACACACACTGTTAAAGGTGAAAACAGGTGTGAGGCTACTGTACCTCCACACAGGTGTTAAAACGTCTCTAATGTGTGTCTGACATTGTTCAACATACAACGGCTACTGTACATGCATACATCCTCCTGCTTCTCCCGCATTAAAAACCAGAATATATGGATACTCAAATATTTATAAAGTTGTCCTGTTGGACACAAACTTAACAGAAATGAAGGTTATAGTGGGATTCAGTGCTAACTTTAGAGTGAGAAGCACTTTGGTTTCCTTCAAATGTTGAATGTTGGAAAAACTCATGCGTGCACACAGCTGCAGGATCATGACGGTTTATATCCCCTCAGATACAAAGTGAAGCTCGGGTTGACTTCACGTATCCGTCTCTCTTAATTAGCTGCAGAAAGTCGCTCTGCAGCAGAACAAAGTGTCTCTGGCTGCAGGTGGATTGAAGCGGCAGCTCGTCTCCATCCTCAGCAGAGTTTAAAGTTCACGCACAGTTCAGCAGCAGCAAACTGAGACTCCTCCGACTGTCACATCTGGATTAATAACTTTCTGCTGTTTGTTAACGCCGAGCTTTCATTCATTATGGGTTAATTAAAGGGTGATTCCGCGGCTGTTAGCAGATAAGACTCTTCATCGCCGGCTGACTCAGAGCGAGTGGCAATCAAATGGAGGACGGTAATCACGGCGGTCCCATCGGAGCTGCTGCAGTGCAGTGTGGGAAATGGCAGCCTCTTCTCCTCACTGACACGTGTGATTAACGGAGGACGTCTCCCGATTGACACGTCTGTTTTATCTGCCTCCCTCCCGTCTCCGAGCATTAACGTTAGCACCGCCACTTTTGGCTGACAAGTCCTCCCCCTCCGCTCCTGTTTCTCACTGTAACTGTGCTGACAGCTCGGGGAGTTCAGACTCCTGTGCACATAATGACTGTGACCCTTTTCTACACGGTGCGCAGGCTGTACGCAGGATATTATTCTAAAGCTCGCGCTGAAATGGAGATCTATTTTTAATCTTCCATTCTTTAGCGGCATTGTCAGGTAGCACACCTCCGTCCTGCCACCTGCTGCCTGCTGGAAGTGAAGTCGCTCCACAATCAGCAGGTGTGCTCGCACCGAGCAGGGAGGCGTTTAGAGGCAGAGCAATTCCTGCAGGACGTTAATGGAAGGAGGTGGAAACTGGAGGCAAATTAACGTCCACTGAAGTGTTGAACAGGAAACAACGAAGCACGGCTGAGAGTCGTCTCTGAAGCACTCGCTTCTCTTCTCTGCTGCTAGAAAACTGAACACAACTAGAAATGTGATCATGTTATCTCGTCCCTGTTTCACTGCACTGGCTCCCTCCGCATGCTAGATCTGACTTCAGATCTGCACCGTCACCTCTCCTCATGCCTGCTACGACTCAGAGCGCTGCTAATCGAGAAACACAGTAAATAAAACACCGGCAGGTGATCGGCCTTCTCTCAGCGAGCCTCTCTTCACTGAGACTCGATGGATTTGTCTCTGCAGTGTGACGACGACTCGGACTCGAAGCTGCTGAGAGGAGGTTTGACTCCACGAGTGAAGGATCTTTGTTGTCTGTAACAATGAAATATAAAGCGGACGGACGCGCTGGTGGAGAAAACGCTCTGTTGTTATTCTGACTCATAATATTACGGCTGATTTCAGCAGCGATGAAGTTCAGCAGCTGTTCTGTCTGCTGCTCTCATCAAACAGGAATCATTCAGAGCCTCAGTGGACACAGTGTGTGTGTGAGTGTGTGTGTGTGTGTGTGACTGTTTGTGCTTGACTGTATGCAAGGTTTTCTGTGAGTCCTCGTACGAGTATGAATGAAGGGTTTGGTTGACTGTGTGTGTGTGTGTGTGTGTGTGCACCCTCTGTGCCTCCTCTAATTAGCGCTGCCCTGTAAATATTTAATGTCCGACAGCGGAGCAGCAGAGGATGCTAACACAACCTGCTAACACGGCGCGATCACGCCGCCGCGCCGCTCGACTCCGCCCCCCGCGGCGTTTTATGTCCCGCTCGCTTCCTTCGTCTGGTTTTTAATTTCTCTGATTGAAAAGAGTTTGACGACAACAAAAGGAGGAGAGGAAGACGGAGCCGACTCCTGTGGATGTTTTGAGACGTTCTTCACTTTAATTTCATTTATTCATCAAAAGTGACAAAAGTTAATCATCAGAGTTCATCTCGTCACTCTTCTTCACTTCTCATCGTTCATTGTTAGAGATTCATCTTGCAGTGACACCAGCTACCTGCTGCTGCTACCTGCTGCTACCTGCTGCTCCTCATCGAGCCTCTTCTCGTTCACACTTTCTGCTCTTTGTCATTTAAAAACACTTCCTCATCTCTTCAAGCCGTTGCAGCCGGTTGTGATTTCACTTTGCTGCCTGTTTGTGCAGAAATGACAGCGTCCGCTCCTCCATCGCTCTTCATTTTCTCCCTGTATCCACCTCTTCCTCTCCAGCTCGTCCATCCGTCTTCATCTTCATCCTTCAGCGGAGTTAACGAGACAGGGAATGAAATACAGAGCGGAGGAGGAAGCTGTTTGTGATCCGGCAGGAGGCTTTTTAAAGCCACGCTGGGCTCCACTTCCTGCCTGATTATCCTGAGTTTAACTTAAACATTCAGCGCTGAACCTGCCGGACATTTCACTGTGAGGCTAACGACTTTACTCAAGCAGTTGTCGTGCGTCCACCATCTTTGTAGTCTTGTCAGGATTCCCAGAATGCAGGAGAACTGCAAACATCCTCTCCAGATGTTCATACACCTCATGTTTACTTGGATGTAACCAGATCTCTGCAGTTTCTGAGGAGGTCTCACCTCCATCCAGTCTGTTAGTACACGAGGAAGGTTTTCACCCCGAGCAGCAGCTGCCGTACTTTATTTTTTATTCTGCCTTTCACACGAATATATGAAGTTTTCGTGGAGCGTGACATCCGCAGATAAGACGGCTCTGAAACACTCGATGTGTGCGGGAGTCGACTTCCTTTATTGATTTACAAATCCAGAGCTGGAGGTGAGAAAGATGCTGCAGGTTTTATTCTGTAACGTCACTGTTTCACTCTGACTGGTGCTCAGGGTTTTTGTCGTCGCTGTTGTTGTAATTTTCTTTCTTGAGTGATCCTCTAAACTCGTCCTTCATCCGACTGAGCCGGTGAAGTGGAGGAGTACAAGTACTTCATTACTGTCCTTCAGTCCATGTTTCAGGTGTCTGTACTGTACCTGAGTACCTCTGAGACTTTCCCTCTCTACATCTGAACACAAACATCTGCTTTCTCGTCCTCACAGCTTCAAAACAGCCTCGTTACTTTAGTTTGATGCATTTAAGGTGAATTATGGATTATTGTTATTTGTTATTCAGTTAGCTTTGACCACAAATGTCCTTCAGAGGGAGACTTTTACTCTGATACTCTGAGTACATGTCAGAGCCTGTACTCTTACTTTTACTGGAGTAAAGAAGCTGTAGGCTACTTCTACTTCTAAGTATCAGTATCAGGCTGTCAGCAGTGAAAAAACAGCTTGTCTCTGAGTGTTTGGTTCCAGTCGTATCTCGCTGACCCGGCACGTATTTCCGTCACGCTGCTCCGTCCACAGCGTCTCTCCGGTTCCTGCAGCGGAGGATCAGTCCACAGCTTCAGAACCACTCACATGTTGATTCATCATGTTTACAGAATTAAGTCAAATCCAAACACAACATGCAGAGAAAATCCGGCCTCGACACAGATCATGAGAGCATCATGGGAACATAAAGAGTCTGGGTAACCTGAGTCATGGCTCCAGAAAGCCCTGCACGTCCCCTCAGCGTCGGCCCGACAGTCACATCCACACAGCGAGTGTCGAGGATGTGTTGCCACGGAAACAAAGCAGTGCAGGAGGAGGAGGAGGAGGAGGAGGAGGAGGAGGACCACAGCTTCCTCACAGCAGAATGGAGGCTGAGAGGCGGCGTCACGCTAAAGTCCTCAAAGTTCAGGCCGTTACCTCCGGGTTCAACGTGGAGGAAGGTTTTCCTCAGGCAGCTTTAACCGCTAACACGAGCAGACGGCAGGTTTTTATCGGAGGAGAGACAAACGGAGAGCCAGGTCAGACCAGCGGAGGGAGAATAAACAATAAACAGGAGCTGAGACGGCGACGGAGAGCGACGGCGACGGACTGGAGTCGAAGGTTCGGGCGTTCGGCTTCGACGCCTCCCAGAGACGGCGGGAAGATCCTGTCAGCAGCTCGTGTTTTAATTTTAGCGCCGGTCTGATTAACACTCCGCTCGACTCGTTGGCCTTTTTACGACTCGCGGCTGACAGGCTGGCGGAGGTCAGACGGGCCGGAGGGCAGAGAGAGGCGAGCTGTCAATCACGTCATCAAATGTGGGTTAAAAAAAGGCTGAACGAGGACGGAGGAGACGGAGAGAGGATGATTTGTGCTGATGTGGTGTCTTGTTTAACCTTACATTAATCCAATATTTATTTAGGGGTTTATAAATGCTTAATAGACAGTAAATCAATATTTATGAGACAGCTAATGAATCTGCCAGGACGCCGTCAGCATGTAAATGCTGCAGTGGGTCTGGGATAAAACCTGCACAGTGCTGCGCCTGAAGACGTGGAGGAAATCATCTGTTCATATCTGAGGTGACGGTGGAGGCAGACAGAGCAGGTAACACACCTGCTTCTCCAGGACACACGGGATGCATGAAGTCCTCTTCTCAGTTTGTTCTGGGCCGACCCGGCGTCTCCCGCCGGCTGGATGCGTCTGGAAAACCTCTAAACGAGGCGTCCTGATCAGTTTCACACAGCTGCTGTCAAGACATTTGTCACCGTGACGAGCTCATATTAATGACATCAGTCTTCTACACGTCGTAGTTAACTAACATCTGCCAGCATGAAGGAAAAGTTCTGTGAAGCCGGACCTTCGTCTGTCTGTGACCCTTCAGAACTCCAGTTGTTCTGACCTTCACGTTTCTGTTCTTCTCATTTCAGACTCAAATTATTCTGTCGTATTAAAGTCTGTAATCCAAAATTACATTTCCAAATCGAGAAGCTTCAGAATGTCAAAGTGAAAACAGAATCTCAGCTTTTATGTTTTGGTCCAAACGTCGCAGGGAAATCATCAGGACTCTTTCAGCCTCGCTTCAAGGTTTTCTATCTTTGTCTGACACCTCTCGAGCCTGTTTTTCATCAGTTTCAGGAAATTAAGAAATTCCTCGTCTCAATGCGTCTCATGTTTCACAATTTCAGACTTTCCTGAACTGATTTCTGAAGTTTTGGACCATCGATAGTGAATCTAAATGACCCTGAGCCAGCAGGACAACTACAGTACACAGCTGCAACACTCAAATATTATTATCCAGATGTCTTTGTTATTCGTCCATATCTGACAGTAAAACACCTCCAAACTGTGACGATTCGATTCGAGGTTTGCGTTCTGAAAGCTTGACGGGCCTCCCGTGCAGTTGCTAACCGAGAAATGGCCGATCCAAAGTCCCGCCCACCTCAGTGCCGGTCGCTGCAGTGTTGCTGTAGGTCCGGAGATAAAGATAAAGCTTCAGGAAGTCGACAGCGAGGACTTCAGCCTGTGATGGAGGGATGTGACCACAATGGTCATCATGACCACAGTGACCACCTGAGGTTGGATGTTTGAAACGTCTTCCACGTGTGCTCTGTTTCTGTCTTTCATCGTCTGATATTAATCGATACTCTGCTATTTACTTTTGCACAAAATAATATTAAAGTGGCCGATTCTTAGAGCTCAGGATTCAAAGTCTCCACTGATGAAGAGTCAGGAAGTCCTCACGTCTTCACACCTGGACCAACAGATCCTCCTCCTCTTCCTCTTCCTCCTCCTCCTCCTCCTCTTCCTCCTCCTCCTCCTCCTCCTCAGTGAGGGAGCTGCTGGTGTTTCCTCCAGAGGTTTGCTCTCCTCTCCTCTCTGTTGGTGTCGGCCTGTAGAGGAGCTGAAGTCACAGGAGGACGTGACTGCAGACAGACCTGCTGCTCTTCGTCTTCTCATCCTCCTCTTCACTCTCTGTGTCTCGTCTCTTCTCTTGCTTCAGTCTTTTTGTCCTCAGCCAACCTTCCCTCTCTCCCTCTGTCTCCGTCTCTGCTGCAGAGCTGGAAACGTACCAACTTTGAGTTCGTCCGGCTCGGATACAGAACAGCCTGATGATCAGTGTTCGTGTTGTGAGCGGCTCCTCTCACATTACACAGACGTTTGATTTATTATTAATATTTTTAAAAGAAGTGTTAATTAGTGGAGCTCTACACAGAAGGATTGTGTTTTTCTCTGCGGTTATTAAAGAAACCGTGTTTTGTGGAGGCTCTTCTGAAACAATGCTCGTCTCTCGTCCTCGACGCACTCGGCCGTGGACACGAGCTTCACAGCAGCTTTGTCTGCGTTTCAGTCGTTGGATGAAGTCGTATCACGACGCTGTCGCCGCTTCATCCACACGTCTGCGTCTCGACCTGATGAAGTCTCTCTCTTTGTCCATCACTTCAGTCCTCTCTGTTATCTGTACCGTCTCCCCGTCCTCCCCCGACGCCCCCTCTCTCCTCATAGTGTTTGCTGAAGGTCGGGCTGTGACATTGGACCATGTGCTCTCACATAATGAAACCACACAGCTCACATTTGCTTGTCTGACGCTTTTTTTTCTCTCCTCATCAAAACTGAATTATGTAAGAGTTTAATTCCATTCATAAAACATAAACGCACTCGCTGTCGTCTGATGATAGTCTGTATGTTTTATTAATTACTATCAACATATTTTAATGAAAACACAAAAAGCAACAGTGACTGTGTCCACTGATAACGTGTGTGTCTCACAGCTGGTTGTAATCACACCACAAACACACACTGCAGTTCATGTTGACTCACACAGTCCTGCTGCCACAAACACTCACTACAGCACATGTGGATTAATCCGCCGCTGAAAATAGTCCCGACAAATGCACTCGTTCCTCCTGTTTGTCTGATAGAAACTACAGAAACTACTCGTGAGCTTCTGCGCCGCCCTGCGACCTGCAGCAGCCAACGAGTGGTTTCATAGTCAGAGACGCACTCTTTGTTCCCGCCCCGTCTCTCTGAGGTTCGACTGTTGCAGGAGCTCAGAGATCATTTTACATACACTTCCAGGAAATGCTCGTTTGTTTTTTGCTTTGTCGTCTTCTGTTCTGATGAAATCTGCCATCGTGTCGACACTGAACGCTGACGACGGGTCAGACTGTTAAAAATAGCTGCACGCTGTAAATGAAGCGTGATGATCCTTTAATACTTTTTTTGGCTTTTGTTCAACAGTTTTGTGGCTTTTTGAAGCTCAGCGCTCGTTATTAAATGTTATGCTCAGACGAGTGCTGGTGTAATATCTGCTCTCTACTGTAACAAAGTCTCATTTCATCGATTCCTTCATTTTCCCTCCTTCGCTTATTTTCCTCTTTTATTTCCTCTGACCTTCCTCTCTCATCTACACTCCTCCTCCTCCTCCTCCTCCTCCTCCTCCTCCTCCTCTCATACTATAAATCCGTCCACACCTCCACACATCTCTCCCTCTCCTCTCTAATTGACACTAAATTCATCCCCCCTCTCTCTCCATATCTCTTCGCTCCATCCTCCTCCTCCTCCTCCTCCTCCTCCTCCTCCTCCTCCATAATTGCTGACAGTGGAGTTTGTTGTCTCCCTCGCTGGCTCTCCTCCGGAGCTTTCACCCTGGCGGCGGTGACTCTGGTGGGTGCAGAGGAGACCCAGGGGTCAACCTGTCACCTTCACACTGCTGCAGCTGCCCTCCACTCATCCCTTCATCCATCTCCTCCTCCACCCCTCTGCTGCTGCACCGTCTCACCTCCAGCCTTGATCCTGCATCATCCGGAAGAAACTAGTAGTAGTGAGTAAAGTAACTCGCTGCATTTTTGTACATATTTTACATTGAATTCTCAACAGCAATTAGTAAAAACATTTCTGGATGATGTTGGAGTGAATGTGTAGAAAATGATGCACAGGAAACGTAGAATATTTCTTTTCTGAAGGTGCAAACATAAAAAGCCATCGAGTCAAATATCTCAGAGAGTTTGCTGCTCAAGAGCAGATTTCTGGTCTGAGATTAAACATGGATTATAAAATTACAGACATCTTTAGACCAAAAGTGGTGAATAGAGTACAAAGCTTTACTAACAGACATCACCGTGAAGCATCTCCAGCTGGTATCAGGTGGATTCTTCCGATCTTTGAAGGAGATATTTAGTGTGATTAGTTCTCGTGAGGCTCGCAGCAGAAGTGTTTTCGCTCCAGGTAAAGAACAAGTCAGGATTCATTTTCCATTTTCTCACTCTTCTCCTGAATTTCGGGCCTCGCTTGAATAAAAAATACATGAAGCGTGTACAGTCGTGTATCCAAATACTGTCTTCGTAAGTGTTTCAGATTTTAAAGCTCACAGAAGCAAAATGGCAGCGAGGATGACGCGAGCATTGTTCAGTGTTCATGTTGACTGCAGACCACAGAGCTCATCTGTCAGCAGTGATTTCCATCAGCACTGACCACCTTCAGAAGTCTCAACCTGAACCTGAACCAGAACCTCCGCCTCTTCTTTCACCCCTCCATCCTTTCATCAGTCATCCATCACCCACAGGAGCATGTTTCTCCCTCACTCCTGCTTCTACTGAAATTACCTGACAGTGTTTTATACCGACGCCTCGTATCCACATGATTTACACACCTGGATCCATCTCTGTATTAACATGTGAGTGGACCCTGACGCGCCTCTGGTATATGAGGGCAGATGGAGGTCGTTCGGTCCGCGTCCTGTCGAGTTTGAGTCTCTGCTCGAGCTGCACTGAGAGAAAATGTCAGCAGGTTTATTCCACTTGACATTTTAAGTGATGCAGAGTGGTTTCAGTGTCTCTTCGGTGTCTTTGTCTCACGGTGACGACTGCAGATTATTGGATGTGATGTCGGACGCGGAGACGAGGAGTTTCACATCAGTGTGACTGAACGTACACGCAGTCACGAAACACTGACAGCGACTGTGAGCTCGGCGTTTTCTCCTGCTGAGTTGAGAATTTAATTTCCTACTCTCATCTGTGACGACTGAAAAAAGAGCTCTGAGCTTTATTTTCTAATATTCATCCCTTATTTGTGATGATGAGACGTTTTCTGATCTGCTCCTGTTGTTGTTCTGCTCATGCAGATTTACCTTTACCTGTTGTCTTGATTGATTCAGTATAAGGTCCATGTTCCCGACACTGCTCGGTTCCTAAAAAATACTAATTTGGTCATAAAATACAGGATTATTGAGGGTTAGTCCCTCACGGCTCCCTTCTCGGGCCTCTTCACTCACATCCACCTGCAGACAAATATAAGTTCTCGATCGCTGGACAGGACGTTTGTTATGTAACTGATAAACGACGGCTTTATTAGTTTCATGTCTCGTGTTCGCTCAGTTTGATTTGTGACTCTGAGTCGTCTCACACTGAATCTTCGCCTCCTGTTCAGCCCTCCTGCTCCATGTGAGGAGGTTTTGTCTCTGTTTGGCTGAACGTTCATGTTGATCACAGACTGTCAGCTGGAACAATTACTTAAATTACTGACGAGCACGGTGAATATTTCATCCCTCACCTCCGTCTGTCAGGTTCAGAGTCGCTGAAGAAATTAAACTGCTGAAGTTTAACATCTCAGAGGATCTTTCCCTGTTCTTCATGTGTTGTTTTGCTGGCGTCTGGCCGTCTCCTCTGTCGATACCTCCCACTGCTGTTTCTAAATTATCTGATGAATAATGTGCCGTGAAACTCTTTGGCTTGTCGATAAACGTCTCGCCGCCCGGTGCCACCAAGACGGATTCCTCTGCTTTTCTTCTGCCGCTGAGCAATGAGCTTTAGATAATGTTTTCTTCTTCTCCCAGAAAACAGATAAATGCCATCGCACGGCGGGAAGCTGAACTCTTCGGTGTTCTTCCTCCCATCAGCCTCCATCTGTTCTTCACCTTCTTGTCTCGCTGCAGCACGTCCTCGCGCCTCATCTGTCTTCAGTCGTCCCTCCTCAGCAGCTGTACAGACGTCGATAAACTCAGCCTGCGATGACTCAGATCATTTGCATACAACCTCCCAGCCAGTCCTCTATTCACTCCTGTTTTTATTCATAAGTGTGAATGAACTGTGAACATACGGAGGCATGTTAAGGTAATTTAACGCAAACGTGGGTCTAAATGACTAATTACATATGTTCATTGTGCGTTCGTTGGCTCGCGGTTCAGGACTGAATTAATTCTGAAGGTTGAATGAATTCGCTGCTGCTGCTGACTCTGGTGTGGAGACACAGATCCTGAACACAATGACAGGACCTGTTCGGCATGAAACCACCGTGCAGATCCAGAATTAATTATTTTTTTTGCATCCTGGAAAGGAGAAGATCTGGAAAACATCAAAATTCCCACAAAATATTCTGAAAACGCTGAACATTTGTGTGAGATTAGGATCTATATGTTTATAAATTGTGATCTGAGAATTAGCAGTAGCGTAACACAACATGTCCCTCCGCGGTTCACAAGCCACAACATCGATTTTCTGTCTCTCCTGCGACGAGCAGCTGAATCAAGGACTCGTGGAGGATAAAATGTGTCACAGCAGAGATTACTGCAGCGTTAACTTCTGTTCAGGCTGAATATTGAGGACGGTAAAACAGATGTGGCTCCACACGTTTTGAAAAGCCTTTCCTTGAAACCTGAGGGCAGCAGACGCTCAGATTGAAAAGATATTAAAATATTAAAAAGACTTTCTGGTGAGTCTGAGGGAAAGTTCCTCAGAACAAGGTGGACTGAGGATTGGTGTCTGTCCAATGACGTAACGTCTGCGTGCAGACAGGAAGGATTTGATGATGCAACCAACTTGTATAAATAATTTGCAATGTCGAAAAGATCATTTTGTGCAGCGAGGGAAGTGTTATGTTCTTATAATAAATAACAGAGTCACAGGAAGGTGGTCGACGTGAGCGGTGGGCGTTCTGGTGTCGTGCAGGCTCCACTGAGGGTGAAGCTCAGGCTCCTGAAGACTTCAGCAAAGATCAGGGATGCTTTTATTGTAATGAGCATAAAGTAAACACATTATTTCATGCTTCAGTTCACTTCTGTTTGTTTTTTCCAAGACGCTTTATAGAAGTCTTTAGTTGCTACCAGCTGATATTTGAGGTAAACAAACACTTTTATTAGTGTGTGCATCTTGTCTAGGCCCGCCCTGAGCCTACAACCACTGAGTGATCATGTGGGAAAGTGACCCACTTAGTCCAGTTCTGGATGACTGACGCGTCATGTAGCCAGAGAGAATTCAAATCCAGTAATATATAGTTTGTTACAGTTTTTTTTTAAAGCCCTAAACTTGGAAATGATGCAAGTTTATACAGTTTTCGGTTTTTTGTTCTTTTAATAGTCTGTTTTTCCGCCTCTGCTCTTGTTTTTGACTATTTTATATGCACAGTTTGAGTTAATAAGGAAATATGGAGCGATAATGAGTTAATGCTCCTGTTAGTCTCCGGCTGCGCGAAGCTGAGGTCACAAAATTGCTTTTTTGTTGCCAGGTGACTGAAAACATGTGTTCAGTGTTTATTTTCAGTGTTTATCTAATTTGAACTTGGAGTTTATGTCAAATTTTGTTGTTTGTTGTGAGTTAACAACACATATTTCATCTGGACTGGTGAAGGTTCAGCGTCGGGCCAAGAAAACACTGGGAAGTTGAACATTTTGACTATTTTGATGCTCTTCAGGTAACTGAACGTTAAAACATTTCTCGTGACAACTTGTAAAGTAATTGCTGCCTCGATGGAAAAACTCTTTGAACGTTCTGGTCTCTAACATCTATTTCTTCTTTTATAAACCTCTTAAGATCTATTCGTCACATAAAAGACGCCGTTTGAGCTCCGTTACTTGTTACTGAAGGTGACTGAAGATGTAACCGACGCTCTTCAGAAAAAATGTAATAAAACCACAGTGAGACGAACTCTTCAACAGACTTTGAACTGTCTGGATTAAAAAAATTAAAACAAATGTTTCTTTGCTGTGAAATCCATTTTCTTTACTCTGTCGCTCTTGTTTTGCGCTGTGCTGTGTCCTGACGTTGTCTTTACCGCAGAGCGGCGCTTTTATTTCATTTTATTTTTTCTTTAGCAGACAGACGTTCAGTGCAGGAATCGAACCCTCCTCCCTCCTCCCTCCCCGCGGCCTCCTGCTGTTTTTGGAGGCAGAAATGTGTCGTGTGTCAGCGGCTAAATGAGCGGATTACCATGTCATTATAGTGGTTTGAGTCAGCAACACTCTGCGCTTCATGATGCCGCCGCTGCAAAACAAAATCTCCTTATCCCCTGAAGGGAGAGAAAGCTAATATCCTATATTTAGGTGAGCATTAAGGGCCATTACCCGACAGACAAAGTGCTTTATCCGGAGCGCTCCTCTTTTGTTGGGTTGCAGCCTTTTTTCCCTTTTTATTGCATCTGAAAAGAGGTGGAGGAGATATCATCCCTCACATCAGAAAAGCTCACAGCGAGCTCAGATGTTCCCCTTTTTTTTCTGACCTGCAATCAGACATGAAGCAGGGAAGTCAAATTCACGGTATAACCTTTAAAGCAGCGCCGTGGTGGTGAAGCTGCAGAGGGATCGCTCGGGTGTTTGAAGATTAAAAGGCGTGTTTTCTAACCTTTTGTGTTGAAAAATGTGCTCGTGTTGACCGGAGCGGCTTCAGTTCAGGCTGAAATGCTGGAGATCCTTTTGTCCTGCAGAGTTAAACCACTAAAGCTGCTCTTCTTCAGGGATTTCTGTTGACCGGGAGCTCTGAGAGCACAAACACAAAGTGTGTGATGTTTATGTAGAGCATTGTGAGGCTGCAGCTGCAGGACGGATGAATCGACGTGATGTCCCAGATATACGGCGCTCTTTCCATTATTTAAACATTTTATCACCATTTCCTAAAAACAAGCAGCGCTGTGTCGGGAACACTAAACTCCATGAATTATGTATTTAATCTGAAAGTCAGCCACTGGTGTCTTATCACACACAAACAAGGGTTTGTAGGCTTTTGTATGTTTCCTGTGGTACAAAATTAAAGTTTTTATGAAGCGGAGCCAAAACTACAGGGTGAAATTGAAACTCCAGCGCCAACCTCGTTACAGGGGAGCCATCTGTCAGCTTCATTCAACACCATGTTCAGGTTTGGGGTGTTGGCTCCATGAAGGTGGAGGTCCTGTAACTGGTGCTGCATGGAGTAAAATCTGGCTGTCAGGAAAACAGCAGAAGTTTTCTTTTGGTCATCTCAAGTTGAAGAGTTGAGAAGATGTTGAAAATGACGTTAAAACTTTGATTTTGTCCTGTGAGGATGAAGGTTGAAAACACGTCTTTTATTCTGGCTCTTTGTTGATGTTATAAGACGTCTTTTGGGCATTTAGTTCATCCATTATTACTCCTGTTCTGGACAGGCGGGAAAACAAACTCTCTCTATTCAGAGACGATCTCCTGCTCCATGAAAACTTCAACATGTGAACAAATCCAACAGCACAGAAAGACAAAACAACACGACTACAAGACTTGTAGCTCCCTCAGAGAGTCACCCTGCTCTGCTGGTCCACAAACTTCTCCTCAAGTCTCATCTGGTTTGTTGTAATCTGGGTAAACTCTCCATTAACCTGAGACTTTATCAAATTCCCAGACATCCCTTCTCTGGAGAAGCCGCTCCATGAGGTCCATGACTGTCCTGTTTCCTAACGCCTCTCAGAAGTCTCCTCTTCATCGTCTCTAAATCTCATCTCGCGTCCTCAGGAGTGTTTGTTTGGTCTGCGGTCGCCTCTCGTGCAACCCCTCGCCGTCTTCCCTCGTAAAGCTGATGAACCGGGACGTTAAAGCCTCCTGCTCTGCTGCACTCGCTGTAAGTCGCAGCGAATGAGTGTCAGCTAAATGCCTCCAATGTAAAATGAGATGGGATTGAAAGCAGTTAATAGAGTTGAGGCTGTGATTAGCCCCGAGCTGCCGCTGCTGCTGCTGCTGCTGCTGCTGCTGCAGTGAACTGCGGTGGCGGTTGGTATCAGCGGGGTCCCGCCGGCTCTGTTTGCTAGCTGACATGATAGCACTTCCTGCAGGAAAGACCCTAATTAATTGTTATCATCATTTGTTTATTTCTGCCTGCAGCCATTTCTCATTTCCTGTCTCGGCTCACCATCACGTCTCTTTCTGCCCAGTTTCCTGTCACTCACACTGTTGCCTTCATATTCCTTCTTTCTTCACTCGTCACTGAGCCGCCCGCCTGTCTCCAGCTCTGCTTCACCCTCTTCATCAGTCTTTCTCTCTTTGTTTGTCGTGCTCTCTTGATGTCTTCTTTTCCATCTCAGTTCTCAGTTTAATTCCTTCTCTCTGTTGCTGTGGCTGTTGGTTGGTTTGCAGGTTTAACTGCTCCAAGGATATTTTCTTCTGGCTTTTCAAATAAATTATATTTTCAAGTGCAGTTTTGCAGGTTTGCACACTCGGTGGGCTAAGAAGGAAGCTGAAAGTTGAGGGAAGACTTTCTATCTTTTTATTTAGGCTGCATTTATCACTGGAGCTCCTCGGCTTGACTCGGCTTGACTCGGTTTGACTCGGCGCGTCAGAGATGTGTTTTTCCATTACAACAGGGCCACCTGCTTCAAGGTGTGTCTTTAACGAGGGGCACACTTCTGTCGTCTCGAGTCGATGACATTTAAAAGCAGCAGGCTGATCCGTGGCTGTGACCAGTAGCAGCTGTAAATACTCTTCCTGCAGTATTATCAAATAATTGCTGAGAACAATTGCACGATTCATTTCCTATAGATGTGATAAGATAACTCCATTATTTTGACATTTAAAAGCTTTTATTGCGAAGCAGCAAACTCAGTAAATGTTGTGTTTTCACCAGCAGGACCTGAACACGACAACAAGAGAGCACAATGACAGAGAAATAAAGCTGGACGCGACAGAGAAACTAAAGAGATTCAAGTAGAAGCTGCTGCAGGACTGAGAGCCGAACACAGACACATTTAAAATCAGGGTTTTCTTTGGTTACCAGCACAAACATGTGGAGAGTCTCACAAAACAGACTCGTCTGATTGGGAGAAGCGTCGTCCACAGAACATTTCAGGAGCTTCACAGTAAAGCAGCATTCTCCCAAACGACTGAAGCAGCTGGAGACCTGATTTAAAACGTATATAAAAATATTACAGCTCAACTTCAGGAGCCCTGAGATCCTGAATTGATTTGAAAAGACATTATTTCTCATAAGTCTTCACTGAAGTGGGTGCACGAGCTCGACCGAACATTGAGGGTGTAAATAACGTCTCTTGACTTCTGGAGACCTGGATTACAGCAGACGAGCTGTATGGAGACACTTTGCAACTCTGTTTCACTGTGAAGCTCCAGAAATGTTTTGTGGACGACGAAACTTCACCTGACTTTATATCAGCACGGAGGAGGAGATGGTGACTCCATATATCCACTGAGAAATCCTTAAAAATCCTTCTATGTGCAGAACTTGCCTTAGAAAAATCATGTTTTTAAGTTTTCTTCAGTATCTAAGTGATGCAGTGATAGTCGGCTGTACATGCACAGTTACACTGCAAACAGGAAGTGCTAACAGCTAATTTGGCAAAGTTTTAATGAAGTTTCGAGGTTTAATTTATTTATTTTGGTAGTTTTTCCCGTTTTAAATCAAGTCTCCAGCTACTTCAGTTGTTTAGGAGAATGTTTTGTGGACCAGGAAACTTCACTTGACTTTCCGTCAGCATGGAGGAGGAGACGATGACTGAAATGCTCATTCAAGGGTGAACTGTTTGTGTAAGTTACAACTTGGATGGAGAAGAAGAGCTGATGTAATTATCTTTGCCTCTTTCTTGTGATTAAGACTTCCATTTACCAACAGTCAGCTCTCACGTTCATCCTCTGGGAAGACGAAACACTTTGCCTGGAAACACTCATCATGGTGACAGATAATAATCAGTATGTATTAGACCTATCAGTCATCTATCTTACAAAATGTTCTTCATTATCCTCACCATCTGTTTTACTTATAACAGAAACACTCTGTCCTCCTCCTCCTCCTCCTCCTCTTCCATCCGAGGCTTTTATCTTCCACTCTTCATCTCTCGGCGGTTTGCGTCTCGCTCCCTCCGCCGCCGAGCTCGTCCCGAACGACTAGAGCCAATTTAAATTCCATTCGGGAATCTCATTTAAATTCATGTGGGACGCCTCATTGGCAGGGCAGCGATAAACATTTAGCGCAGGGCGGGTTAAACAAATCAGGGACGTGTTGTTGTTGGAGGTTGGAGGAACACGACCGTCCACGCAGAGACGAAGCGAGGAGGCAGTTGCATGATGGGAGTGAGCAGTGGTAGATGTTTTATCGGGGCTCGCCGCTCGCTGTGTTGTTGAATGCAAACATGCAAAACACACACACACACACACACACACACACACATATTCACATACTAACATGCGCTAATGAAAAAATCTCGCTTCAGTTGCTTTAATCTACTTTGAAGATTTGGACTTGTTTCGTCATGCTCCCTCGCTCAGCCATTTTAAATCTCTCTCTCTCCCTGCAACATGTGATAGTCTCTTGATCTCACACACTTTTGTTCTCTAATGTTTTCTTTCAGGCTTCCTCTCAGCCCTCCGTCTGTCTCTCCGTCTCCGTCTCTCCGTCTCTTGTCGTTGCTGTTTATTTTCCTTCCTGTCTCCGTCTCCTCACAGTTTCTGTCTCCCTCTCGTCCTCACGTCTCGTCTGTTTCTCCTCCTGTTCTCTAATCTTCTCCAGCTCATGTTGTCTCTCTCTGTCTCTGCTGCTTTCTCTCAGACTACATCAACACTGAGCCAGCAAACTTTAACACAAGCACAGTTTATATGTATGTAAACATAAACAACCTGTGTCTTAACAGTCGTTTTAATGAAAATAACAAGATGAAGATTTTGTTTTTAATTATTTGTGTCAGACACAATCGCAAAAGGATGAACGAGCGTAGTAAAAAAGGGATAGAAGAAAAAGAAAAGTGACATTTACACAGAGATATATAGGTTTTGTCTTCAATGTGAGTCTGTGTTGCCGTTGTACAGAGGCTGTGTCCTTGACCTGAAGCCCTTTGCTGCTCTTTCTCATCCCGTTTCCTGCCACTCTTCAGATGAAGCCACGAAAAAGGCCAAAATAAAATATTAAATAAATCTATTGTTGTTCAGTTTGCAGAGCATGTGGCCCGTGTACAGAGGCTGTGTCCTCGCCACACTAGTCGGGGGTTCGATTATATCCTGTAGCCGTTTGCTGCATGTCGTCCGGTTTATTGTCACTCCTCAGATGTACTTTCAAATAAAAATGTAAATAATAAAAAAAACAATCTGATGTTGTCAGGCGCCCCCAGCAGCTCAGTTGGTCAGCCATGCTCCCCGTGTACAGCGGCTGTGTCCTCGCCTCTCAGGGTTCACATCTGACCTGTAGCTCTGTTAAATGTCACCTCACTCTTTCTTTCACTCCATTTGCTGTCACTACTTTTAAATAACGGCCAAAACACATAATTTCTAAAACTAAATTCTGACTTACTGAATGTATGTGGTCTGCCTCTGTCCTCTCCTTCCTCTGATAACCACACTGACATGCCGTGCAGCTCATAGTGTGACTGTGATGTGCCAGGTGTTTGCTGTAAGTTGTGTGTTAATACAGCGGCGGCGTCACAGCTGCGTGTTGACTGTCAGCAGTGACATCTGTACGTCTGATGAGGCTGAGCTAATAAACGAGCCTGTAAACGAGGATGTTTGGCAGCAGCTTAAATCTAAAATAAAGGCTGAATATGTGACATGTGGGAGGTGATGTGATGTGTTGTGGATGTCGTAGTAATGAGTCCCCCTGTCCTGCAGGTGGCGGTACAGGCAGCCAGCAGACCATTCTCCATGAGGAGCAGTGGAAGATGCCGGCTCTGCCAGCACTGCTGCTGTCGATTTACGTCGTCGTCCTGCTGCTGACCATGGCACCGCTCTCCTTCAGCCAGGCCAACACCCTCTCTGCCCTCCGGATGGGTGAGTACCGTCACCGTGACGCGGGTTTGAATCCCACAGTGTCTGTCTGTGTGTCTGCAGTAACAACTGGTGTAGCTAATACCTAAAACTGTTCGCTGTTTGAGTCTAAATACAGAAACGCTGCATACACTCACAATCGTTTTTCTCATGCTTCAGACAACAGAACCGGTCGGACAGTGCTGACATCTTTTCACAACCACAAGTCATGAAAAGATCCTAAAGACTCACAGATTCATGTTTTATAGTCACTTCTGTAATAACTCCCCTGACTCGTCTCCACCGCTCACTCTGCGTTTCTCATAATTTCATCTCACCACACCTGTGTGCAGTTAGCACGTGTTGTGTAGCTAAGAGTCTGGCTTTTTACTGTCAAACATTCACAGAGACAGTATCGCTTGATATTTTGGGGGCTTTGGGATCAGTTTTCTTTATGTGGATTGAGTCTTATGCTTGTCTTGTGCATCATTATGTCTCAGAAGTTTTTGAAATCTTGTCATATTGTTTACAAACCTTCTGCTTTCAATGCAAACTGCTGACAGTCGAGTGGGTGGACAGCAGCAACGTGTTGTTGTTGGTCCTCACTTGGAACTTGACTTGTTGATTATGAACTGGGAATTGAAGATGCACTTGTCAGTATTGACAAGTGCATTGATTGATCATGAATTGGGACTAGATTGAGACTTGTTAGTGTTGACTCGGGGAGTGATTGGGACTTGTTGGTCCTCGCTCAAGTCTTGGTACTTGTTGGTCTTGATTCAGACTTTTGGGACTTGATGGTTTTAACTTCGGACTTGACTTTGGACTTGATGGTCTTGACTTGTGACTGGATAGTCTTGATGGGGACTTGTTGGTCTTAACTTGGTGCTCATTTGGGACTTACTGGACTTGATGGGACTTGTTGGGACTTGTTGGTCTTTTGGGACTTTACTTGTGACTTTCTGGTCTTGACTTTTGACTTGACGGTCTTGATGGGAGTTGTTGGTCTTAATGGGACTTGTTGGTCTTGATGGTCTTGTTGGGACTTCTTGGTCTTGTTGGGACTTGTTGGTCTTGTTGGGACTTGTTGGTCTTGATGGGGACTTGTTGGTCTTGTTGGGACTTGTTGGTCTTGATGGGACTTGTTGGTCTTGATGGGGACTTCTTGGTCTTGTTGGGACTTGTTGATCTTGTTGGGACTTGTTGGTCTTGATGGGGACTTGTTGGTCTTGTTGGGACTTGTTGGTCTTGATGGGACTTGTTGGTCTTGATGGGGACTTGTTGGTCTTGTTGGGACTTGTTGGTCTTGATGGGACTTGTTGGTCTTGATGGGGACTTGTTGGTCTTGTTGGGACTTGTTGGTCTTGATGGGGACTTGTTGGTCTTGTTGGGACTTGTTGGTCTTGATGGGACTTGTTGGTCTTGTTGGGACTTGTTGGTCTTGTTGGTCTTGTTGGGACTTGTTGGTCTTGATGGGACTTGTTGGTCTTGTTGGGACTTGTTGGTCTTGTTGGTCTTGTTGGGACTTGTTGGTCTTGATGGGACTTGTTGGTCTTGATGGGACTTGTTGGTCTTGTTGGTCTCGGGGATTCATTCGATATATCGTTGAATTATCTGTTAAACCGTCATTAGAAGAATAAATGAGGCCCTTCACCTCCAGCTACACTGTCATAGTAGTATTAGTAGTATAGTAGCAGTATTTACCCAGAATCCTCTCTGTGTCAGTGGATATAAACAGCTCCTCTGTGTTGGTCCTCCTGTTAGAACGTGTTAACAGATAAAAACACTCTTCCTTTATTTAAAGCGCTCGTTACTCCTCGTGTTCTGGTGTTTGTGTCGCTCTCCTCCTGAGTTTCCTCCTCGTTTTGTTCCACCTCCCACCGCTGTCTCTGTTTGCCATCTTGCTTCCTCTCACACTATCTCTTTGCTTTGTTTGCCGTTTTACGAGCCCCTCGAGGTTTCCCTTTGTCTCCGCCGCTCGCTCGCTCTGCGTTTCCATTTCTTCTTCTTCGCTCCTCATGCTGTTTCTGTCCCACATTGGATCATTTGTAGGCTCAAATAAACTCTGCAGAAACTGGATCAGGAGTCGTGGAGCGTCTCCGTGGCTTCCCTTCACGTTTCTTTGCTGAGTCCCGAGCGCCGCTTTGCTATCAGCACCTCTCACTTCCTGTCCTCATCGGGCCCGCAGAGGAAGATTAACTCCAATGAGACGAGACTTAACATTGGAAGGAAAAGTTCAGCTCTCTCCTCGCAGCAGATAAGGCTTCGTTTCATGTTCCTCTCTCGGCCCCGATGGCCCCGACTTCAAATCCCCGGCGCTTTTATCACGCGGGGCTTCGGCAAAACCGTCGGGCACTTATATGCAGGCTGCCATGGCAACCGGGTCGCCTGGCCATGTGTAATGGCTCACCTCTCACTGCTCCATTAGTACCAGCTGACTGCCCCACACACACACACACACACACACACACACACACACACACACTTACATCACAAACACAAACACGCCGTTTCATGTCCGATGCAGTGAAAATAACAGAAGTCAGAGTTCAGCCTCACAGACGAGGTTCTGGAGGAGAGAGATGATCAGAGACAGAACTGGTTCTGTAAATATTTAAGGATTTGAAGCCTTTTAGCCCGTCATGAAAGGAAAAGGCTGTTTTTCTTCCCAGTGTTAGTCCGTCCCTCAATAAGTCCTGACTTCCTGTTTTTGCTCTCAGCCTACAAACATGTTTCATTCAGTAATTCAGTCTCAAAAATGTATTAATTACCAAAACAAGTTCCTCACTGTAGTTTCATCAAGTAGGAAAACATTGTGCTTCTGTCGGGAACTATTTCCAGTGCCGGGTTGATCCACAGTTGGTGCTCTGGTGAGGACACATTCAGTTCTGACGGCTGCATCGAGGAACGATACGGAAATTTGTTCTGGTCGGTTAATTTCAAAAGCATCATGGAAGACACACTTTGTGTATTAATTTAAAAAAAATTAGATAAAACACATTTTCTATACTTTTCATATAAAGGACTGAGAGGATTGGGAAATCAAACACCTCAACTTAACATTTCTAATTAATTTCTTCTGGAAAAAGACTCCTGACACCGTCCACTTCAGTTGTAATTAAGTTTAATGACAACAACGTTTCGGTGCTTAGACCTTCATCAGGTTATCTTGATAACCATCACCTGATGAAGGTCTAAGTACCAAACGTTGTCATTAAACTTAATTACAACTGAAGTGGACAGTGTCAGGAGTCTTTCTCCTGATTTTGTCGGCCTTCGGTCTTCTCCAACACACCTGTTGATCTGAAGGTGTGCACTGAAATGCATTTACGTTTCTCTGTTAACACGTCCTCTACACATTCTTACTATATTTCTTCTTTCTCGCAGGTTGAAGAATAAAAATTAGATTCAACAAAACAGAAGAATTAATTGACCGAGTTTAAATATGTTGTCCAGCAGTTTGAATAAAATCTGACTTATTTATGAGAGTGGAGAGATTTTATCATTTTTACAGTTTATTATCAAACGTGACTATGAAAGATTTAGTTGTTCATCTATATTACATCAGTGGTAACTGTTCTTAAATCAACGTTTTTCTCAAGGGAGTTCTGTATGTAAACTTGACAGGAGGATTCTGGAAAGGAAGACTTTCATCATTTTTGTAAAGAAGAAGATTGTTGAAAAAAATCTTTTGTAAAAAAGTGTCTGTGTGTGTGTTTGTGTGTGTGTGTGTGTGTGTGTGTGTGTGTGTGTGTGTGTGTGTGTGTGTGTGTTCAAATTCAGCCCAAAATCCTTTTTTTCGACTGTGTTCAGGTGCATGAATGTTTCCTTTCAGCTGCATTTCTCTCTTCAGGTGGTGGAAAATCTGATTTAGTTCCACTCCAACACACTCGGCTCAAACCAAATTTACAAGGTTCATGATTCAGTCGCAGAGAAAGTTAAAAAAGGGGACTGCATAAAGTGTTTTTTTTTGTATTCAAGGACTCAGGTCACGGTGGGGAAATGCAGGTACAAGATGTTCAGTGGTGAATACTGTCGGGCAGATTTACCTGCTGCTGTGGCAGCTTTCCAAACATCAGACAATCACCACAGACAAACTGACACTGATAAGACGCCTGCAGGTGCAAAAGATGAAAATACCTCCACACGTCTCTCTGGTCTTTATTTTATGTGGACGCGACAACATTTCCACCACGAACCGTCTGTGAGGTAACTGCTCGTCCTCAACACGGAGTAACTGACCTTCCGAGCCTCTAAACAGCCACGTGATGCATCATGGGAAAGAAAAACAGAGTTACAGGTCCAGATCCTGTTTCCAGTTTTTACCATCAGAACAGTCATGAAATGTGACGACCCTTCAACACCCTCACACATCATCAGTCGTCATCGACGGTGTTCATGTACTGTTATTAGAATAACTTTCCCCTGATGTTATTTCCTCAGTGTGTATGACTGAATCTATGGTCTTAACTTGGGACTTGACTTTGGACTTGTTCGTCTTGATTTAGAGCCTGATTGTTATATGTTGGTGATGACTTGGGACCTGCTGATCTGGACTTAGAACTTCATTGGGTACTGGTTAGGTTTGATTCTGGACTTGACTTGTGACTTGTTGGTCTTTTGGGACTTGCTGGTGCAAACGTAATCTCTAGCCTTGAGATTATGTTTGCACCAGTTTAGACACAACATGATACCACATCATAACGAACACCGAACACATTTTGAAACCACGGAACAAAAAACTTGTACGAGCCGATGAATCGAGTTAAAAAGTCTCACGAGAACGTCTGTTGTGAATTGGCGGTATATAAATAAAACTGACTTATAAAAGCAAGAAATCTGTCCAGTCCGTGTCCTCAGACAACTTTCAGCCCTGCGTCTCCTCCGTGGAAACAAACCCTCCAAAGATTGCAATCACAGCCAACACTTCACACGAGCAGCAATCAAATCACACAACAAGAATGAGTCAGCGCTAATTATCAATCACATACGTTTAACGAGCAGATTCATCGCTGTCACGCTGAGAAACGACCCAGATCACATCCGACTGTAATTAGAGCAGCTCTGCGTTTATGTTGCAGGTCTCCGGCCGTCAGTAACTTCCTGTGGAAAGACAATTAGTGTTCAGAGACGCTGACAGCAGAACAGAAACAAGAAGCGTTGATTCACACAAAGATGTAAAGTCTGACGGACTGTATATCTGACTTTAATTCAAGAGTCAACAGCCAGTAGTGACCCTGCAGTGTCCGAACTCGTCGGCTATAATCTGACGGCGATTTAACCTCTGAGGACAAACACCGAAGTTTCAGCGGCTTCTAGTAAATCTTTGAGATTCAAGTCAAACTCTTCAGTTTTAGTGACAGTTGCCTTGAAAATGAGTTTTTACAACTTTTTTGCAGTGAGTAAACTTTTTGTCTCTTTTCTTCTGATGTCTGGTTCGAGCTCTTTTATCACATCGGTCTCTTGTGACTATCTCGCTGCTGGTTCATTTCTCACCCGGCTGCAGTGACGCACAGGTCCAGGAGCCAAGTGTTGAGGATTGCGTCACACTGCGCGGCTGTTCGTGTTATTGTGTCCACCCCCTGCACTGATGCAAAGTGGTGACTTATGGTGTTGAAAATGAAAAGAGGCTGAAATAAATCTTCATCAGACATTTCCTCCTCCGGCAGGATTAAAAAATCAAGTGGAGAGCATAAATATTGTAGTGAAGGATTTTAACATTTCAGCAGCGTCGGTGTCCTTCAGCTGCAGCTGGAAACCGCCAGCCTGGTTTCAACCTGAGCCATCAGTCACTCTGAAGGATTCATTAACTCAACTTCATCAATAAATATCTCAAACTACAGAGAAGCAAAGGTAGTTTGTCACCGCGGGACGGCTCCAACGTTAATCCTTTAAAAATTAGCTCAAAGTTCATTTTTCAGAATTTAGGGCGAAAGTCATTTAATAAGTGAAGGTGTCAGAACTTATTTGAAAAGGCAAACGTCTCATTCTGGAGGGAAACCAAAAGTGAATATACATCTCATGCGTTTAGTGGATGAAACTTTGTTCTTCTGTCCGACCTGAGAGCCTGTTGAAGCCACCAGCTGCATATTAAAGGTCAGAAACAGCGATGGAGGAGAAGAAACAGTCAGAATAAAAGCAGAGAAAGGAAAAGTAAACAACTCCTGCGTCGGCCTGAAGCTTTAATCTGAAGGAACGTTTAACAAACAGCCGGCGGCTCCACTTTAACAAAGTGTCTCTGCTAAACGGCTCAAACGACGACTGCAGGCTGCGACTCTCGTCTCATATTCAGACTGTATGCTTTTTTTAGTTTGGGACACATCAGCACTGGAAACTGGATCATCTCACCGGACCTGAAGCTCCGTTTAAAACAAGCACCTGCAGATAATTAATCAGAACATGTGATTAAAAGAACCAGCCGGGAGGTAAATATCCAGGAGGGATCCACAGAGACACAGTCAGTAGTTTTAAGTTGCTAATAACATAAAAATGTGTCATCACTACAGATGGTGGTGACTTTTGTCTGTTTTCCGTGGTCGGGTTATGATCTGATGATGCTAAACGAATTCCTTTTCTCTGGATTGCAATTAATCCAGAGGGGAAGACGACTGTCTGAACCAAATGTCTGCAAACCGTCCGATACGTGGTGAGATATTTTAGGACAAATCCTTAAAATATCCGAAATGATCCAGATTTCATGTGAAAGTCTAAACCTTCCTCAGACGAGAGGACTCGGATGTGTCTGAGCTCTCACTTTTACCTGCAGGAGAAACTGAACTCTGCAGGGAGCAGTTTTCTTAAAAAACACCGATATATCCACTCAAACATGGACGCACTGTGAACACCGTGTGCGCTCAGGAGTCTTGTTTGCCTCTGGAAGGACAGCCGCCCACCAGAGGATTGCAGCGCTGTGATTGGTGCCCCGGGCCGACGGAGCGAGTTGTTGTTTTTTGTCTTGTCTCGTTGAATCTGTCGACCTACCTGCGGCCCCCAGAGTCCACGCTTCCACGCTCATATCAAAGAATGTCAAACGCATGAAGCTCAGAGGTGGAAGTGACAAGAAAACCTGTTAGTCAGTTTTTTGTGTGAAGTTCTCACCGCCTCCAGGGGTGAAGTGAAACCTCCGTCTGCCTCCATAAAAGCAGCTTTATCGCCGTGTCTCAGGTAACAAAACGCTCCTCTTAAATACATAAACACGAGGTGACGTTTCTGCTCCGACGGGCAGAACGAGCGGCGGGCGTCTCGGCGCCGGAGTACAAAAGTGAAACGGCATAATTTGATCTAGAAATTTGTTTTTTACAGCTGCGAGTGGGTGAACAGGCTGTCACGGAGAGCAAGGAAACAGAGTTTAACACAAGCAGAAACAGAGCAGGAGGACGTGAGGATGAAAGAAAAACATTTAATTTGTATTAACTGACGCGAACACGAGTTTATTTCAGTTCTGTGAGCAGCAACAACAAAGATGGCCGCTCACAGCTGCTCACATTACAGAGACCGGAGGAAACATTTCAGGACAGAGTTCAAGTGTTTGACCCGCTGGTATCACTGCTCTTCATCTGTGTGTGTGTGTGTGTGTGTGTGTGTGTGTGTGTGTGTGTGTGTGTGTGTGTGGTCGCAGTAAACAGAGATAATGTCTGAACACTGCTGAAGAAGACTCTTTATCTCCGCTCTCATCTTCATCCTCCCCTCCTCTCTCTCTCTGAGCGCCGGGCCTTCTGGGAAGATACCGCCCTCTCCGTCTCTTCAGGCTCCAACAAACATCGTCTCGTATCAATACGACAAAGTTCCTCAACTAAAAGGAATAATCTTCTTTTTGTTTTTTTAATTTATCCAACAGTTAAATTTAAAGTTCAGCTTCTCTCAGTTTTGTGAGTGTGAAGTTAAAACACTAACAGATGTCAGTTTATATTTTATTAAGTGAGCCTAATTCTTTGGTTCTGCAGAGAAAAGCAACCCGATCACCAGAATGAATGTTAGCTGAGTATATTTCTGCAAAACCACAGATAAGTTAAGATGAGAATTTTCTATTTCTCCTGACTTCCTGTGAAAAATGGCCAGTTTTGGTCACCAAAAAAACCATCTTGAAACGTCCTTCAAAATACGCAGTGGTGTGACTCAAACTGCGGTCGGCTGTCCTGATGTGAAAGGTGGCTCATAATCATATAATGTGAACGTGATGTGACACGTTTGGTACAAATGTCGACCTTGAATAGTTTGATAAAAATATCAAACTATTCCTGGAGCACAGCACATCCTCCACCCTACAACCTGTCATCACTTCTCTGGACAAAACGTTTCCAGTGAACACAATCTAGCTTCAAAAACATACATGCTAAAACCATTTAGTCGTTTATGAATATAATCCTCACGGAGAGAAAACGCTGTGAGTGTCTTGGAGGTCTCAAACACAAACCCTCAGACATCACGTCTTCATGTCTTTATCCTCTCTGCAGTTTTATTCCTGAGGAGACGATTCACAGAGCATCAGATGACTCCACAGGAGCCGCCTGCCTCTCTTTGTGTTTTCCTAAACTGCAAAAACCCACAACAGTCCTTTTGAGGAAGGACACGATAAATCGCCTCGTACTCCGCCTCGAGAGGCGTTAATTATTTAAGAAACACAAATCAAATCCAGAACAAACCCGGCAGCAGCAGCAGCAGCAGCAGCAGCAGCACTCGCTCTGCTTGTTACTGAGCCTCAGCAACGTATTCACTTTGATTCCTCGTCTTGTTGTTGGGCGTCTTTGCTCTGCGGCGTTACAGCTGAGCGTCCACTCGCACGGGGACGTGAGGACGGATGAATTACACTGTAAAGAAATGCATGTAAATGCTCGTAATCAAGTCCTGGAAATCTTTCTATCCTTCTCCTGCATTTAAACCATCTCATCTGTCTCTCAGATCAGGCTGCAGCAGCAGACATTATTTACCCGCTGCTATTAAAATGTGATCTTCCTCTCGATGCACTTTTCATGTAATAAACTACCTGACTGCTCTGCCTGCGTCTCCATCTGCTTCTCCTCGTTTGCATTCTGCATGCTCTCCGGTTGCATGTTTTCCAGCGTGCTCAGTATTCAAAGCAGGCGAGTCAGCGGGGAGGTGTCGACAGAAATAAACATGGCAGGTGTTACTGTACAGCCACCAGGTACTCGCCCGTCGCTGCTTCTAGTGAGGAAATAGAAACGATGACGAGTCGCTTTTAGTTGCTGCAGCTGCGGCGAACGCTCCGCTTCCTGTTTAAAGGACGAGGCATCGAGTCCATGTTGGTACATCACATGTAATAGAAGTCAGAGTGTGTGTGGATTAATACAAATCTGATCTCACCTGTGTTTACTCCTGTGTTTACTCCTGTGTTTACTCCTGGTGCACTTTAAATGACAGAACAACGCAGCAGAGATGCACCACTCTCCTGATTCAACGCTCAAAAACCTCCAGCCTGATGGAAACACTCAGATCCTTTCATTGGTTAAAAATACCACTTCAACCACGTAAAATACTTCATCCTGCATCCAAAATCCAACTTAAGTCAAAGTAGAGACGTAGTTTCAGCAAAACTTCCAGCAAAAAATCCAACAGAAGAAGGTGTACAATAAGTTAATGGTCGTTATGGATCCATGAAAACACTCGACCTTTGTTCTATAAGCTGTTTATTTACATAATCCAGATGTTTGAACGATGTTTAAACCAGAGAAATCCACGTTTCCTCAAGGTTAGCCTGTCGCTATAACTTCCAGGAGAGAGTCAGAGGGAAGGAAGTCGGAACAAGAAGAAACATAAAGCGAAGAAAACTTTGAAACATCGCCCGAACTGTCAGCGTTTGTGTCCGAGTCACGTCAGGTAGAGTTTTATCAGCAGCGGTTGTTTAATGGTGAGTTCACAGCCAGCGAAGCAGTTTTTGCCTCCCGTTACTGCACGAGTGTTCATTCATCCCAGACAGCCAGACTACTTCACTGCACATCAGGTGAAGCTCTGAGTGAAGTCAGCACTCAGCAGAGACTCTGGTTCTGGTTCTGGTTTTCTCTCCTCTCTGTAACGTAACGTTCATGAAGTAAAGTCCATTTCCTGTCCAGCTCCAGTCAGCAGTCGACATTACAGAACAGAAACACCTCCAGATCACTGCTGCAGTCAGGCTGATCAACAGGAGTGAAGATGAATCCAAGCGTCTTTTGTTTTGTTCTGATTGACATTTTGTGCCTTTTAATAATGATGCAACAGAGTGAAAGTAGCATTTTGCTTCTGTAGCTGTTCGAGGCGGATGGTCCTGTGGTCCTGTGGTCCTGTGGCCCTGTGGCCCTGAGGTCCTGTGGTCCTGTGGCCCTGTGGCCCTGTGGCCCTGTGGTCCTGTGGCCCTGTGGTCCTGTGGCCCTGTGGTCCTGTGGCCCTGTGGTCCTGTGGTCTATATAAGTGTGAGGGGTTGTAAAATTTTCACACAAATTCCTGTTCATGTTTTCATCTCCGTCTTTGCTTATTTTATGAAATATTCAAAAATGTAGCCTCCTCAAGGCTCGAGTGGTTATTGAAATGAAAACATCTGAGTGGTTTTGAGGGAAAATGTCTAACGTGTAAATTATGACGAGGAGACAAAAAGCCAGAAAAGGTTTGGAAACACTAGATTAGATTAAATCTCTAACAACGTGTTGAATTTTGTAAACTCTCAAAATGTCACTCAAGTACAGTCACTTTCCACAACTGATGACTGAACATATGTCTGATCAGTCCGCTGGTGTCTCCTCTGGTTAGTTTTAGAGATGATGAAAGTCTTGTAATTATCTCTTATCTTGAGATTTGTGATCAGGACTTTAAATCTCATCATGTATCGCTAACAGCATGTCGTCAGTCCTGCTTCTGTTCCCCTGTCTTCCAGTGACAGGATCCTGAATGCTCTTCTTTTGTCCAAAAATACCGTCAAAACAATGAAGCGGTTGTCACGCATATTAGTGTGCGGTCTGCAAATCCTGTCACTGGGATGAGGAGTTGTGTATAAATAGCCTGCTGGCTGTCAAAGTGTTGTAGCTGCAGGGCGACGTCTCCACAGCCAACACAAAATGCTAATGCAGAGAAAAGTTCCTCCACTTGACAACAACAAAAATAGACGTCTGACAGGACAAATATGAAAACACTTTCCACGTATTAACTCCAATCTCATAGTCCAGGGTCCAGGGTCCGGCTGTATCCTCATCTCTCAACCTTTCTCCCTTCAGCGGCCATTTTGGATGACCAGTCAGTGTGTGGTCGTGGCGAGCGTCTGGCGCTGGCTCTGGCGAGGGAGAACATCAACAGTCTGATGGAGGGCTCCTCCCAGGCGAGGGTGGAGGTGGACGTCTACGAGCTGCAGAAGGACTCCCAGTACGACACCACCGACACCAGTAAGTCCCCGTCCTCTCCTTCTCCTTCTTCTTCTTCTTCTTCTCCTTCTTCTTCTGCATCTTCTTCTTCTTCTCCTTCTTCTTCTGCATCTTCTTCGTCTGGCTGAAAGTGTTTCCTCACGCTGACATTTTCAGCGGCGTTAACCTCAGTAAGAGTTCTGTGTGAGGAGGCAGAGCAGAGCACTAGAGCATCAACCTTTATTAAACGAGGCAGGTCAATAGTGAATCAGGTGCGAAAGGTTCTTCAGCACTCGGTGAGCCTTCACTTTGAATGTCACACCTGTTTAACAGAAAGGTCCAAGTTAAAGGTGCTTAAAAGTACCTGAAAATGAATGAAAAATGATCCTGCAGCACCTCTCCAAGTCATGTTAGGAGGTCTGAAGTTTCTTCTCATCCATCCATCCATCCAGTATCTGGTGGAGCCGATCCCAGCTGACATTGGGTGACAACCATTCACGCTCACAATCAATGAATTGATTAATTATTTTTTTGATGGTGGATGTCTTGTAAGTGGCTGAGGAGAGAGAGGAGCGAAGAGAGGGCGGGTTATCATTTCTACTCTAACGCTCGTTGGCTGCAGGTCGTGCATAGACGCTCATATCGGGTCAAATGAGGCGACAGTTCAAAGCTTCATGTCGCTGAAATTCAGAAGATAACTGGAGTTACAAAAGCAAAACAGGTTGGAGATTTAGGCAGACGACCGTCTAGTTACTACAAGGTCTGCATGGGACTAAATCACATTCAGCACACTTGACTGAGGAATGACGAGGCAAAATAAAAGCCTTTTAGTCTCGGGAACCTGTTTGTGACCTCCGAGACTCGGAGGTCTGACGCTGAAACATTTATTGAGGTTATCGATCGAGGAGAACAGACATGAATATTACAAGTGAGACCGCTTTGAAATTCAAGACCAAATCTGAAGGTCACTTCCTGAACGGGGACGATTTAAACCTCGACAGAAGTTTCTAACAAAGAGGCTTCATGCAGTGAGAAAGAGTTTCACAGACCGAGCCTGATTTTAACCGTGAATCCGTCACCAGCGAGGGATTTATTGATCGAAGTATTTTCCAGCCATCCTTACGTACACAGACCAGTTAATTCAGGATCATTTTAAACTGGTTTGTAGTGTTTCTACATGACGGAGGCAGACACACACACAACAGACGGCAGGACGGACGGACGATGGAGCTTGTTTTACAGATTCAGGGGTGTAGCGTCGGCGTGAAGCGGAGGTCATCGTGACCGGAGAGCTCGAGCCACGAGCGCCTGCTGTGGATGTTTATCGATTATGAACCGCCGGCAGCACAAAGACAGACTTCCCCGACAGAGAGGCAGTTAGTGTTTTCTGTCAGAGCGCACACACACACACACACACACACACACTGTAAATTGAGAGGACGCTCAGGAAGACACAAATTGTGCAGGACAAACGACAAACACACAAAACCTCAGTACGATAATGAAAAATCCATATTGATCATGTTGATGCAGAAACAATCAGATCGATGTGCAGACGGTTCTTTAAACCTGATCACAGAAATAAAGTTATTTCAAACTCAAAAAACAGATCGGACCTCTTGTTCTGCTCTGAAGCTCGTCATGAGT
Source organism: Pagrus pagrus (assembly GCF_965226575.1). NCBI lineage: Eukaryota > Metazoa > Chordata > Actinopteri > Spariformes > Sparidae > Pagrus > Pagrus pagrus. Next base: position 1,367,031 of record NC_140201.1, on the reverse strand, counting down.
TGAAGCTTTTTGTTTCCTGCAGAAAGAAAATGGAAACCAGAACTATTTATCAGTCAGCGCCAAACAGGAAGTTTTGTTTTTCTTCAGGAGCGTTCATGTTCTGACTCGTTCTTGTTGTTGGAGCGTCTTCTGAGGGTTTTTGAAAAAATATTCAAATTATAAATTCGGCAGCTCGACTGATTTCCCTTCTTATTTATTCATTTCTTTTCAATTTCATTTTAATTTTAATTTATTAAAGAAAATAAAAGAGACAGAATTTTAATTAATGTTTTTTACATTCTCAATTCAATGAATAAACACAGTCACCAATAAATAATAATAACACACCATGCTCGTCAGCTGCAGTCCGTGCTGAATAAATAAGTGTTGTTACTGAACACTTACCGGAGCTTCACAGTGAGTTTCAGCTCGTTGTTCATCCGTCGGGACGAGCCGGTGCCCACGCTGCAGAGAAAACACCGACTGATCGTATTTATCTGTAACCGCTGGATGTTTCAGTTGAACTTGTGTTTTGTGTCTCGCAGTGTGTCAGATCCTGCCGAAGGGCGTGGTCTCCGTGATCGGGCCCGCCTCCAGCCCCGCCTCCGGGTCCACCATCAGTCACATCTGTGGGGAGAAGGAGGTGAGTCACAGCCGGCTCAGCGTCGGCACTGTTACTCTGTACACGTATCACATGATGTTGATTATGAGCCGTGATGTCCGAACCAATCAGAGATTGATTTACCACAAGGTGAGAGAGCGACGTCTCTGATTGGTGGAGCTCACGGTTACCATGGAAATGTTTACCACACCCACAAAGACACAAGGCAAGCGAGTTTACCACGAATATATTGTTAAACACTAATATTTCGAAACTAAATGTATTTCTGTCGGTGCAACAACAATAAATTCAACCTGTTTTACAAACTATTCCCATTTTTCTCAGTTATTTAAAGCTCGTGTCAGACCGACTGCTGCTGCTGATTGTAACTGCACGTCGGGGATTAAAAGATGAATTACACTGTGCGTGGATGTTATTAAGATAAATAACATTACTGGGATTAACTGTTTCAGAAGGTGTGACTTGAATGTGTTGAGGTGGATTTGTGTGAGATAAAGTCTCCAGCAGCTCTTTAAAGGCTTTAACGTGTCCCACCGTCCTCCTGCGTCCTCAGTCGTCTCCTTTAAGCCTCGAGCCGTCCTGATCTCCTCTCCTTTGCCTGACGGGTCTCGTTTTATTGGATTCTGCGCTCGGATTTGAAATAAGCTCTGAGATCAGAGTGAAGCCCAGCTGAGCTAATTACAGTTTACCGTTTTAAACCTCTGCAGGTGTGCGTGGGGGTTAAACCACTGAGCGGAGGATCACACAGGACATTTGGCCTCTGACCCGATTCTTCATTCAGCGCTCATCTGATTAATTTTTCAATTTTGTCTTTAATTTTTCAGTTTAAACGCAGACGCCGTCCGTCACAGGATCTCTGCTCTCTGGAGTTTAAAGTGAAACCAAGCAGCTTTAAAAAATGTCTCTGATACGAATGAAAAAAAACTCTCAGACGGTTTCAGGTGCAACAACTTTTTCATTTGGCTGAATCCATTTTTGATGCTTTTCCACGTGTGTGGAGCAGCAGAAGTAAACTGAGAGGTTGGATACAGGCGGTGAACATGTGAAGCTCGTGTGGTCGTCTCTGTCTCTCAGACAGAAGAGGAGCTGAGTCCAGCTGATTGAAGTCTGGTCGCTGACAGCAGCGAGCTGTCACTCAAAGCTGCCCCGCCCTTAATTATGTATAACTTTAAGCCTTAATATAACTTAAACTCCAGCGTGAGGTCTCAGGTGGCCGTCCTTTTGTTACCCCAGAGATTTCTATTTGGTTTGACCCAGTCAGCTCAGGATTACAGTCTCTGCTGTATGTGAACACTTTCAAACAATATTTAATCATAATTGTTCAAAATCAAACTTTTTATTTTCCTTTGGCCTCAACAAAACCAAATGTGTTGGAGTATATTAAACCCCAGAGAGGTCCGCGGGCTGTGGTACGCTAGAACCAGAAGTAGTTTGTGCAAAGTGTTGTTCGACCTTTTCAGGGGAAAAGTGTTTAAAGTTGTTCTGATTGGCCAAATCATCTAGTTTTATAAATTTGGTTCCAAGCTGCAACCAGAAATATCCGACAGGTCATGGGAACATCGTGGATTGGCCCCTCGTTGACGCAACATCCTTAATTAATATGGTTCCGCTGGTTCTGATACCAGATGATACCAAGTCTCAGAGAATCGACCCGTTTCTAGAACCAGAGATAGTTTGGTGAAGTTCAGATGACGCCTCAGTTACAGTCAGGAAGAGATGTTGTCACAACTACAAACCAAATGAACATGAGATCTGGGTTCATGGTTTGACCCCTGACCTTCACCAGCGCCACCAACGGATCTGATGAAAAGTCAGCTGAGAGATGTTCTGAGCACTTTCAGTCTCCTCAGAGGATGAACCCTTTTGATTTGGACTCTGCATGAACTGTCCTGTTTCCTCCTCAGTGGATGTTTCTTCCTGTTGTCAGTGAGTCCTTTGATATGAGCGTGTGGTGAGCGGAGGTGAACATATCGCTGACGATCGACGCTTTGTTCCGTTCTCACAATATCCTTTTGAAACCGAACAAAGACTCGATTATCAGCGCGCGTCAGATTCTGATTAAAGCTTTCATTTCTTTTTATCTGAAGCCTGCACGGTTTGATGATTTCTTTTTAAAAAGAATATTTGTTCCCTTGATGTCATCACCTCTCATGCCTGCTCTTCTTCAATACTTCCTGTCTTTCCTCAGTTGACTTCAGATGGTTATTGTCCCGGAGGAGGAAATCCTTCAAGCAGAGAGAATAAAAACAATCTAAGACAATTAAAGACATTAACAGGCCACGAGTGCAGTTCATGAAAACACATGGAGGATGATAAAAGCTCATACGTCTTCTTCCTGTTTCCCTCAGATCCCTCACGTGAAGATCGGTCCGGAGGAAACCCCGAAGCTGCCGTACCTCCGCTTCGCCTCGGTGACTCTTTACCCGAGTAACGAGGACCTGAGCCTCGCCATCGGCTCCATCCTGCGCTCCTTCGGCTACCCGACGACCAGCCTCATCTGCGCCAAGGCAGAGTGTGAGTCTTCATTTCTGCTGTTCGGTGGTTTCTTCCTCTCTGCTGCTTTACGAGCTGAACGCAGCGCCTCGTGTTTATCTGCTCGCCTGTGGATGTTCAGCCGCTCAGTGATACCTGGAGAAGTGCTGAGTGGAGGAATGTTGCTGTTCTGGGGCCAGTTGAGTTTGTTCACATCGAGCAGGTTTTCATGCTGCAGTGTTCGCTCACGCTCTCTCTCTCCGGCTTCAAACTGCTCATAGAGAGCAAATATATGGAAACATATACTGGAAAATATAATGTAGCATGTTAAAAAATATATATTTGATCATATACGTCCACATGATACAAGTTTTCCTTTTTATTCTGGTTTCTTTTTAGTTGAACTTCGTTGTTTACAGGCAACAAAGGAGCAAATTCACATGTTAAAGTTTAACTCCGTCGCTGTGAAAGGCTGCAGACGCTCTCGGTCTTCAGTCGTGGCCTCGTCCTGCTGACTGTTTAACAGGCCCGTATTGTTGTCGTGAACGCTGCTGTCAGACAGTTAAACTCAGCGGCGGCGGCGTGATGAACGTTTTATGGCGGCGATTAGTCGAGGTGCGCCTGCTGCTTCTGTCACGGGCGGACGAGGAAACGAGCGGCTCTGAATGTTAAAACTGAGATGATGCAACAGCAGCTTCTCAAAGTTACTGAGGAAATATTAAAACAAGTCTCTTCTGTGTTTGAACTATTAGATTAACTCTGATTTTTTTTTATTTTAATACCTGAACAATAAATCAAAGGCAGTAACTTAACATGATTGTGTTTTTTACTGATTCACACTTCCTGATTCCCTGACTCCGCCCCTCAGGCCTGCTGCGATTGGAGGAGCTGGTCCACCGCTTCCTCATCTCCAGGGAGACGCTGTCGGTGCGGATGCTGGACGACAGCCTGGACCCGACCCCCCTGCTGAAGGAGATCCGTGACGACAAGGTGGCCACCATCATCATCGACGCCAACGCCTCCATCTCCTACCACATCCTCAGGAAGGTCAGGACGCGTGAATGCAGACTACAAACAAAACACAGTACAAACAGTTGTCTTCCTCCAGTTTAGCCTAACAGAGACGTCACATACAGACACAAGCATCACGGTGGAGGAGCTCCGCCCGGCTGGAAACGAACATCAGAGGAAATGAAACAGCCTCCTGCTCCTCTGTCTGTCTGTCTGACACGTCTTTATTTCCTGAGCTGTTTCTTCCTCGCTGGTGTTTACAGAGTAGAACAGGACCTTCAGGTTTGGCTTGGTTTCCTGCCAAAGTTGGCCGCTCGATGTCGACAGACGTTACAGCGCCCCAAACTAAATCTACCAGCTCTTGGCAGGTTGTAATTCCACTCCACACCGGTAACCTTGGAGGTCTGAGGAGTTGTGAATACAAAATAAAAAAAGTGCTCAGTAGCTCCTGCAGGCAGGATGAAGCAGAGTGAAGCTCACAGTGTGCAGAACGTTAATGGATTCATCTGAAGATCTCAGCCGGGAGGTTTCCAGTTCAAACCCCAGCTTGACTTTTGAACATATTGAACTGGGAGAGCTGGTCTGAGTCTGAGTCTGAGTACAGCCGGTCTGAGTCTGAGTACAGCTGGTCTGAGTCTGAGTACAGATAGTCTGAGTCTGAGTACAGCTGGTCTGAGTCTGAGTACAGATAGTCTGAGTCTGAGTACAGCTGGTCTGAAGCTGCAGTTTAAAGAGAAATCACATCCGTTCTACTTCTTCTAATACTTGTCTTCACCCACTGACTCATTATATCCACATTACTGTTGATTATTTATCAGATTTATCTTTAAAACACTCAACACTCAATCAAAGTAGGGCAAAAATATTGTGGTCTTGGATGTTGTTGCACAGTCTGAACATTTACGAGTGAACATTTTACAAATACCGAGCTACGTATCGCACATCGCACAACGCCTAAAAAGTGTTGTGATGTAACTTTAAGGCCACCGCCGAGTATCAGGACACACTTCCAAAATAAAAGCCCTAAAACTACTTAGATAAAACATCATCAGGTCTGTGACTATAACTTATTAATCTACTGACTGGGCATCAATCAACAGGATCCCGACATGTTGGAGGCGCCACGCCTCACCTGAGGTAAAGACCGTCAGTGGAAATAATGACATTATTATGAAATATATAGTATTTAATGCAGATTAAGCTTCAGGCTTCAGCCTCGTATTTAAAGAGTATCCAGTCGATATAAGAATATAAAATACTTCAGTAGTCCTGCATTCAAAAATGTACTTGTATAAAAACACAAAACGCTTGTACAAAGTCCCTGAAGGCGTCAGGAAGCAGGTGGACGAGTCGGTGTGTCGTGGAGGCGTCGGCGAGCAGAGAGCTGCTCTGAGTCAGCGTCAGTTTTAGATTTGCAGGTGAAAAGACGTGAAGACATCAAGGTTGAAGCTCGGCTGAATATAATTAAAAAGTTTACAGACGTCTGGGTTACACAAACCGTTTAACCTGCCAGCGATTAGAAATCAGACGTCTGCGGAGCCGCTCGGGTTTTAGCCAAATTTAACACCTTCTCACCTTCAAATGGTCCAATCAGAACAAACTGAGCCTCTTCCAGCTGTTTTTTTCATCGCTGACACTTCCTGTAGGTTTCCTCTGAGACGTAATCACAGTTTGAAGGTTGTTTCATGTTATTAAAGAAGCAGAGCGCCGACACAGACCGCCAGGGTGAAACATCATCGTCTCAGTTTGGGACAAACTACCCAGCAGATGGTTCCTGCTTTTTAAGAAGCGGTGACTCGTCTTTCTTCACACAAAGTTTGAGGATGTGAACTTCCTGTCTGACATTAGTTTGTTCTTCTTCTTCTGTGGTGTCCTGCAGGCGAACGAGTTGGGGATGACGTCAGCCTTCTACAAGTACATCCTGACCACCATGGTAAGAGCTCTCATCACACACTCCTCTCTTCTTCTGCTCTTAGTATTCATCCTCACAGAGACGCAAACACTCGTCTTGTCCTCCAGAGGTACTTCACTCTGTTGTCTCCTCTACTCTCGTCTCCTTTCCTCCTCTCCATCTGTCCTTGTTTCTATACCGCACCTCTTCTCTTCAACATCCCTCGTCCCTCAAAGGAAAGGACGAAGGGTCAGAAGAAAAGAGGAAACAAAGGGAGGGAGGCCTTTATTTCCTCTTTTCTTCTGTCCCATCGTCCTCTCCACTTCCCTTTCCTTCCCTTGCCTTCCTAAAGTCTTCATCTCCGATGTTCACATTTCCTTTCCTAACACTTCCTCATCTCATTTCTTTCTTTCCTCTTTTCCTTTCCTTCTCTTTCCCTCCATTCTCTCTTCCTCCCCTTTCTTTTTCTAGACATCGTACTATTTTTTTATCTCCTCAGTATCATCAGTAACATCACTAATCTGTCTCAATTGTCTTCCTGTCTTTCCTCCTTTTCCTCCTGTCCTTTCTTTTTGTGTCCTTTCCTTTTTGCTCTTTCCTTCCTCCTTTCCTTGCTGAACGTCCTTTTCCTTCATCCTCTCTTCCTCCCCTTTCTTTTCTCCAACACCAGACTTTTTTTTATCTCCTCCTTCTTTTCTTCTCGTCCTTCCTTCCACACCACCATGTTTTCAGCCCTCACCGTCTTAGTTTGTTCTTGCAGTCGATCTTTTCCTCCTTTAAGGATGTTTGTGGCTCCCGTCTTTAATTTAAACCCTCCAGGTGTCACATTTTCACCTGTTTCTCTTCCTCCTCACTTCCAGCAGTAACTCGCCTCTTTACCAATAACTCCTCTCTCTCCTCGCTCTCCTCTCATCAGAGATGCACGCCGGCCTCGCCGTCGTTTGTCATCATTATAATTTCGCTGTCCGGTGTCGTGCCCTTGTGCGAAGAGACTTTGCGTGGATAATAACTCGTCTCGATCTCCGCCTCGTCTCTAAACACCGTCGTGTCGCCGGCTTTAACGGAGCCGTTCACAAGGGCACTTCACGCCAAGCTCGCAAAACCAAGGGCGAAAGCGCCGTTCTCTCCAGGAGAACCCTGGATAGGAACCAAAATGATTCCTGCAGCGCCGTCTCTGACCTACCTTTAACTTTGTATTAAACACGCTCTGCTGACTGTGACAAGACGAGCTGGTTTCAGGTGACAGACGTTACGTAGAGTTCACCGCCGCCGTCTGGACACGAGACCACGGAGACCAGAAGGTGGAGGCTGCCAGAGATGATGATTCCTCAGTTAATCACATTCAAACATCAGACTGAAGCTGCATAATCAATGTTTTTTAAAGTTGTTCAGCCTCTTTTAGCTCCTAGTTTTGGTTTCCGCAGCACTGAGACCGAACCAGACGGAAGATCAGGCGTCCACGTCGGCTGTAATCTGTTTATAACGAGGGTCGAACCGATCATTAGATCGACTTCATTACATTTCAGCTCATTGACTTCAGGATCTCACGTTTCCTTCAGAGTGAAGCCACCTGGACGCCAGACTGAGATCAAACTCACCTCAGATATAAAATCTTTTACAACAAACGTAATATAATGTGTGCTGACGTAGTGTGATATTTATATTTTACTGTATTGTGATTTTATGATACTTTAATGATACTTGCCATCAGGCTTCTCACCTAATATATAATTAGAGCTATATTACATTCACCAATCAGTTCGCTAATTAGTTTAAGTTGTTTAACTTCCTGTGACACAAAGTTATAACATAAGAACAAAAACAGATACATTGAGAAAAATAGGTAAACTTCAATACAAAAAACTAAATATAACAGGTGGTATTTACAGTGAGAAGTTATAAAAGGTAATATTGTGTGCGAGGTTTCAACATGGAGGCTTAAAAACACCTGACGGACAGGATGTGTCGATCTGTGGAGCCAATGTGATAAAACCTGGAAAATCCCTCTGAGACGTGGTGAAGCAGAGGAATCACAGTAATGGAGTAAATGTATTTAGTTACTCTGAACCAGGATGTCAGTTTCAGCATCTGAACCCAGACTTCAGACTGACTGAATCAATCAGTGAGTCACCGATCAATAACTGTATGGAGATATATGATGGTCATGTTCTCCTCAATATGGCAGGAGAGAATCTAAATCTTTCCTTATTGCTCTTTGGGTCTGGACCGGACCGGCGCTGAGCCGAGCCGAGCCGAGCCGACCGCACCGGCTGCTGAAAATCTGCTTCTTTTTAAATGGAGTTCTGTGTGGACGCTGCTGCAGTCGCCGGTGTCCTTCGGGGAGACTGTCGCAGTGTTTCCTCCCTCAGCAGCCTCCAGCTCCTCCAGCCAACAGCTCTTTGTCACGGCTGGCAGGCCCACAGTCTGACAGTGTACTTGGCTGTAGCTGAAATTGATTTGGCAACTGGCAACCGCCCCGGCAACAACAACAAGAACAACAGCAGCAGCGGCGTGCCGACAGGGCGCTGAGGAAACATGTCGGAGAGATTCAGGAGTGAAGAAACGAACCTCACACAGGTTCACCGAGGCTCCAGGGTCTCAATACTTCCGGGATGTTTTGGACTCGACGGTGATTAAAAACTAACCCTCCTCTCTGCCTCGTACCCTCTACAGACTCTGTTTCTGCAGACTGGATAAATTCTGTGCCAGAATATTTTTAACTCGGCCGGAGACGAAGCCAAATGATGATGATGACAGTCCGTCCGTCCAGCTACCGGCCAGATTTCTCCTTTTTTTATTCTTTCCCCAAATCGCAAGAGGGAAAAAAACAACAGCATAAGCACAAAAGCAACATTAACCAGAAGACAGAAACCTGTTTTACATAATCATCAGAGGAAAAACAAGCGCACCACAAGAGTAATTACTGAAAGGACGGCGAAGAGGAGGGAAGCAAGAGATTAATAAGAAAATATACAAAAGCTCACAGAAAAACAGGCCGATGAAGGATCTGCTTTTTGTGATATAAGTTGGAAAACACGTTGTTTTTAAAGGTCGACAGACATTTATATAAAAAAAGGTCTTCAACGAAAACTCAAGCTTTCATAACTGTCAATGACAAAGTTTGAAGTCAGGCGTGTTGAAGCTGGATGCAAAGTTTGTTACGGAAATGAGCACCAAATTTAAAATGGCCGCGAGACATTTTGCCCCGCCCATAATCGAAATCCGTACATTTCCACACTATTGAATTTTGTGCAGCGTTTCCTGAGTTTTTTAACATGTTAAAGTCGTCAAAAACGTGATTCCTTTAGAGTAAAAATAAAAATAACTTTGTGCTCAGGCCCGAATGAAACCAGGTGTCTGAGTGAGTCGATGGGTTCAGAGCCTCAGCTGAGGAGCAGACAGGAGGGGAAGTGTCCGGCCTCGGTCAGTCTTCACTATCTGTATTAAAGCTGCCTGTATTCTCGTCGCAGCTGAAGTTCGCTAAGCTAAATGTTTGATTGTCAGCATCTGTTGGAGAGCTAACACAGCCCGCCGCGGGCCGAGCAGCGGTTTGATTCTGGTTTGTTTCAGCGGCAGCGCAGCGTGACACCGACTCGCCTTCAAGGACTATTTGAAGCTGTTTGAAATTCCCCAGCGTTTGATGTCCATCTTTCTTTCCAACCTTTCTTCTCTCCGCTCGCCTGCGCTGAATGTAGAAATTAAACTTGACGTCATGCAGCCGGCAAAAGACAACCTGAGTCCAGCCTGTTTGTTTCTGTCCTCCTCCTCATCCTCCTCCTCCTCCTCCTCTTCTTTCATCCTTCGCTCGTCTAGGAGTTTCTCCTCGCTGTCATCTTACATCGTTCTCTGCTTATTTTTAACAGCCTGTTATCGTACTGTACTTCACATAAAACACACAAAGATGTGACTTCTTCTTCTCTCCTCTTCCAGGACTTCCCTCTGCTCCGGCTGGATGACGTGGTGGACGATCAGTCCAACATCGTGGGCTTCTCCATGCTGAACAGCAGCCATTCCTTCTACCTGGAGTTCATCAGGAGCCTCAACCTGTCGTGGAGGGAAGGCTGCGACATCAGCCCGTACCCGGGCCCAGCGGTGAGAGCCGGACCTGAACCTGAGAGCAGCCGGGTTTGTTTTGTTGATTTGAAGAGCTGACTGATTAACATCTTCTTCTTATTCATGCCTCAGCATCACTGGCTGATAATCAGCTGTTGGGCTCCCAGCTGACTGCTTTCTAAATAAGATCTCACGTTCACGTTTGTTTATTGAGGCTGGATCAGTTTTCAGCAGAATCCAGAGTCGAGCCTTTGAACGCCACGTCTCCATTTCTGTGTGAGCGTTTGTTAAAACAGTCGATTAAAACACATCTCTAGATAATGAAATTAAAAAACTGAGTCTGACGGTAATGAGATAAGTAGGACGTGATCTCCACATAATGAGTTCAATCACAAATTATGAACACTGAATCAAATTAATTATTCAAATTTATGTTGAGAGGAAATGAGGGCGTGAAGTTCTGATCTTCAGCAAACATTTAAAAAAACACACACAATAAACTGGTCCATCGATCCGTCTCCTCCCCGTCAGGACCGATCAATCTCTTCTGAGATGCTCGTCTCATTCGCAGCCCGAGACAATAACACCTGAGGAGACGCCGCGATAAAGAGAGAAATAACGACAGCAGTGTTTGTGTCAGCCGTCATCACTGCAGAGATCTTCTCCCCGGGGGTTCATTACTCATATTTATTCACTTAAGGTGCTCGAAGGAGCCATAAATAAGGTTGTTTTGATTGTAATGGATTTATTATTGAGATGATTACGGTGATTAAATGATGATCAGATGGAGAGTTCGGACTGAAACGACTGCCTGCAGAGAAGTTTCATTTAAAGGAGGCTGCTCTTATTAAAAAGTGTGTATTTTGATTTTTGGGGTGAACTTTAAATACTGAACGTTGTCCCACAGTTAAGAGATCCAGCCTGATATTTCCTGCAGTAGCTGTGTGTAACTTAAAGCCGCTGTATGAGCTGAAGGAAACGGCTGCAGGACCGAACAGACCGACACATTTGTGAGAGCTGCCAATTATTTTTCACTCTATCTTCCCTCGTCTATCTTTCTCTCTTCAAACTGTAATTAGTTATCGTCATCCAGCCTGAAACTATCGACTCGGAGAGAACTCCAATCACACTCAGTCATACATCCATCTCTTTTTATCAGCCGTCGACAGACTGTGCCGCTCTGCCTCCGTACGATTTGTCTGATTCCCTCTGAGTGTCGGTTTGACTGACAACTGACCAAACAGACCAGAACGTCAGCCGGTGATAGGATCGCTGAGCCGCACGCTGAACGCCGCTGATAGCGGGAGCTGCTATCGTTCCCCGGCGTCCTCGCCTGCAGGAGCACGAACAAACACACAAACTCCTTTTGTATTGTCTGTGTCAGACTCGTGAACAATACACATTCAAATGACAGAGAATAATCAACCACTCTGCAGCTCCACTGAGCCTTTTAGTTTCTTTCAGCTGCTAGTTTTTGTTGTCTTCATTACACAAGCTCTGAACAGCAGACCGACACAGTCAGAGACGAGCTGGTGAACGTAGTGAAGCGTTCAGCTGCTAAAGAGACAGATGTTTCCCTCAGGAGACGGTGGAGACCAAAAGCAGAGCGAGAAGATAGTGAATCTAGACGTAGGTCGATCAGAAGGACTCAAACACGACTCGACCGAGCTGCTCTGTCTGCTTGGTGTGTAAATACAAACCTGCTTTGCTAAACTTTCACTTAAAACTTTAGCTGAAGATGCTAACTGCTAGCAAAAGAAAAATACTTATTTAGTTTTATTTACATGTTGTATCTCGTTAGCTAGGAAGCTAGCAACCAATAGATCCAGAATCACCTCAATGCAACGCTACAGGATTTCTAACATACTAACATACTTAATTTATAAGTCAGCTGCTCGCAAAAACAAAATATCTCATTTCCTGTTTCAATGATACACAAGTTGGAGTAAAGGTGCTTTTCAACCCAATCACCAGAATAAATGTTAGCGAAGCACCGCTAACTGCTAAACTACAGATAAGTTCAAGCTGAACATTTCTTTGTTTCAGCTCACGTTCGTTCAGGTTGACTTTTCTATTCATCTCGCTGTGCTGATGCTCTGGTTAGGTTTAGGCACAAAAACCACTTGGTTAGAGTTAGAAAACATCATGCTTCGGCTCAAAATACCTGTTTTGTGCACCTCGATCACAGACGGAGAAAATGGCCAGTTTGCATCACTACAAACACAACCGGAAACGCCTGCAGCTCTCCTCCAAAAACACCCGCTGTTCAAAAGTTACATCCAAACTGATCAGCTGTTCGATTCAAGAGGCAATAACCGATCTGTAGCCTGTAACTGTCTCAGCAGCTTCGCGGCTGGTAAGAAGACGGCTGGTTTCTGTTGTAAAACCCATTTTCTTCATTGTGTTTTCTGTGTGTTTCCAGCTGTCGTCGGCTCTGATGTTCGACGCGGTCCACGTGGTGGTGAGCGCCGTGCGAGAGCTGAACCGCAGTCAGGAGATCGGAGTGAAGCCGCTGAGCTGCACCTCCCCGCTCATCTGGCAGCACGGGACCAGCCTCATGAACTACCTGCGCATGGTGAACACACACACACACACACACACACACACACACACACTGTTGTTGTATGTCCCAGTGTCTCCAGCTGCAAAACATTGTTGGTCTTCTCATCTGACTCCATCGCAACAGTGGGGAAGTTTAAGATGGAGGAAGATCCAGCATGCTTTAGCCTAGCTTAGCATAAAGACTGGAAGGAGGCAGACGCCGCTGTCTAACCCCCAAACTGGGATTCAAGGAAAGTCTTAGGGCCGATGATGGGTCAGCGAGTGTCGGCACTAGTCGGCAGCTTTTTGGCCGACTGAGCATGTTGAATCAACGGCCAGAGAAATCACTGCACAAGAAGACAAACAGAAAGAGAGTCCAGTCAGTTTCTGTGGTTTTGCAGATTAACTGCAGTTCCTCCTTTTTTTCTCCTCCTCCTCTTCACCAGTGATATTTACAACTGTGTCAAAAAGCACAACAGTTTGTATATCTGCAGCCCTGAGTCTTTTAATTTCCCTCTTTGAATGATGAATACAGACTAACGCCATCCGCAGGCGCAGAACGTACAAGCTAGTTGGCCGTGGCCTTTGGTTGTGGTGTGTTCAGGTGCAGCTTTTTGGGCTTCGTCTTTGCTGCTTCTTTACTGTCACTTTGGTACATCTGGACCCTTTAACTGCTGCTCTAGCGCGAAATGTCTTGTTGTTTTGCAGTGAACCAGATCTTATGAGTTATGAGTGTTGTCATCTGTCAGGAACAAAGATAGAAGAGGCTAAATGTTGACGGCGAGCCTCGGATGGATGGATGGATGTGATACTGCTGTTCATCTCCTACCAAGTGCAACACTGGTTTTCTTTTAGCCAGAAGACAAACACTGTTGTCCTGCTGATGTGTGTGTGTCTGTATGTAAGAAAATACTCAACGTATGTTGCAGTTTAGTTTGGAGGGCTTTTTAAATTTAGTTAAGAGTTAAAGTCGTGAGAGAGAGAGAGAGAGTAGAGGGCGAGGGAGAGGGAGAGGGAGGGTTTTGTTATTTCTATTTTCTCTCCTCTGGCATCGCTCCCTCTCTCCATCCTTCTTTCCTGTTTCATTTCCATCTTTATTTAATTTATTCTCATCCTCCCATTTCCCTGTTTCTGTCTGTCTGCCACTTCTTGTTTATACCATCCACTGAGGACGCCTCCCTCACCCTCCCTCACCCTCCCTCACCCTCCCTCCATATTGTTTTTGTTGCTCTCAGTGCATCACTTCATCATCTCTGCACTGTTTCTGGCAGCAAGCAGAGCCTCTCTCTCTCTCTCTCTCTCTCTCTCTCTCTCTCTGTCTTGCCACAGAGATTTTGGGATGTAATTCATCTTGAGTCATGCACACACACACTCACACACACTCACACACACACACACACTACACATTCATTCATACTGTATGTGCACTCAATTGCACATTACTCACATCAACTCGAGCACAAAATTCACGCTTGACTGCACATGTATCACACAAGCCAGCCACACACTCATTTGCACATTTCTGCAAACACAAGCACAGACACACACACACACACACACACACACACACACACACACACACACACACACACACACACACGGCTCAGACACTGATCTGATGTCTGCTCTGCTTCTTTTTCCAATACGAATCTTAGTTTTTCTGTTTTCGTCTCCTCCTCCTCAACATTTACATCCTGAATCAATAATCCTCTTGTTTCTGTTTTTGCAGTTCAAAGCTTCTGATTGAGCTGCTGAAACATCTCATCTGACTCACTGTCAGTCAGAGGGGCGAACTGACGTTAGTTGTCGCAGTTTGAACCAAATTTGAACGCTTAAGTGATTTACTCGTCTGTAAAGCAACTAACTGCACAGGGAATGTAGAGTGGTGGATCAGTGGATCATTTGGGGCCAAAGTTCACGAAATATAATAAAATTAAAATTCAACTTAAATGTGCAAATAAAAATAAAAAACGGAGGAAGCTATCGAGCTCAAGAAACACGGCTTTGACACAGTTAGGAGAGACGGGACTCAATGCTACGGAAAATACTATCCGAACTTATTGTCCCGTTAGCAACAGAGCTAATGGAGCTCGCTAATCGACATTGGAAAGCTAGCTATCTCTCTTCAATACCTCGTTATCGAATGAAATGATGAAGAAAATGAACACATTATGTCAGGGGCAGTAAATGATGATACAGCAGCTTCCTGTTAGTCTGTGAGAAGATGTCCGAGCTGTGCCCATTAAAGGTCCACGACCGGAGGTGGTGTGTTCTCAGTAACACTCAGAACGGGCTGTCGTGGTCCGTCTTTTGAAACGTCCGTGTGCACACGAAGGTAAAACTGAGCGTGAGTTGAAAACGTGGAGATCTGAACATTAAAGTAACATCGTGAATAAAGATGAACTCGTCACTGGTCATGTTTGAATTAAAGGTATAGGAACGTTTCATCTTTTCCACACAGGGAAATATATTGTGTGTACAGTATTTAAGCAGTTAGTTTTCTTTACATACTAACTTCACCTCATTTTACCAGAAGTAGTTTGTCTTGACATTTCTCCATAATGTGTTTCTATAAACCTGTTTCACTTTAAAGGGTTTAAGCTCTGTTACAGTGTCGTTTTTCAATTTTTTTTCTTCATTTAACCAACTTTTTTTCCACGTTTTCTTCATTTAATCCACATTTCCTCTCTTTGACCGTGCTGCCGCTCGGCTAACAGCATGTTTTGGTGTCTCTCTGTGTTCAGGTGGAGTACGACGGTCTCACCGGTCACATTGAGTTCAACAGCAAAGGCCAGAGGACCAATTACACCCTGAAGATCCTGGAGAAACACCCAGCGGGCCATAAAGAGGTCAGAGGTCAAATGGGGTCAAGTGGGAGGCAGACAAAGGTCAGAGGTCAGAGGTTAAATTAACGTTCAGCTGCAGCATCTGAAAAAACGCAAAATTCCCACAAATTAGCACTTGATTGAGAACAGTTGTTTTAGGTATCAGGTCAGTTAACAACATCACCACACAAGATAATGCTCAAACTGTTTTCCTTGTGATCGCCGGTTGGGAACCAGCGAAGTCCTGCAGGGAATTCTGGGAGTCGATGATCTCGTCTCCTTAATGTTCGGGTTTACAGCCGCTGACAGTCGGCAGGTCTCTCTCCGCTGATCGTGGCCTCACAGGGAGCCTTCCTCTTATTCATCCGTCGATAAAATCAATACAAACAGACTTCCTTCATGAGGGTCAAGTGTTGCTTTATGACCTCAGATGAACATTAGGAGGTCAGAGGTCAATTGAGGTCTCCACAGGGTCAAATGGGCTCACGGGCCAGGGTTAAGTACACTGTAAAAAGTAATGCCGAGGCTCAGATTCCCTCTTGATTTATACGACGACTTTAACATAACTAACCTCGTCCAGATAAACCCAGAATCTCTTTATGACCTCCAGCAGGAGCTCATATCTTTCTGTCCTGCTGGAGCGTTTCACCAGCGCCACCCTCAGGCCAACATACAAATTTAAAAACATTTCTTAAAAAGATTTAAAAGTGGATTCCCGATCAGGAGTTCTGGTACTGCAGGAAGCTGTGGACTGGGTCAGCAGTGAAACGAAACAAACCAGACTCCATTGGCAAAAACAGCTATTTAACCTCGTAGATCACGGGGTTGCTGGTCTGCCGCTGCTTTGATCGGTTAGTTTTTCAGACTCCGTGGAAAAAAACAGTAACTTTAGCTGGTGGAGCATCCATCTAGTCTATGTTGGTGTGAGACTTTGGTGTTTTAATGGTTTAGTTGGGATTCAAACTGCCGGTTGAGCCGATCTACGTCGTGTTTGTACCTCTCAGGTAGGGACTGGGTTTTAAAAAGAGCAGCATTAGCTTTTAAGAAAAACGAGTTGTCCTTGAAACAAAACAAAAGTGCAGACACGGCGTTCATGAATCAGAAATAAACCAGCGATCAGAGCGCTTCAAACTGGTTTTGTATTAGAGTCACGGTGGAGATTTCTGGAGGTAAACAAGGAAGACAAATGAGAAAGAGGGTGGAGATGATTTAAAGGAGGAGAGGATCCTGAAATCTACCTGATGAGTTTTCACATCACGATGAGGAGGAGTGTCCGCCGCTCTTCATCAGCCTGACAGCACAGTATCCTAACAACACACAACAAACAGGAGGTCAGGTGAGGCCGGAGGTCAGGGGAGGCGATCGGGTCAGTTTCAGGTCAGCAGGAGGCCGTTAACGTGCCACAGTTCGTATTTATGAGCGTATTAACCTGCTGAACGAGGCAGGAGGAGCCGGATCATTGATTTCAGCATTGATTGGGTTGTTCAGCTCTCTCTGACCTTCATAACACACTTCTAGTTTTGTCTGTTGCCCTTTGTCTTCGCTTTCTTAAATCTGACTTTGCATTTGTGTTATTTATCTCCTCCTGCTTCTCTTCATCATCCACCTCCATGTTTGTTTTAACAATGCAGCAACACTTCAGCACGTTTTTAATCTGAACCGACGGCCTGGAAGGTTCAACAATTACTGTCTTACAAAGCCCAGACGTAAATGTGTTCAAGTGTTCGTTGTCAACTCGTGTTTCTGGAAGTAAAAGTATTTAAAAAAAAGATTTTTCTAAACATCTTCCAGTTTTAAAAGCCTTTAGAGGTTTTGTGGCACCATCACCATGTCAAACTACTTCCTCCTTTGCAGAAGAAGATCATCTTCATCGCTCCACTCTGTCAAACGACGAGGAAATACAAGACAGTTATGCAAAATTACCTGAGCTTGTGTTTAAGATACAGCTGAAGTAATCTCTAAAATCCAACGGGACTTTTTTGTTCTAACAACTCTAACACCTCTTTCCTCTTCATCCTCCTCTTCTTCCCCTTCTTCCTCTTCTTCCTCTTCTTCCTCTTCGCCCTCCTCTTCCTCCTGGACGGACAGATTGGTGTCTGGTACTCCAACAACACATTGGCCATGAACTCCACGTCTCTGGACCTCAACGCGTCAGAGACGCTGGCTAACAAGACGCTAATCGTGACGACGATACTGGTAAGAAATCTGCACGATGTGAAATGAAACGTGACTGTCGGTTTGTGTTGCTGCCGTCTGATGTCACTTCCCTTCTGACAGGAAAACCCGTACGTGATGCGTAAGTCCAACTACCAGGACTTCCACGGTAACGACCAGTACGAGGGGTTCTGCGTGGACATGCTGCGGGAGCTGGCCGACATCTTGAAGTTCTCCTTCAGGATCAAGCTGGTGGACGACGGGCTGTACGGAGCCCCGGAGCCCAACGGCAGCTGGACCGGCATGGTGGGCGAGCTCATCAACAGAGTGAGTGGACAGCAACATGCTAACACATCTACGAGCTAACACGTCTGTCTGACAGGTATTAAATTAAACGGTGTCCAGTCGAAACTAGAGTTCGTTTAGTTTGTTGTTTTTTAATCAAACGACGGCTCCTGAATCACGTTCATGTCGATCACTTCATCAGTTTTGGGGATTGTTGTGGCCTCAGGACCTCAGGATTGTACGTACTAATGTGGAAATGAGGCAAAAAGCTGCTTCATTGTAACAGTTTTCACAGTCCTGAGTCCTCCAGTTTCCCTTTTTAAACAGCTGTTACAGACTACCTCCACCTGGTGGTCAGGAGTGGGTAATATTTCTTTGCAGCGTGTTCAGGTGCAGCTTCCTGGCTGACACTCTGCGACGTGAGGCGACTTTACAGCAGCTTCTCCAAAAAGTTGCAGTGCGTGTTGTGATGTTTTCAGTCAAACAAAAGGAAATCTGAATCGGGTGGTCAGATCTTCAAAACGCCAAGAAAATTGGCACCTGGTGCATCTCTAAGTTTTATCCTGCTGTCGTTGTGTTTTCTGACCTGCTGTTGTGATTTGCACCCGTCGGCCACCTGAAAACATCTAAACATCTAAACTTCCTGGAGTTTAATCAAGAATAATGTCAGAACATGAAACAGTTGACACACGTGTAGATGTTCGTAAGAAGACCTGAAGTTTAGTTTTCTGGAAAGTGAGAACAGAAGCAGATCGATGGATCTGCAGCGAGTCACGCTGAGCTGAGATGATCTGAAACTTCTGTCTGCCGCCACGAGACATGATTCAGTAAATGATCAGCAGCTGATTGATTCTGAATTGAGTCCAAATGGTCCAAAATGAAAGTCTGAAGCCTTCAACAGGCCCGTGGACGGTGTAAACTCAAACTGAGAGCGCACACACACACATGAACACACACACACGAACACACACACACGAACACACACACGAACACACACACTCCTCCTTATCGTCTTTACTTTCTCTCGCAGCTTTGTCGCAGGCAATTCTCTGCACAGCTTTAATTAGACTCAACTTGACTTAAAATGAGCCACTTTCCCTGAGAAAACAACTAACGGGGAAAATTGGGCCTCAGCTGAGCCACTTAACGCGTCCTCAGCGGCTGTGTGAGTCTGTGTGAGTCTGTGTGTGTCTGTGTGAGTCTGTGTGAGTCTGTGTGAGTCTGTGTGTGTCTGTGTGTGTCTGTGTGAGTCTGTGTGTGTCTGTGTGTGTCTGTGTGAGTCTGTGTGTGTCCGTGTGAGTCTGTGTGAGTCTGTGTGTGTCTGTGTGAGTCTGTGTGAGTCCGTGTGTGTCTGTGTGAGTCTGTGTGAGTCTGTGTGAGTCCGTGCTGCTCAGGGCCGAGCGGCTCTCCGACGCTCCAACACTTGTATAATTGGCTGACTCTCGTGTTGCAGTTAAGGGCGCCATCACTGTCAAGTTGCGCGCCCCCTTCACGCCTGCCCACCGCCACCGCCGCCTGTTGCCATAACGACCAACGCAGGAGCAATGTTGGAGCTAGTGCAATCATCGGAGGGTGTGTGTGTGTGTGTGTGTGTGTGTGTGTGCCTCAGTGACGGCTCACACTCAGACTGGATGATTTAATAATCCAGTCAGATCCGTCTGTTGTCTCTCGGAGTCTCGTGCTAAATGTTGCCGCTGTAATTATTCCTGCAACAATGAATCAATTAACCCTGAAATGAGTCACCAACAGCTTTAATAATCGATGACAGTGAAGAGTTAAAACTTTTATCTCAGGCTTCAGGAAACACTTTTTCACCATTTTCTGATCGATTAATAATGAAAATAATCAGAGAGACGTCGTCTGTGATATCACAGATCACTGAGTCCTGCAGACCTCCTGCTGCACGACTCGCCAAACGCAGACGTACGAGAGTCTGTGTCTCTTTGGATTTTAGCCAGATATAAGATGATGATAGTAGATTTACCTTTCATGAAGCGGTCGCTACACTACGACTGCTCTGTCAGGACTCCAACGCAGCTCCTGTTTCTCCCTGATTTGACCGGTTGTCACGGCCGCAAACACACAAAACTTTGGCTTTTTTATGTCGTAGCTTCATCCAGAAATCACGTCCTGCTCCTCATCTGCAGTTCTTCGCGGTGACGTGACGTCGTGTGTGTTTGATCTAAAGGATTCGTAATTCATTTTTCATTTCATTGTTACATTTTCTTACATCCCAATTTTTTGGGGGATTCTGAGCTTAAAAAAAACAGAAGTAGCTTTTTTATTTTCACGTCTTCGTTTTGTTGTATTTGTCTTTCAGTGTCAAACTGTCACACACACACACACACACACACACACACACACACACAGCTGCACACAATGGTGATGATAATGGTGATGGTGGCTGATGATTGTGATGCGTGTGTGTGTGTGTGTGTGTGTGAACACAAGCAGGCCATTAAGAGGCTAATCAACTGTCTTTTTTTCTTACTAATTATACAGAACTGTTTCAATTACACTGCGGGACGCCTCAGCATGAAAACACACACACACTCACACACACACATGCACACACGCACACGCATGGATGGACGCACGCACACACACACACACACACACACACATAGATCAGCAGGTATTCACACTTCATCTGCAGCCAGAGACTGTGTGTGTGTCTTATGTGTTAAAAATGACAAACTCTCTCTCTCTTTCACACACACACACACACACACACACACACACACACACACACACACACTCAAACATATTCTCTCTCTCTCTTCATGTATCTGTAACCTTCTCTCGCCCGTCGCTGTTTTTTTCTCATCGGAAATTTCAGAGGTGGAGGCTCTTAAAACAAGCGTACGCTTTCAAACACACACACACACACACACACACACACACACACACACACACACCACACACACACACACACACTGCTCTCCATGAGGCCCTGGAGTCTGATGAAAGTGGGTGAAATTCGTTTAACAAGTGTCTACTCGTTAATCAATTAAGTGTTAATTAAGGAGCAGAGAGGTGTCTGGGGTCCAGATAAACGCTCACTGTGGATCCACTCTGCGTCTCTGTTGACTCAAACTTAATGAGATTATCTTTCAACTTTCATTTCACTCCGCCGTGTTTATCCAGCGAGGTTACATCCACCCAAAAACATTAAAAACCTGTTTTAAAGTGCACTTTGATGTTTGAATCAGAACAACACAGATGACGTTTGATGAAATAAGATTTCAAACGTGTTGCTCTGCTGCAGCGAGGCTGAAATGTGTGTGTGTGTTCAGCACTGTGGGGAGAAGCTGAGATATCATTATGATTTGCATTAAAATACACAACAAATTACAGTCTGAGCGTCGTGACAACGGGATTATAACGAGAAGCTCGTGAACAAAGACGCTCTGCGACGTGAACAACATTCATCCCTGGAACACAATCTGAATATTTTACGTGTTCTGTCATCGAGTTTTTGTGTGTTTGTTCTGATTTGGCTGAGAAATTACACAAGAAATACAAGAAAAAGAGAATTTGTATTCAAGATAATTAAGTAACAATGAATTAAACATGAGTGAATCCAGTCTGACTCCTGGCTCCTTTCTGTTCGCTCTTTACAGGATATTGAGGTCGGCAGACGACTCTATTACTCTCACCTCACCTGCTCTTTGTCCAGGTCCAACTCATTTGAGGGAAACACTTATAAACTGTCCCTGTCAGAACCAGTAATGTGCCCCAGCTTTAAATGGGACCAGTAAGAGCTCCATGATTCACCCACTGAGCCCGGCAGGAACAAAAGCTCTTATCTGGCAGTTTTAGTGCCGCGCTGTCCGCTGGGAGCTGCACAGTTAACAACTCACTGCTAACTCGTGATGCGTTCAGTAACAGCCGAGCCCTCGACAATAAAAATCAATATTTCATTAACAGACTCAGAATCTGTGCAGAACGGTCCACACGTTCAGAACAGAGCTGCTCTGACTGCGCCTCCTGCGGCCCACTTTCACTTCAGAGGCGTTTAACCGAGCTGGACGATCAAGACGCCGCAACATCAGTCAGAGAGGAGGACTCTTCTTCTTCTCTTCTTCTCTTCTTCTTCTTCTCCTCCTCCTTCTTCTCCTCCTTCTTCTTCTTCTTCTTCTTCTTCTTCTTCTTCTCCTCCTTCTTCTTCTTCTTCTTCTTCTTCTCCTCCTCCTTCTTCTTCTTCTTCTCCTTCTTCTTCTTCTTCTTCTTCTTCTCCTTCTTCTTCTTCTTCTCCTCCTTCTTCTCCTCCTTCTTCTTCTTCTTCTTCTCCTCCTCCTTCTTCTTCTTCTTCTCCTTCTTCTTCTCCTCCTCCTTCTTCTTCTTCTCCTTCTTCTTCTTCTTCTCCTTCTTCTTCTTCTTCTCCTCCTTCTTCTTCTTCTTCTTCTTCTCCTCCTCCTTCTTCTTCTTCTTCTCCTTCTTCTTCTCCTCCTCCTTCTTCTTCTTCTTCTCCTTCTTCTTCTTCTTCTCCTTCTTCTCCTTCTTCTTCTTCTTCTCCTTCTTCTTCTTCTTCTCCTTCGTCTTCTTCTTCATCTTCAGCACTAATGGTACTTTTACGTGTTCATTTTGTTTACTATGCTAACAGCTAACTGAGTTAGCTACAGTTGATTAGCTGTGTATTTAGCCACCTCTTCAAACACACTGAACAGCTGGACTGTGCAGACGTGGAGGTGAAGGTGGAGGTGGAGGTGAAGGTGGAGCAGGAGGTGGAGGTGGAGGTGGACGTGAAGGTGGAGCAGGAGGTGAAGGTGGAGGAGGTGGGATGGAGGTGGAGGTGAAGGTGGAGCAGGAGGTGGAGGTGAAGGTGGAGCAGGAGGTGAAGGTGGAGGAGGTGGGATGGAGGTGGAGGTGAAGGTGGAGGAGGTGGGATGGAGGTGGAGGTGAAGGTGGAGGAGGAGGTGAAGGTGGAGGAGGAGCAGGAGGTGAAGGTGGAGGAGGTGGGATGGAGGTGGAGGTGGAGGTGGAGGTGAAGGTGGAGCAGGAGGTGAAGGTGAAGGTGGAGCAGGAGGTGGAGGTGGAGGTGGAGCAGGAGGTGAAGGTGGAGCAGGAGGTGGAGGTGAAGGTGAAGGTGGAGGTGGAGGTGAAGGTGGAGGAGGAGGTGGAGGTGGATCAGTGGTCTGATACGTTTCTTCAGACATCTGGATGGAGAGCTGCATTAAATGAAGCTGACCACATGGACCATCGTGTCTCAGAAACTACAAACATCATTAACGTGGTCGGTTTGTTCAGTGTGATGTTTAAGTTCGTTACATTCAGTCTCAGAGCTGAGGAGACGTTGGAGTCAGCGCTGCTCCTGGAGCCATTACGTGTTTCTCCCCAAATGTTTGTGTTAATGCAGAATAGTTGAACATGACTGTAATTCACTGGAGGTTGTTGAGCTCATTACAGAGTAAATGAGGAGCCATTAGGCAGTTAGGAGCAGAATAACAAATGAAACCCGCTCTGCTCACTGTTTACTCTCTCTGAGTGCTTCTGCTCCTCTATTCACCTGAATATTAGAAACTCGTCATAATTATACTTCTTTTACTCATGTTTCACCTCACCTGACCCGTCTTTCTTCTTCTCTGGTGGTTGGTTCTGTCTCCTCCGCTGACCTCCTCCAGTTTCTCTCCATCTTGTCCTCTGGTTGTTTTCTTCTCGCTTCACCAGTCGACCTGAAAGTGTCTCTTCCTCCTTCTGTCTCCTCCATGATCCTGTTCTCCTTCCACTCGTTCACTCCTAATCCTCTGTCTTCTCTTCCTATTTCCTCCTTCTTCTTCTTCTTCTTCTTCTTCTTCTTCGTCTTCTTCTTCTTCTTCTTCTTTTCATCTTTTTCACTATCTGGTTGATGTTCACTTTACATAAACTGAAGTTGAAGTAGTTGTTATAATCACCTCTCTGTCTCCCTCTCTCTCTCTGTAGAAAGCAGACCTGGCGGTCGCCGGCTTCACGATCACCTCGGAGAGAGAGAAGGTGATCGACTTCTCCAAACCCTTCATGACTCTGGGGATCAGCATCCTCTACAGGGTCCATCTGGTAAATCCACCTCCTCACCCTCCATTTAAACTCCTTCAGCTGACTTCCTCCTTTGCTTCTGTAATAATTACTATGGACACAAGAGGTCGCTGTCTGACGAGAGCAAAATATGGTTAATCTGCTGCAATTAAAGAATTGTGCAATTAAAAGGCAGCTAATGACTGATGGGTCAGTGGTGGTTCTCCTGAGGTGAACCCACACAGACTTTGTTGAGCTCGGTCCAAACGTACCTGTATCGCTGTAATCAGGGTGGAAACAGGCTCCAGGAGTGAGTTGGTTAAAATGTTTGCTGTGATTTGGGTGAAGTGTCCTTGAAAAGAGAAGCAAATAAATGTGAAAGCGAGGAGCAGCTGTGGCGGTGTGTTGTGAAAAGCCCGGCAGGCTGTTTGTTTGCTTCAGAATAAGTCTGTTAAGATGCTGATAAAAGCTCCATTTATTCCTCACATCTGCCTGCAGAGCCGACACAAACTTTTACAAATTGAACAACAGAGCGTTTGCACCTGTTGACATTTCCCGTCTCTCTCCGTCCCTCTGGCCGATGATTTGATGTATTCAGAGAGAAAACGCTGCAGCCTCCTCAGCAGGAGCTCTGCTGCTGGAGGCGACGGCCGTCCCCGACCGCTCGGGTCACACAGTCAAACTGTGAGCTCAGGACGAAGCCACGGCAAATATTCCTGCGACCAGAGAGATCAGGCGGGGGGAGAGGAGCTGGCAGAGCAGATGAAAGCGGCGCTGAGGACACAGATAGAGGGCATGTTTCTTCTTCTGGAGAGGAGCGAGGATATGATTCAGGCGGGGGGAAGGTGACACAAGCTGCTGCTCGAAAAATATGAGTTTTTCAGCCTCTGAGGGAGGATCGCTGACTCTGCCTCCCTGACTGGAATTAGAAACATGGACTGGATGCTGCTGCACTTCCTGTGAGTCAGACAGAGGCCCGGTCAGGAAATATAGGTGAACAAACTCAGAACAGAACCAGCAGGCGGAGCGAGGACGCCGAGTGTCCTGTGAATACTGACGAGTCAGAAATGATCGTCACGTCACGTCTGCTTCAGGACTTCTGGGGACGGTTGGCGTCGTCACCTTCTTCATGTTCTGTTAGAAGTGTTAGTGGATTGTTGATGATACTGAATGAAAACTGGTGTGTGAGAACACAAAGACGTGATGGACCTGAGAATCTGATGAAATACAAAACAATAACGCTGCAAGACTCTTTGTGAAGCCGCTGCAGCTCGCCTCGTCCCTCCAGTCACGACTGAACTTTTACACTTTTATAAAACTCATGTGTTTTCTTCATGAACTCCTGCTGTGAGTCAGAGACATGAAAACACAGGAAAATACAACTGAGGTGGAGCAACAGTTAAAACGTGACAGCTCAGGACGGGCTGCTATCGTGACCTGTTCACCACAACAACATTATTATGGTTTCTACAGGAAATAAGAACAATCTGTAAATCATCTGTAACTTCGTCTTTTTCAGCAAATCAGTCAGTCGCCTCTCCTTTAATTCTGTGACTCATTTACATCATTTACACCGAGCGGCTAGTTCTGCACGTAAGAATTGATTTAGCACAGCTGCTCTGTTGTTGACAAGCGGCTCAGGCGTGTGTGAACTGACCAATCAGAGCAGCCTGGGTATTCAGGAGGAGGGGCCTTTAAGAGACGGGAGCTAAAACAGCACCAAAATCTAATCACGAACCTGAAAATGAGCAGAATGTCTCCTTTACCAAGCGGCTGGTGGCTGCTTCGTATCTTTACTACAGTCTGTAGATGTTACTGACTCATGTTACACAAACTCAGTGCAGAGTTCAAGTCTCACGGTGCTGCTCGCTCCAAGAACTGACAACACAAACCCAAAAAACAAAAGCTCACCTTGTTGTTGTGCCTGTGACTCACACAACCTCCACCCGTACGTGCACTGCAGGTTACAAACTACTCTGCTGCACATCGGCTGTGTGAACGTGACGTGTTTACAGCTGACACACTGAGCAGCTGCAGCTGCTTTAAGTCCTTAAATGTGGCCGACAGCAGAAGCTTGTTGAGCTAATAAAGGTTAATAAAACATATTTATTTGTGGTTAAAGCATAATGATGCGTCTCCTCAGACGGATGCTGTTGCTGCAGTGTCTCCGCCTGCAGACACTGTACATCTGCAGCTCATCAGTATTCACCTCCAGCAGCTGTCCTCCATGTTTGATCCAGTCCACTGTTAGCGCCTCAGTGTATTGACTCAGTGATCAGTCAGCTGTTTAATGTGTGTACACCGAGGCAGCAGCAGCGGCCGCATCACAACTTCATTCTCTTTAAGTGTTTAGTTAAGGATGGAGTGGACCGAGCGCTCGTCTTTACTCACAGTAACGACTGCAGCGGTGATTTACTGTCACACTGCAGAGCTGACGAGCAGTCGGAGTCCTGTCGCCTCCGTCAGGACGACGACTTCCTGCTCCGCTGTGAACCGGCGCGTCATAAATCCACTTCACTTAACAGGAGGCTGTTACCGAGAGCACGACTGGTGACTATTATACACAGTAGATAGACTGGCTAACAGAGCATGGTGAAGGTGCACACACACACACACACACACACACACACACACACACACACACACACTCACAGCACCATGGTCACACTGACCCTGCTCTGGGGAAAACTGATATTCAAAATCTCCTTTACAAGATCATCCCGGTGTTTAAAAGGAACAAATAACAGACATTAAACAAGCAGCAAATTATATCAAGCCAGTGAATTTAACCGGTTCAGTGACAGTCAGCGGTCAGATAGTCGCAGCAACTCGTCTCCTCATCAGGAAACACCGTAAATCACACGAGGTTCAGGCGGAGCAGCCGGAGGACATCAGAGCCAAAACCAGGAAACATTTATCCATTAAAATATGACGCAGTTTCACCCAAATCAGGGAATCAAGTTCAAAACTGGTGCTCAGTTAATCACATTACTAGATGCAGGATTTGTGATGGGTTACACATGTGATCTCGTAGGTTTTGCACATGGAAAATGAATGTGTTTTTCTGTGAGGGTTGCCAGTGGAGGAAGGATCCAGTGAGTGTGATTTCAACCAACTGATCACCCCTCGTCTCTTCCTCCCCTGTGGCTGCTACCAACACAAAACATTTCCTCGCTCTCTGTAGATATTAGAGGAACAGATCCTGATGAATCCTGCCAGCTGCACCTTACTGGAGTTAAAGCAGCAACACAGTGTAGAAAGACTGTTTCAAAGTGTTGGCATCAAAATGTTTCGAATAAAATCGGACTCACAGAACCAAAGTACGTGTTTGCAAGAGGGCCCATTCAGACTAACAGAGATATGATTAGATATTCTATATACTGGATAAATATCATTATCTCATCACTGGACACAGTTCTGGTTATTTTCACTGAGAGATTTCTGTATTGCTGCATTTTTTTCATCACTTTGGAGTTTAGCCAATTTGATGTTATTGATGAAATTGTATAATTTAATCGAACAAAACACACACACACACATCTGAGTGTGTACAAAGCTCCTGAACGCATCTCACAAACCAACAGATTAAATCTGACTACTTCTCTGTGACTCCCAAAGTAACTAAACAAACAAAACAATCATGTCTGCGAGTGTAAAGAGCTTTATACACATTATAAACACACACACACACACACACACACACGCAGCATCTATCTAAATAGCTCGCAGCACACTGTAAGATGGTAATCTTTTTAATTGCTCAAGCTGTTGACTTGTGCACACACATTAGTGAAGTGCCATCGTGTTTATCAGTGTTCTTGCCCCCTGGTGTTGAACAGTGTAAATTTATGTCTGCTGTTGCTCCCAATTCATTAGTGCTCAATATATTATCAGTCTGCATTCACTCCATCTGAGGCACAACAATTTATTACCGCGAGTACGAGCCGCTCTGACATCATCGGCTGAGGAGATACCAGCTGTGGTCCAGGGAGAGGAAGTGACATCGTTAGCGTTCGGAAAAACAGACGGACGTTTCTTATGCAACATACACAGGCTGATAAAAGAAAACAGACAGACGGGATCAATAATATGTGGTGATCGATGAGGCCAGGCTTCATTTGTTAACAGATATCTGACATCGGGATGCAGCTGTGACGCTGCAGCCGTCTGAAAACATATCGAGTGTTGTGCAACTTACTTGAAATATGTAATCAGTTACTCTATGTCAGCTGGGATCGGCTCCAGCCCGCCGTCACCCTGAAAAGGATAAGCGGTATCAGGTGATGGATGGATTACTTGCACTCCAGCTACAGGCCCACACTTCCCCCAAACAGTTGTTTTGTATTTTTAGAGGAAGATATTTCTTAACGTAGTTGTTTCAAAGAGTGTGCTGTGAAGGTGAGTGCAGAGAGTTCAGATGATGGACACCTTTACCTGACACACATCTGAGGCGTCCTGCTGCAGTAAGCTCACCTCTCTGATACCATCAGGTGAGAACAAGCTCTGCAGATTGTGTCTATCTGACCTGCGTCTGTTGTTTATCAAGTACAACAGTAACATCACTTCCTGCCGAGAGAGAAAAGTCCAGAACAAACTCAGGAAGTAAAGTTTCTGCTGTGAATGTACTTTTAACTTTGTGATGTTCCTTCACTTTGTTCACTGAGAAACAAATGAATCTGTCACAGCAAACATGAAGAAACTCTGTGTTTTCACTTGGTTTTATATCTCTGAGTCTAAAAGCTACAAAGTCGAATTACATTCAGCGATGTTCTGAGAAAATGTGTTAAAAACTCCACTGAAGTACAAACTGTCAGCAGGAGGAACCGTTTGTAGCCGACGAACTATAAACTACATTTAATATACAAGACTGTACATTAATCAGTCTGCTTCACGTCAGAGTTCAGCCCTTGGCCTGGCTTCACATGGTGTGTTTTTTTAAATGAGCCAAAATGGACCAAAGGCAGAAACGGAGCTGATTGCCTCCATTAGAGCTTCAGTCATCGGCTCTAATTGGGTCCAATCTGGGAGCTCCTTGACGGTCTTGCAGTCGACGGAGGGGAGGTGATGAGACGGGTCGATGGAGGCGACTCGCCGGGGAGCAACTGCTGACGGTCGTTAAGACTTGAAAAGCTGCTGTGTGCCGCTTGTTTTATTTGAATCGCAGGTTTACAGGCTGAGAAAACAAGAAAAGATGTTTTCCAAATCGATCGTCTGTCAATCAGAAGTGAGAGTTGTGTCTTAGCCTCAGACCAACAGATGGTCATTATCAGGACTCACTGCTGCCAGCTGGAGGCGTCAGGACGTTTAAAGTTCGATGTGTCGTCAACGAACACGCAGGGTCAGAAAAATGTGCGTTAATGAGTTCAATGTCATGTTCAATGAAAAAAGGATGGAAGATGAAGCGTTTGCTAACATCAACACACCTCTGATACCTCATGAACTACAGTAACGTAGTAACAGGAGGACGTTGTTGTTCTTGTGTGTTTCAGGGTCGTAAGCCAGGTTACTTCTCCTTCCTGGATCCGTTCTCCCCGGCTGTCTGGCTCTTCATGCTGTTGGCCTACCTCGCCGTCAGCTGCGTCCTCTTCCTCGCCGCCAGGTAACACACCTGCCTCTGGGAAACATATTGAACTTGACACTAGCTCTACGCAGCTATAAATCACAGGCAGTCAGAGAAAAGGAAAAAAGCTGCTGGTGTGTTTTAATCTCGTTAAGTGAAGAATGTGATATCGTCACTGCAGCTGTTTTCTGTTTCTAAGGTTCACGTAGGCCTCTGAGCCGTCACTTCACCAGCCAAACATGTCAAGAAGTAGGAAAAACTAGAAAGACAATGTGTCTCTGACTCCTGACAGGACTCTTGTGACTCTTGTATTTCCAGGCTGAGCCCGTACGAGTGGTACAACCCTCACCCGTGCCTGCGGGAGCGGCGGGACGTCCTGGAGAACCAGTACACGCTGGGGAACAGTCTGTGGTTCCCGGTGGGCGGCTTCATGCAGCAGGGCTCGGAGATCATGCCCCGGGCTCTGTCCACCCGCTGCGTCAGCGGAGTCTGGTACGAACTCATCACACACACACACACACACACACACACACACACACTCGTCTTCATCATCACGACCTCCTCTTCACTCGGCCTTCACACTCTGACCTACATCCTGATGAGAGGCCTTATGTGAATTTATTTGAACCTGTCGCACGATAAGAAAGGTGAGGAACGTGAGTCTGTCAGCATTAACGCTTGTGATGGTGACGGGGTGAAGATCAGGACGGACACGATGTCCTCGGGACCCTCGAGCTGCTGGACGTGATGAAGACTGGAGCTGAAGGTGGAGGAGAGCTGCAGAGACGTGACGCTGAGCTGAGAGACAGAAGACCTCGTTTAAAGTTTGACAGCAACGATGTGATTGCTCACAGAGGTCATGGCCAAAATCCTGTCTCCTCTCCTCTCCTCTCCTCTCCTCTCTCCTCCTCTCCTCCTCCCCTCTCTCCTCTCCTCCTCTCCTCTCCTCTCCTCCCCTCTCCTCCTCTCCTCCTCTCCTCTCCTCTCCTCTCTCCTCCTCTCCTCCTCTCCTCCTCCCCTCTCTCCTCTCCTCTCTCCTCCTCTCCTCTCTCCTCCTCTCCTCCTCTCCTCCTCTCCTCCTCCTCTCCTCTCCTCTCCTCTCCTCTCCTCCTCTCCTCTCCTCTCCTCTCTCCTCCTCTTCCTCCTCTCCTCCTCCCCTCTCTCCTCTCCTCTCTCCTCCTCTCCTCTCTCCTCCTCTCCTCCTCTCCTCCTCTCCTCCTCCTCTCCTCTCCTCTCCTCTCCTCTCTCCTCCTCTCCTCTCCTCTCCTCTCCTCTCCTCCTGCTCTCCTCCTCTCCTCCTCCCCTCTCTCCTCTCCTCTCTCCTCCTCTCCTCTCCTCTCCTCTCCTCTCTCCTCCTCTCCTCTCCTCTCCTCCCCTCTCCTCCTCTCTCCTCTCCTCTCCTCTCCTCTCCTCTCCTCTCCTCCTCCCTCCTCTCCTCTCCTCTCTCCTCCTCCTCTCCTCTCCTCTCCTCTCCTCTCCTCTCCTCCTCCCTCCTCCCCTCCTCCTCTCCTCTCCTCTCCTCCTCCTCCTCCTCCTCTCCTCTCCTCTCCTCTCCTCTCCTCCTCCCTCCTCCCCTCCTCCTCTCCTCTCCTCTCCTCCTCCTCCTCCCCTCCTTCTCTCCTCTCCTCTCCTCTCCTCTCCTCTCCTCCTCCCTCCTCCCCTCCTCCTCTCCTCTCCTCTCCTCTCCTCTCTCCTCCTCTCCTCTCCTCTCCTCCCCTCTCCTCCTCTCTCCTCTCTTCCTCTCCTCTCCTCTCTCTCCTCTCCTCTCCTCCCCTCCTCCTCCCTCTCCTCCCCTTTCCTCCTCTCTCCTCTCCTCTCTCTCTCTCTCTTCCTCCCCTCTCTCTCTCTCTC
>NC_140201.1:1077594-1335593 GCF_965226575.1 Pagrus pagrus | reverse complement strand
GAGATTGATTTTCCTAAAACCAAGTTCGATAAATTGGTCGGGCTCGTTTTAAAGCTCAGATGGCAACGAATTAAATTAAAACCACTGCAGCCGAACACAAACAGTGGACTTGTTTCTGGGCCGCACAGTTAGAGCTGTTGATAATCTGGAGTCAGGATCAATACTGAACGAAGCTCATGTTGGAGGCCTGACAGACTTTAGCTTGAGAGACACTGAAATGTTTTGCCTAAAGCGACTTCAGCACTCAACAATACTGGATTTCTAAATGATTTTTCAGTCCTCAGACAGACGCAGGGTTTAGAAAACCATCAGAACACGGACTCGTTCAGTCCAGAAGGACGACGGTATTAAATCTTCTGCAGTTAAAAGAGGAACTCGCTCTAACAAACAGACTGTAGTTATTTACAATGAAGAGACATCTCGTCTCCACGTTTCATCCATTCAGACGTTTGGACAACAGGGGACAGAAGCTCAGGACGTTTCTGGATCTGTTGTCTGAACTTGGATTTAAAACATTTTCACACGTTTTTTAATTTGCTTTAATTTCCCTCAATAGAAGAATCAGTCTGTAAAGTCAATAAGCCGCTCAGATTGTTCAGTTTTGGACAAATCAAAAACGTTTGCGTCTTCAGTTCAACATTTTTTTTAAAAGAAGCTCGTGAAAGTCGTTCTGAATCAAACTGGATCAGAAACTTTCCAAATTTAAATTGAAGATGTATTAATCAAACAAAGGTCGGCTCCTTCTCAGCAGATATCTTCCTCTTCAGTCCAAATTTGGATTTTAGAAATTTGCTAAAAAAGATTTTTTGCACGCAGGCTTGCTTTCATGCACACACACACACACACACACACACACACACACACACACACACCGATACCACTATTATATTTATTTATCTTTATTTATTGATTTATATGATTTGATTTAATTCCCTTCATGTGTACCTGCTTCATTCTAACCATTTTGATTAAAGGTTCAAGCTGAAGAGAACGAGTTTATTTTGTATTTTTTATTATTTTATGTTGAAAAAAGCAGAAAAAAGCAAAACTGTGGATTTGATCGTGTCGGTGCTGAAACTGTAATAAAAACTACGTTAGAAAAAGAAAACGTTACGTAGAGATCGTCAAGTGTTTAATCAACGTACATCAAGAGTTAAAGATTTAGAGACGACGACATGTTAAATGAAAATGATGAATGAATAACAAACACCATGCAGTACACAAGTCACCTCCTCTAGTTCCTACTGGGTTTCCACGGGCTGTGGATCAGTACCCGGTCTTGGATCATTCAGTACCTAAAGATCTCTAAACAACAAGTGAACCAGAAGAGTTCATTTCTTAATGGTTCATCCTGAAGTTGAGCCTTTTTCTGGAAACTTGCCAAACGAGGTGATTCGAGGGGAAAGTTTCCAAAAGAACGACATGAATCAGTTTTATTCAAGAAAGAAAAGAAAAGGAAGTCACGAGTTGTCTCATGAATCACCGCGAATCTGTAAAATATGGAGCGTCTGACAGCGAAAGTGTCGTCGTTCTGTCAGAGATGAATCTTTTACCTTGAAGCTTCGTGCCGTCCGTCACTCAGAGAGTCCACGTCACTTTTTAATGGAAGAAGAAAGAAGACGGATGAGACGAGGTGACGACGAGACGCTTCATCACTCTGGACAAAATGTTAATGACACATAAAACAGGCTGAAACATTATCGTGGCGCTGGAACATCATCAACAACGACTTGAGTGTTTCTTAAATTATTGGCTCTCAGGTTCTTCACGGGTCGGTCGTGACTTTTTATTTGAGTCGTTAAAGCAGCAGAACACTGAGCCCGGGTCCAGAATGAGACTCTGGTTGATTTGTATAAAGGATGCAGCCGCCGCTTCGTCTCTCTGTCCGGTCCATTAACACTTTTATCAGCACACGAGCTGCCTGGAAGGAGAACGTCAATATATAAAAACCCACCGAGCGGTACCGACCTCACCGGGCCTGTTAGTGCAGCTATAAGCAGAGGTGAGCGGCTGAACTGACGCTTTCTGCGGTCGACAGCAGCGAGGTCCAGAACCAGACACTCACATATTTAATTCATGTTTGATATGGACCTCGGTCCCGACTGAGTACTGACTCGGCCCGTCTTCCTCCTCAGGCTCTCCGTACAGAGACGAGATCACTCTGGGGATCCTTCAGCTGCAGGAGAGCAACCGGCTGGAGATCCTGAAGAGACGCTGGTGGGAGGGAGGCCAGTGTCCCAAAGAGGAGGACCACCGGGCCAAAGGTGGGTGTCACGGCAGCCATTTGTGCTCTTCAGACGGAAACTAGAGCCGCAACGATTAATCGAGTAGCTGTCAGCTATTTAATTAACTGCCGACTATTGTGATAATCCATCAGTCCCTTTGAGAAAAACCTTCAAAGTCTGTGTTTGCAGCTTGTTCGATGTGATGATGTCGTTGTTTGTGTTTATGTGGGTTGTGGACAAAACAGCACATTTAAGGACGCCATCTTGGAAAACACTGATCAACATGTTTCACCTTCCTGCCATCCGCCTGTGAAAAGAGTTTATTGCTGTTTTGTTTTTTTAAAACCTGATACACGCTAACTTCAGCGTGGAAGTGGTATAACACACTCTAATGTTGAAAGGTGTTCTGGGAAATGTAGGAAGCCACTGACCTGCAGCTGAGCGCTGTAGTACCCACAGTAATCTACGTAGGAAGCCATTTGGTGCATATGTTGCTAGTTAATAATATAAAACACACATTTTAAAAACTCTCAGGAGATGAAATTCATCCGAATAAAGCTGAATGTGTCTTCACATTACGTGTGGACACTAAAGCTTCTTCGAGCCAGGACTCGCACACATTAGCCAGATGCTAACATGCGGCTGAAAACAATCAGGAGATATTTTCCTAACGACTTGTTTTCTTTTATCTTCTTGTCTCTGACTTTGTATTTCCTTCGACTGTAAAATGAGACGTGAAACGTAAAAACATCCTCCGATGCTGCAGAAGCTCCGTCAGGTCTCATCCATCATCCTGTTTTTCTCTCCGTCTCTGAATTGATTGTCTGATTTTTTTTTTTTCTTCCTTCAAAGTTTCCTGTATCGACCCACAGACGTGTGTTTCTGTATGTTTCTGTATGTTTCTGTTGTGTCTCTGTTGTCTCACTGTAACGAGACGAGGCAGCAGCTTCTGTTCATCGACCCAGATCCTGTGTTTAGGATCCGATCGTTACAGGAGTGTGAGTCCCGTCTGAGTATTGATCAGCTGCTCTGTGTCATCTGTTCAGACAGCTTCCTTCACCACAGAGTGTGTGTGTGTGTGTGTGTGTGTGTGTGTGTGTGTGTGTGTGTGTGTGTTGCAGGTCTCGGCATGGAGAACATCGGCGGCATCTTCGTGGTCCTGATCTGCGGCCTCATCATCGCCGTCTTCGTGGCCATCATGGAGTTCGTGTGGTCGACGCGCCGCACCGCCGAGACGGACGAGGTAAACCTTCATCATCATCATCCTCCTCCTCTTCCTCTCTCGTCCTCCTCCTCCTGCCCCGCCCCCGGCCTCAACCTCAGCCCAGACACCTCAGTAGGTCATCCGCCTGTGTGTGTGTGTGTGTGTGTGTGTGTGTGTGTGTGTGTGTGTGTGTGTGTGTGTGTGTGTGTGTGTGTGACGTCACTGTATATGATGATCACAATGTGTTTTATTCAGAGTTCATACAGACGTCACACTGAAACCTTCAGGCCTGATTAATGTGTCTGTTTGTCTTTAACTTCCTTTAAAGTCACAACACTTAAAGATGTCAGGAGATATTTATATATTTATATTTATATATTTATATTTATATATTTATATATTTATATATTTATATATTTATGTATTTATATTTACACACCTGCTTCTCTTACTAAACAGAACAAATACAATCGCACACTGAATTAATTCAAGTTTCTCTCTTTTACCAAACTAATATGGAAGTAGTGTGGAAGCCCTGAGGGGCAGGTTGGGAAATTCATTTTCTAAGTTTGATCTAAATAGTTTTTTCTCTCTTGTGTTTATCACCTGAGAACATGTGGAAAAATAAAATGTTTAGCTGAGAGAAAAGTTTCAAAGTTCTCGTTTCATTTTTTCAGCTGTGAGAACAGAAAAAATGTGTGAAACAAAAAATTCAGGAGAATTCTCGTTTCCACGTCTGAAACTGTGTGAAAGGAAAAAAATAAGGATTTAAAAAATAAAAAAATTAATTAAAAAAATTGTGTCTGAAACAGAATTTTTTAAAAATATTTTTTCAGGATTTTAGTTTTTTCTCTTGTTTCTTTTTGTTTCTTGTCTGAAACCAGGTGAAGAAAAAATTCAGGATTTTTTTTTATTTTTGTTCAATATAAGAAATAAATATCCTGATTTTATTTTCACATGGTTTCACACATGAATTTTTGTTCCTCCTGAAACTTTTTTCCCACAGCTCCAGATATGAAGAAACAAATCTTCTGAATAAATATCAGATGAAAAAAAGATCCTGACAAGAATTCGATCACCAGGACAAAAACAGAAAATCCTCACTTGATAAACAAAATGATGATTGTTGTAAATATCTCATCATGACTTCAAAGTAAATATACTGATTTATGTTAAATGACCACAAGAGCTCTTTTATCTTTAACCCGTCACCATGGCAACTTTATATCACTGAATATAGATTTCAGACTAAAGGACCATTTATTATCTTTAGTTTATGAGTTATGAATAATTATTTAAGATTGTTTCATTGTTTTCTACTCAGACAAACAAAACCATTTGTTTCTGAACTGAATGTAAGTTAAAGTGACTCCAGAAGAGTTTTCAGGGTATTTTAATGTTTATGAGGATAATGAGACATGATGTCTTCATGTCGTCACTTCCTGCTGTTTAAATAAAGATTTACAATAAAGAAGAAGAAGAAATATGAACAGGACAGATGTTAGTTTGAGTCTGTGTGTAGACGTGTGTGTGTGTTTTTACCAGTGAACACATTGAAATAAGGAAAAACATACAAACAAACAACAATATTCATTTTATTCTGGTCAGTTCAAAGAATTTATTAGCTTTAACAATATTAGTCTCTCTGTCTCTCTGTCTGTCTCTCTGTCTCTCTGTCTGTCTGTCTGTCTGTCTCTCTGTCTGTGTCTCTGTGTCTCTGTCTGTCTCTCTGTCTGTCTCTGTCTGTCTCTCTGTCTGTCTCTCTGTCTGTGTCTCTGTGTCTCTGTCTGTCTCTCTGTCTGTCTGTCTGTCTGTCTGTCTCTCTTTCAGGTGTCTGTCTGTCAGGAGATGCTGACGGAGTTTCGCAACGCCGTCTCCTGTAAGAAGAGTTCTCGTTCTCGCCGCCGCCGACCTCTGAGCAGCGCTGGAGGCGGAGTCCTGCGTCACCCGTCCCGCCTCGCCCTGGCCGCCCCTCGCCCCATCCGTCTGGTCCGCGAGATGCGTCTCAGTAACGGTAAACTGTACAGTGGCGCCGGCCCGCTAACGGGCGGGCTGGCAGGGCATGGGGGAGGGATGGGAGGAGGGATGGGAGGAGGAATGGGAGGAGGGATGGGAGGAGGGATGGGAGGAGGCCCTGATCTGGGCCCGGGGCCTCAGAGGCTCCTGGAGGACGCGCTGGGCCACAACACCTCCACCGGCACGCCGCCTCCTCCTCCGGCGTCGGCTCTGGTGGCTCCTCCAGCGCCACCACGCAGCTTCCTGCAGGGCTGCAGCCACGTCAGGATCTGTCAGGAGTGTCGGCGGATTCAGAGTCTGCGGCCGAACGCTCTCACTCCTCCCCCGCCTCCTCCCCCCTCCTCATCCTCCTCCGCCTCCTCCTGCTCCCGGATCCCCGCCTCCGGGCCGACACCGGGCCACCACCACCACCGCCACAACCTCCACCACCTGCATTACCACCACGGCTCCATGTCGCTGCCCCGCCTCCCGCCGCCTCCTCCTCCGATCCCAGCAGACAGAGCCGACAGCGACGGAGGCGGGGGGGCGGGGAGTCCGGGGCAGGCCAACACCAAACCGCTGCCACCGCCACGACCGATGCCTCCGCCCAAGACGCCGACACGGCCGCCGACAGACTTACTGGGCGGGCAGGACTGAGCGGAGCGTCATCAGAGGGGTCAAAGGTCGTGGTTATAAACCCTCAGTGAACTGGATCAGTCCAAAGCGGCCTGTCAGCAGGGGTGGGTGGAAGGAACCATTCTGACCCGTTTGCAGGGTCGCTCATTAAAAGCCACTTTGGCTCAGTGGATCATACCAGTAACCTTCAACAGGGGTGGACGGATTAAACCGCTCTGATCAAACGTTGTGGATGAAACCAGCTGACGTGTTCGTAGGACAAACAGGAAGTGCCTGCCAACGGACACCATCCTGAGGGCGCCACACTCAGTCCTCCGCCTCTTGCCTCGGCCAATCACCACGCTCCGTGCCAAGTGAGGAGGACTCAGAGAGACAGGCTGCGTTCATCAGCGCTCTGAGGTTTTACTGTTTGAATACTGAACCAGGTGTTTGTATAGAAGGAGACCACACACACACACACACACACGCACACACACACACACACACACACACACACACACACATACACACTCACTCAGTAGCAGAGCAGCTGTACAGTTATCATCTGTCGTCTCTGGAGGATGTAGCTCTTCACAACCGTGTTGTTGCTGTTTGTGCAGAAACCTGCTGACCAAAAAACTGACCAATCAGAGCTCAGATCCACAGAGCAGAAACACAGGTGCATCAACACTCACCTGACAGGTACGAAGCTGTGCTGAGGCAGGTCGTCTTTCACACACAGCCTCGCAGAGAGGCATCTTTAAAGGAACAGTTCACACAAAAATGAAATATTCAGCCATCGTCTCCTCCTGATGATATAAAGTCAGGCTCAGCCATCATCTCCTCCTGATGATATAAAGTCAGGCTCAGCCATCATCTCCTCCTGATGATATAAAGTCAGGCTCAGTCATCATCTCCTCCTGATGAAAAAGGCTGTAAATTAAGTCTTTTCAAATCAATTTGGGATCTCGGGGCTTCCAAAGACCAATTACTACCCCTACCCCTTATTTTCAAAAACAGAGTTAAAGACCAAGACTCTCACACGTCATCAGTAGTTGTCGATGGTGTTTATGGAAACAGACGCGTCTGGAAACAGGAGCTGTTTCCAAGTGTAGGGCTTTAAAAAACTCACTATATAAACTATATATTACTGCATTTGAAATCTCATTGGTTACATGATGCATCAGTCATCACGAAGATGGCGTGTGAGTGGCTCAGGAGAGGGTGGGTCACTTGTCTACACGACCACTCATTGGCTGTTGTAGGCTCTAGGGCGGGCATAGAGGCTCATATCTAGTTTCTTTATCTTTATCTTATTTAGACCCTTTAGAGCTGAAATCTTCACGGATCGACCGAGTCTGTTCAAAACAGTTTGGGATCTCGGGGCTTCTGCAGACTTGGATCACAACAGACGAGCTGTGTGGAGACATCTGATGTTTTAAATCATCTCCAGCTGCTTCAGCTGTTCAGCAGAACGCTGCAACTCTGTTTTACTGTGAAGCTCCAGAAATGTTCTGTGGACTACGAGACTTCACCTGACTTTATATCATCAGGAGGAGATGATGACTGAGCCTGACTTTATATCATCAGGAGGAGATGATGACTGGGTTTCACATTTTTGGGTGAACAGTTGTGAATCAGACGCGACAGTACAGAAATTATTAGATGTTGATTTTAGGAGAGCGCGCTGAGGTCGTCTTTATTTTTCTCACAGCAGATTTATATTTTATTAAAGCCTTTCCTTTGTGAGATTTACTCTTCTATCGTAGGTTTTCTTCAGATGTGCAAATTGTTAAACTACCGTGACGATATTACGAGTCCACCATCTTAAATTCTTTAGTTTTTACTTGTGAAACGAGTTGTAGCATTTAAACACTGCGAGGTTATTTTAAGATTTCTTGCTTTTTTAAAAAAAGAGTAAAACATCAGTTTCAGCCTCTTGAATCAGTCTAATAAGTTTAATACGGTCGGTACAGGTGAGTGTTGAAGCTGTTCACACACACACACACAGACACACACACACACACACACACACACACACAGGTAAACTTGGAGGCAAAGAAAAAAACTAAATTTGTGATTGTAATTTCCTTCCTGTCAGCGTGTCCAGTTTGAGTGTCGCTGCTCCTTTTTCTTTCTTTCTTTCTTTTTTTTTTTTCTTGGTAACCTCGAGTCCTTTTACATTGTTGCTATGACGATTCGAGTTCAAAAACGTACCTGTCAGCTAATCACATCGTTGGATTACTCAACATAAGTGCTGGTATTGAAGTATTGATCATTGGTTCCACATGTAATTGCTTTTACAGTGTTTGAGAACAAAAAGGAGCCAAATGTGAATCAATGCCTGCAAATTTTTTTATTCAAAGACTTTGGAAACATTGTTTAGTTGAAGAGCAGTGCCTGTAGTTTGATTTATTATTATTATTAATATAATTATTATTATTATTTTTATTTTATTTGCAGAGAAACAGTTTGAATAAAATGAGCCAGCAGCGTCCGAGACGAAGAAATTGTTTCTGAAAATTGAGGAAAAACGCACCGAATGTTGATGTAATGTGACTTTACTTTGTGTGCGTGTGTGTGTGTGTGTGTGTGTGTGTGTGTGTGTGTGTGTGTGTGTGCGCGTGCGTGCGTGTGTGTGTGCGCGTGCGTGTGTCATCACACTGTCAGCTGTTTTATTTCCTCCTCTCCTCCCTCAGATTTGTACCAGCAGCTCATCAGTAGGACTCAGTGGACAGGTGGATATTATTCTGATGATTCTCTTGTTATCATTATTATTGATAATTGATCATTGATATTGACGTGTGGGGTGACTGTAGGAGGGGACCAGCCCTCTGATGTTCGATATATAGACACACGTTTGGAATAAAAAAAATACAGTCAATGTACCAAAACCGCTCTGTTGGTGGCGTGTTGTTTTTTATCCTGACCTTTGACCTTTTAATCTCATCTTTCACGACATGGGCGCTCGTCTGCAGCCACGCGGAGAAGGTTAAAATGGAGGTAACAGGTGAAGTTAAATCAGACAGCAGCAGGTGATCTGAACACACAAACTACATCTCATCTCCTCCCTCCATGCTGATGGAGAGTCAGTGTTGCAGCATTCTCCTAAACAACTGAAGTAGCTGGAGACTTCTTTTAAAACGGAAAAAAACAATCAAAATAAATAAATAAAACCTCAAAACTTCATTC
This sequence comes from Pagrus pagrus, assembly GCF_965226575.1. Lineage (NCBI taxonomy): Eukaryota > Metazoa > Chordata > Actinopteri > Spariformes > Sparidae > Pagrus > Pagrus pagrus. Next base: position 1,326,362 of record NC_140201.1, on the reverse strand, counting down.
AAACTTTGCCGAATTTGCAGTTAGCACTTCCTGTTTGCAGTCAACCTGTGGATGTACAGACAACCATCACTGGATCACTTTGATACTGAAGAAAAGTTAAAAACATGATGTTTCTAAGGCAAGTTCTGCACATAGAAGGAGCGTCTTGTTTATGGAGACATCATCTCCTCCCTCCATGTTGATATAAAGTCAGGTGAAGTTTTCGTCGTCCACAAAACATTTCTGGAGCTTCACAGTCAAAATCACGTTTTCTTTAGTTTTTTTTTAAGTTTCTTGTTTTTGTTTTGTCACATTAGTTTTTGTTGAATCACCACTTTTGTTTTTTATTTGAGTGTATTTTTGTTGTTTTTTTGCTTCTTTTGATTTTGTAATTTCTAAATCTGATTGTATCTTTTTCATCATGTCAGCTTTGTTCTCTGCTCTGTCTTTGTTGCAGCAGTTTTATTGCGTGTTGCCTTAACGTTTGATGAGGTTGTGATGCAGTGTGGGATCATGGGAGTTGTTGTCTTGATTGTTAATCAACCACGACTGATGATGAAAATCTATCGGACGTGACTCAGACAGAAATGTTTACAGACAAGGTGTTTGTTTTAAAGTTTCCACCGATGTCACAGCTGAAGCTAACTTGTGGATTTCTGTGGTTTGAACATTGTTGGAAACATTTAGGATGATGTAAGTAAACAAAGTTGTTTATTGAGCATGAAATCATCTGAGAGCTTCTTTCAGGACAGTCAGGAGTTTAACTTCAGGAGGGTCAGAGGAGAAAATCTGACTGTAACAGCAGCGTCCAGCCAGCAGAGGGCGCTGCAGGCCAGAGGAAAAACCTGGACAGTAACAGTGGAGCAGAGTGAGAGCTGACTGTTGGTCTGTATCAGTACTCAGAGTAGTTTATTACATTAAAACCAACAAGACTAGGTTTTGTTTTTAAGTAACTGAATTTATATCAAATCAGATTTAATGACACAAGAACATGTTCAGTTCACTTCAGCTGATTTTATTATTGATCATTGTTTTCAAAGTTCATTCAAACTAATTAAGATTATTTATTTATTATATAATAAAGATCTTTTCTCACTGCAAAAAATGAATCATTGAAAAAATGACACAGATGGAAGTGAAAACTAGAGGAAATGATATTTTTAGCTCGATAAATCAAGTTACAATCTGTACGTTAGTTGATTTTGGTTATTTTATAGATGAGCAGTCATACATGAGGAAGCAAAGATATTACATTTAAATATAACTTTGGTTAAAGTAGCAAACGTTTTAAAGTATCTGCTATTAAATGTAAAGAAGTAATATGCAACTAAAGTTATCAAATCAATGTAGTGGAGTAAAAAGTACATTATAATGTGGCAGAAAATGGAAATGTACATTGTTCTTGTGTAAACGTACTTGGGTTTATTCCATTATTGCAAATAATGTCTAAACATGTGAATTACGTCAGTGAGACACAGTGAGAGAAAGATCAATCTGTCGAACTCGTCATTTTTATTCCTGGACAGTTTTCTTTGTTTTCTGAGACTCAGACTTTTTCCCAGCAGGTTCACATCGTCGACTCATCAGCTGACGTGTGGAGGAGGAACTGTCTGTTCAGAGTCGTCAGCTGTGACCGTCAGAGCTGATAAATGTGTGACGGGTCATTTATGTCGTCCTGACTGATATGAAGCTGAGGAGCCACACAGCTGAAGGCTGGACGGCCACAAACACTGATACACAACTGGGTCACACCACACACACACACACACACACACCCACATGATTATTCCTCAGACAGAGCAGTTTGATTTACAGTCACTTGGACAGATAAAACACATGATGAGATATAAAATGTAAACAGGAGTATGAACATGACTGCAGGCTGCAGGTCATGAAACACACAGAGACACACTGTCAGCAGACTCTGGGCCTCACCAACATTTCCTCACACACACTTCCTGTGATGAGTTCACACATTTCAACAACGACTGCGATTACACTGAATTTATTCTGAGAATGAAAATGATGCAACAATCCAGTAAGGTGGACGTCCTCCTCCTCTTCTTGGGAAACAGGAGGTAAACTGACTCATATTGTGAGGAAGCATGATACTGCCGGGAGAAAATAAATCAAATAAAAACACTCATGGTGACTTTTGCTTATTAGAATTATGAAAACAATGTTTATTTACTTTTCATCCATGTGTGAATGTTTGTTTCTGGATCCAGTCTCTGCTCCACATTATGCTTTCTTGTGTTTTTCCCTCCTTCAGTGCGTCTTGTTGGTTCATGGCCATGTAAAAAGGTCTTTAAATTAAAAAGTCCACATCAACGTGATCTCTCTCCTGCAGAAAACGCTGCTGTGGGAGTGAGGACTGTTTTTTTTTTTCTGGTGATCCAAGTTTAGGATTTAAATGGTTTTCTCTCGTGTTAATGACTTGAGGCCTGGTGGAAAGAAAGTTTGGTCAGAATAATCTCCCTCAATAGAAGCATAAATTCCTTAATTTTTTTGTTATCTGTAAAAATAGGTGAAATGTATCATATCTATGTATATATATATATATTTATATGTGTGTGTGTGTGTGTGTGTGTGTGTTTGTTTGTTATTGTTTGTGTGCTTTTTATTCAGGAGAAAAAATGTGTGAAGCCAAGTGGGATTTTTTTTGTGATTTTTTTTTTTTTTTATATATATATATATATATATATATATATATATATTTTTTTTTTTTTTTTTTTTTTTTTTTTTATCCCAAATGAGAAAAAAGTTTTTTCAGGAAAAAAAAAATCATGACAAAAATATTTTCTTTTCATTGTGTGAAACCGAGCGGGACTTTTTGGTTTATTTCATGAGAATTTCTTTTTTCATGATTTTTTTTCCTTGTTAAACTTTTTTTCCCAATGTGTGGAGCCAAGTGGAAAAATGAATTCAGTTTTTTTGGTTTTGGCTCAACTAATACTTAAACTGATAAAGAAAACAAGTGAAACACAGGAGACATCGTCATGTGACAGTTGTTTTTTGTCACAGTCGTCCTACAGTCGGGCAGATCTCGTCCGTCCTGTCCTTCTTCTATATGTAAATAACACATTGATGCAAATACTCCACGGCTCCTCTCCGACCGAAGCTGCAGACACAAGAACGTCAGCGGTCTGTCCTGTCATCAGGACCACAGACTGCCTCAACAACGCATAACAAACTGTTCTCAGTGGACAGGAGAGACTGTGGCTAACGTGCAGAGGGAGGCACAGTCAGAATAAACCGGATTCAAAGAGCCAGAGAAGGAAATGAGATAAAATCGAGATGTAATCTGAATATGTGCGGGCTCATCTGCCCTGCTGCACACACACACACACACACACACACACATACACACACACAGTTTTCAGTTCCTCTTTACTCGACTTCTGCTCGTGAGAACGTGAAAAAGATTTCAAATATTCTAATAAGCATCTGAACAAATAGGTGACGATAAAGTCTGACAGCAACACAACCTGATCTCATTAGTCTGCGCGCTAATAACACAACTGTACAATTTCAAACTGTGTGCAAACTGTGTGCAAGCCACCAGGAACAGCAGGCAGAATTTTTTTTTCACTCTGTTTCACACATAAAAACAATAAAAACTTGGTTTTACATACAAGAAATTCTCCTGTTAAAACAATGCACTTTTTTCTTCTCCTGAAAACCTTTTTTTTTCACTTGGGGAAATAATACACATATACATTTTTCTCCTGATTTTTCTTTCACTCAGTTTCACAAATTCCTCCGGAAAAACTGTTTTTCCCCACTGTTTCTGGCGGGAAAAAAGAAAGGACTTTTGTACATTTCTCCTGCCAAGACTGTTTTTTTCACTCAGTTTTACACACAAAAACAACAACAACTTGGTTTCACATAAAATTCTGCTGAAAAAAACTTTTTGCAAATTTCTCCTGCCAAGACTTTTTTTTTTAGATTTTTTTTTTGTCCTGGAAATTATTATTATTTTTTTTTTTTTCCCCCCTCCTGGAAAATTATTATTATTTTTTTTTTTTTTCCTCCTGGAAAAATCTTTTTTTTTTCCCCCCCTCCTGGAAAAAGTCTTTTTTTTTTTTTCCCCTCCTGGAAAAATCTTTGTTTAAATTGTTTTTTGTGTGTTTTACAAATTTCTCATGCCAAGACTTTTTTTTCATTCACTTTCAACTTAAAAACAATAAAACTTGATTTCAGTGAAAATGAGTGAAAACAGGAGGAAAAAACTTTTTGTTTTTCCTCCTGGAAAAATCTTCTTTTTTTTCTCCTTGAAAAATCTTTTTTTTTCCTCCTGGAAAAGGTCTTTTTTTTTTTTTTTTTCCTCCTGGAAAAATCTTTGTTTAAACTTTTTTTTTAGTGTTTTACAAATTTCTCCTGCCAACACTGTTTGTTACTCAGTTTCAAGTTAAAAACAACAACTTGGTTTCACGCAAAAAATTCTGCTGGAAAAAAAACTTTTTGCAAATTTCTCCTGCCAAGTTTTTTTTTTTTTTTTTTTTTTTGGGAGAATTTTTATTGTCCTGGAAAAAAATTTTTAAAAAAATTTTTCTCCTGGAAAAAAAACTTTCTTTTTTTTAGTGTTTTCTCTTGCCAACACTGCTTTTTCACTCAGTTTCAACGGTTTCACACAAATATTCTCCCCCCAAAAAATCTTTTTCTCCTGGAAAAATCCTTTTTTCCTACTGGAAATTTTTTTTTCCCTCCTGGAATTTGTTTTTTTTTTCCCTCCTGGGAAAATTCTTTTTTTTTTCCTCCTGGAAAAAGTCTTTTTTTCCCTCCTGGAAAAAAATCTTTGTTTAAATTTTTTTTGTGTGTTTTACAAATTTCTCCTGCCAAGACTGTTTTTTCACTCAGTTTCAACTTAAAAACAAAAAAAACTTGGTTTCACACAAAAAAATCTAAAAACAAATCATTTTCTCCTCCTGGAAAAATCATGGTTTTTCTCCTGGAAAAAAACTTTCTTTTTTTAGTGTTTTCTCTTGCCAACACTGTTTTTTCACTCAGTTTCAACGGTTTCACACAAATATTCTCCCCCAAAAAATCTTTCTTTTTCTCCTGGAAAAATCCTTTTTTCCTACTGGAAATTTTTTTTTTTTTCCTCCTGGAATTTGTTCTACCCTCCTGGAAAAATCTCTTTTTTTTTTTTTCCTCCTCCTGGAATTTTTTTTTTTTCCCCTGGAAAAATCTATTTTTTTCCTCCTGGAAAAATCTTTGTTTACATTTTTTTGTGTGTTTTGCAAATTTCTCCTGCAAGGACTGTTTTTTCACACAGTTTCAACTTAAAAACAGCAAAAACTTGGTTTCACACAAAAAAATCTTTAAAAAAAAATAATAATCTAAAAAAAATTCTTTTTTTTTCCCTGGGAAAAAAAACTTTTTTTTTTTCTTTTTTTGTGTGTTTTACAAATTTCTCATGCCAAGACTTTTTTTTCCACTCACTTTCAACTTAAAAACAATAAAAACTTGATTTCAGTGAAAATGAGTGAAAACAGGAGGAAAAAACTTTTTGTTTTTCCTCCTGGAAAAATCTTCTTTTTTTTCTCCTTGAAAAATCTTTTTTTTCCTCCTGGAAAAATCTTCTTTTTTTTCTCCTTGAAAAAACTTTTTTTTCCTCCTGGAAAAAGTCTTTTTTTTTTCCCCTCCTGGAAAAATCTTTGTTTAAACTTTTTTTTAGTGTTTTACAAATTTCTCCTGCCAACACTGTTTTTTACTCAGTTTCAAGTTAAAAACAACAACTTGGTTTCACGTAAAAAATTCTGCTGAAAAAAAAACGTTTTGCTAATTTCTCCTGCCAAGACTTCTTTTTTGAGAATTTTTTCCTCCAGGAAAAATCTCTTCTTTTTTTTCCTCCTGGAAAAATCATTTTTTTCCCTCCGGGAAAAATCATGTTTTTTCTCCTGGAAAAATCTTTGTTTAAATTTTTTTGTGTGTTTTACGAATTTCTCCTGCCAAGACAGTTTTTTCACTCAGTTTCAACTTAAAAACAATAAAAACTTGGTTTCACACAAAGAATTCTAAAAAAAACCCCTTTTTTTTCCTTGAAAAAACTTTTTGTTTCTCCTCGAGAGAGAAATATCCCCACTGTTTCACGGCGAGGGAAAAAAGTTTTTTGCGAATTTCTCCTGCCAAGTCTTTTTTCACTCAGTTTCACACAAAAAAACAACAACAACTTGGTTTCACATAAAATTCTGCTGAAAAAAACTTTATTCAAATTTCTCCTGCCAAGACTTTTTTTTTTTTTTTTGAGAAATTTTTTTTTTTCCTCCTGGAAAAATCTTTGTTTAAATTTTTTTTTTGTGTTTTACAAATTTCTCCTGCCAAGACTGTTTTTTCACTCAGTTTCAACTTAAAAACAATAAAAACTTGGTTTCACACAAAAAATCTAAAAACAAATCATTTTCTCCTCCTGGAAAAAAACTTTCTTTTTTTAGTGTTTTCTCTTGCCAACACTGTTTTTTCACTCAGTTTCAACGGTTTCACACAAATATTCTCCCCCCAAAAATCTTTCTTTTTCTCCTGGAAAAATCCTTTTTTCCTACTGGAAATTTTTTTTTCCTCCTGGATTTTTTTTTTTACCATCCTGGAAAAATCTCTTCTTTTTTTCCTCCTGGAATTTTTTTTTTTTCCCTGGAAAAATCTTTTTTTTTCACCCACTTTCAACTTAAAAACAATAAAAACTTGATTTCAGTGAAACTGAGTGAAAACAGGAGGAAAAAATATATATATTTTTTTTTCAAGTTAAAAACAACAACTTGGTTTCACGTAAAAAATTCTGCTGAAAAAAAACCTTTTTGCAAATTTCTCCTGCCAAGAATTTTTTTTGAGAATTTTTTCCTCCGGGGAAAAACTCTTTTTTTTTTTTTTTCCTCCGGGAAAAATCATGTTTTTTCTCCTGGAAAAATCTTTGTTTAAATTTTTTTTGTGTGTTTTACGAATTTCTCCTGCTATTCTAAAAAAAAAAAAAATCTTTTTTTTCCTGGAAAAAACTTTTTGTTTCTCCTCGAGAGATAAATATCCCCACTGTTTCACGGCGGGGGAAAAAAGTTTTTTGCGAATTTCTCCTGCCAAGTCTTTTTTCACTCAGTTTCACACATAAAAACAGTAACAACTTGGTGTAAAAAATAAAAAATAAAAACAGATCATTTTCTCCTCCTGGAAAAATCCTGTTTTTTTGTTCTGGGAAAAAGAAAAATTTCCTCCTGGAATTTTTTTTTCTTCTCCTCTTGGAATACAAATTTCTCATGCCAAGACTTTTTTTTGACTCAGCTTCAACTTAAAAGCAATAAAAACTTGGTTTTGCACAAAGAATTCTAAAAACAATCATCAAAAAATATTATTTTTCTCCAGTAAAAAAACTTTTTTCCCAATGTTTCAAGCGAAAAAAACCCCGATTTTTACAAATTTCTCCTGCCAATACTGTTTTTTCACTCAGTTTCACACATACAAACAATAACAACTTGGTTTCATGTTTTTTCTCCTGGAAAAATACTTTTTTTCTCCTCCTTGAAAAAACTTTTTTTTTCCTCCTGGAAAAACCTTTTTATTTTCTCCTGGAAAAAAACTTTTTTTTCTCACTGTTTCATGCGAAAAAAAGTTTTTTTTTTTTCTTTTCTTTTTTTTTTTTTTTTTTTACAGATTTCTCCTGCCAAGACTGTTTTTTCACTCAGTTTCACACATAAAAACAATAAAAGCTTGGTTTCGCACAAATATTCTCAAAAATAAAATAAAAAAAATAAAAAAAAATCTCCTGGAAAAATCTTTTTTTTTTAGTGTATTCCATTAAGACTGTTTTTTCACTCAGTTTCAACTTAAAACCAATAAAAACATGGTTTTGCACAAAGAATCTTTTCTTTTTTCTCTTGGAAAAAACTTTTTTTTTAATGTTTTACAAAGTCTTTTTTTCACTCAGTTTCACACATACAAACAATAACAACTTGGTTTCATGTTTTTTTCCTCCTAAAATATCATGTTTTTTATCCTGGAAAAATACTTTTTTTTCTCCTCCTTGAAAAACCTTCCGCCCCCCCGGAAAACCTTTTTTTTTTTCTCCTGGAAAAAAACTTTTTTTTCCTCCGTTTCATGCGAAAAAAAAGGCTTTTCTTTTCTTTTTTTTTCTTTTTTTTTTTTACAGATATCTCCTGCCAAGACTGTTTTTTCACTCAGTTTCACACATAAAAACAAAAAAAACTTGGTTTCGCACTAAAAAATCTAAAGAAAAATAATGTTTTCCTCCTGGAAAAATCATGGTTTTTCTCCTGGAAAAAAACTTTTTATGTCCTCCTGGAAAAAACTTTCTTTTTCTCCGTGAAAAAAAAAAAAGGTTTTTGCAAATTTCTCCTGACAAGACTGCTTTTTCACTCAGTTTCACACATCAAAACAATAAAAACTTGGTTTCACATACCTAAAATTCTCTTGACAAAATTTCCCACCTTTTTTTTCACCTGGGGAGAAAAAAATCCCCCCCCCAGTTTTTTTCCAGTTGGTTTCACCCAACAACAAAAAGATCTCCTGATTTTTTTTTTATCACCCCTCAGGCCCTCGCAGTTGTTTCTGCAGAAGATAAAGATAATTATAACTTGTCCTATTCGGAAAAGACTCATCCTCAACACATGTCTGAGGCGACTGGTTCTGTTTCTTCTTCTTTGAGGTTTATCAGCAGGTGGCAAACAAATGGTTTTATTTCTGGTCCATGATCTCTGACCTTCACAAAGACTAATGTGTCCACTCTGAACCAGGTAATGGTAAAGTGCATTTCAAAAGTTCACTTCAGATTTGTTTAACAGTTATTTACAGTCACGGCTTACGATGCAACACAATTCAACGGGAGCACAAACTACATCCTCTAAACGAGGAGAGATTTATATTTTCAGCCTGGTTTTTCACATACAGATGCTTAAACTCTCAGCTGTGAGTGATGTGGTGAGGTGAGTGTAAAATTTAAGACTGATAGTTTGTCATTAACTTTGATGCCCTGTAGGCACATGTCACTGCTTGTATATGTCGCATGTCTATCACCAAAAGATGTTTCATTCTCTCAGCGACAGCGCCGCTTCATGAAATCTTGATTGAATGGAGAGATTAAAGACTTTTTCATGGATAAAATGCGTTTCTTGTGTCGTGCTGCATTAAATTCAGCCTCCTCTGTTTATTCTGCTCTAATCACTCTGCTGGCATTAAAGAAGTCAAACCATGAAATGCATCCAGCACGCCTCTCCCCTTCCACACAGAAAGTGACATTTAAAACAGAATGAATCATCACGCAAATATTTCCATTAATTAGACCGAGCCTGGCAGCAGCAGCTCTTTCCCTCCAATCTCACCGTCAGCTCCTCGAGGAGGCGCCCGACTCCGTCAGTCTGTTTCATCTCCTCCTCCATGACTGTGACTTCTCACTGGAGGTGAATACATACATGCAGATTAACCTCCATTAGTAACCCCGTTGTTGTTGTTCCGCTGCTGTCAGTTTAAGGATGTCATGTCAGGACACATCGTTCGCTCCCGCTGTGCCTGCTGAGATTAGATACATTCCTGGAATTTCTTTATTTCTGAGCTTTATTTGTTTAATTACATGTTGTTGAGTTGAAACCTGCAGAGTGTTTGTTTAAACTCTTCTGGACTTCCCAAAGATATTCATATACGTCCTGGCTGACCTTTGGAGACATAACTGGAGTTATGACTAACTGACTGACAGATTTCTGCTCACGTAGAAACTAAAGTGAACGATCCAGAAGTAAGAAAACCTTGTTTAATCCTGTTGATATTTGTCAGATATCAGATATCGACAGACATGCAGAGGCTCATGCTGCTCCTCTGAACTCTGCCTGTCGATGATGTCAGCAGGTCTGTGTTTAAAGAAGTGTTTTTTGTGCCCACTGAGCTTCCATACATGTGAAACAGGAAGAAGACGCTCTGTGTTTTAGCTGTGAGTTATTTTTCTGTCATCCCACCAACAAGGCCGTCATTACACTACCCTGTAATCACACACACACACACACACACAGAGGCAGTGTAACGTGTTGGTACAGGCCCACAGCGGCGCTCCGTCACACACTGATCTCCTCCTGCAGTTTAAAGGATCACACTCATTAGTTTACACTGACGAGTGTTTACATCCAGTCTGAACGCTGATGTGACTCGTTTATACGTTAACAGTCTGCAGCTGACGGAGGAAACACACAGAAACAGCTTCATTCAGACGGTCTGAGTTTGTTTATTCAGGCCTTCACGACAAGAGAGACAAAAACACACAGAATGGTTACTGAAGGTCGAAACATAGTTTTCTGCCTTATTAAAACAGAGGAGGCAAAAAAAAAATGGATTTTTTTTAATTGTAAAAAAATCTGGGAGAATTTTTGTAATGTATGAAACTGAGTGAAAATAATTTTGGCTGGATGTTTTTTTTTTGTGGGGCTCAGTTTGACCACAAGAGGCTGAAGTGCAGCACCGCCCCGTGTTCTTAGAGGACAACCTTTTTTCACCTGGTTTCACACATTAAGAAGAAACAAGCATCAAATTTTATTTTTTTTACTTTTTATGAAAATTATTTTTCTCCTGAATTTTTTTTTTGTATTATTCTGTTTCACACTAAAAAAGAAAGAAGAAAATCTTCTGGAAGAAAACGTTTTCCCTCAGTTTTTTTTCAGAAATGTTTCCATTCTGTTTCAAAAGACCAAAAAAATGTTTCATGAATTTTTCTTTTTTCACAAATTTTTTTCAGGATAAAAAAAATATTCTAGCAGATTATTTTTCACTTGGATTCACACATAAAAACAATAAACACTTGCTTTCATGTGAAAAAATTATCCTCAAAAAAATTCCCACTTTTTTTCCTCCTGCTTCACTTGGGAAAAATATACACCTATACAATTTTCTCCTGATATTTTTTTCACTCAAGTTTCACACTTAAAAACTTTCACATACAAAGAATTCTCCTGAAAAAAAAGATTATTTACACTTTTTTTTCACTTGGGGAAAAAATCCACAAATACATTTTTCCCCTGATTTCTTTTTTTCACTTGGTTTCACACAAATTTACCCTGAAAGAGGGAAAAAAATCCCACATTTTTTTTCCTCCTAAAGAAACTTTTTTTTCACTTGGGAAAAATACTCACATTTTTCTCCTGAATTTTTCCTTTTTCACCCTGTTTTTCTCAGCAGAGTAAAAGATTTTAGTAGACTTAATTCACTCAGTTTCACTCATAAAAACAATAAAAACTTGGTTTCACCTTCCAAAAATTCTCCTGAAAATAATATTTTAACTTGATTTCACACACAACAATTTCCCACTTTTTTTCTCCTTTAATAACGTTCAATTTTTTTCACCTGGTTTCACCCATGAAAAAAAAAAGATTATTGCAAAATTTCCTCTGCCAAGACTTTTTTTCCCTCCACTCAGTTTCACACATAAAAACATTAAACCAAAAAAAAAAATGGTTTCACATATCATTCTCTTGAAAAATGAATTTAAACTTTTTTTCCTGAAAAAACTTTATTTTTCACTTGGGGAAAAAATGCACTAATTTTCCTTATGGTTTCACACATAAAAACAATAAAAACTTGGTTTCACATACCAAAAATTCAGGAAAAAATATTCCCACTATTTTTTTCTCCTGAGACAACTTTTTTTTTCCAGCCAATTTCACCCATGACAAAAAAAATCCTGTAAAAATGTTTTCACTCAGTTTTATAGATTAAAACAATAAATTTTAAAAAAAAGTATCCACAAAAAAAAAAAATCACTTTTTTTTTTCTCCTGGAAATTTTTGGTTTTTTTCTCCTGAAAAAGAAATTTTTTTTTTTCTCCTGAAAAAATGGTTTTACCCATGAAAAACAATAAACACTTGCTTTCACGCGAAAAAATTATCCTCAAAAATTATCCTCAAAAAAAATTCCCACTTTTTTTCCTCCTGCTTTTCACTTGAGGAAAAAATCCACAAATACATTTTTCCCCTGACTTCTTTTTTTCACTTGGTTTCACACAAATTTACCCTGAAAAAGGGAAAAAAATCCCGCATTTTTTTTCCTCCTAAAAAAACTTTTTTTTTCACTTGGGAAAAATACTCAAATTTTTCTCCTGAATTTTTCCTTTTTCACCCTGTTTTTCTCAGCAGAGTAAAAGATTTTAGTAGACTTAATTCACTCAGTTTCACTCATAAAAACAATAAAAACTTGGTTTCACCTTCCAAAAATTCTCCTGAAAATAATATTTTAACTTGATTTCACACACAAAAAATTCCCACTTTTTTTCTCCTTTAATAACGTTCAATTTTTTTCACCTGGTTTCACCCATGAAAAAAAAAAGATTATTGCAAAATTTCCTCTGCCAAGACTTTTTTTCCCTCCACTCAGTTTCACACATAAAAACATTAAACCAAAAAAAAATGGTTTCACATATCATTCTCTTAAAAAAAGAATTTAAACTTTTTTTCCTGAAAAAACTTTATTTTTCACTTGGGGAAAAAATGCACTAATTTTCCTTATGGTTTCACACATAAAAACAATAAAAACTTGGTTTCACATACCAAAAATTCAGGAAAAAATATCCCCACTATTTTTTTCTCCTGAGACAACTTTTTGTTTTCAGCCAGTTTCACCCATGACAAAAAAAATCCTGTAAAAATATTTTCACTCAGTTTTATAGATTAAAACAATAAATTTTAAAAAAAAAGTATCCACAAAAAAAAAAAAATCACTTTTTTTTTCTCCTGGAAATTTTTGGTTTTTTTCTCCTGAAAAAGAATTTTTTTTTTTCTCCTGAAAAAATGGTTTTACCCATGAAAAACAATAAACACTTGCTTTCACGCGAAAAAATTATCCTCAAAAAAAATTTCCCACTTTTTTTCCTCCTGCTTTTCACTTGGGAAAAATATACACCTATACAATTTTCTCCTGATATTTTTTTCACTCAAGTTTCACACTTAAAAACTTTCACATACAAAGAATTCTCCTGAAAAAAAAAGATTATTTACACTTTTTTTTCACTTGGGGAAAAAATCCACAAATACATTTTTCCCCTGACTTCTTTTTTTCACTTGGTTTCACACAAATTTACCCTGAAAAAGGGAAAAAAATCCCGCATTTTTTTTCCTCCTAAAAAAACTTTTTTTTTCACTTGGGAAAAATACTCACATTTTTCTCCTGAATTTTTCCTTTTTCACCCTGTTTTTCTCAGCAGAGTAAAAGATTTTAGTAGACTTAATTCACTCAGTTTCACTCATAAAAACAATAAAAACTTGGTTTCACCTTCCAAAAATTCTCCTGAAAATAATATTTTAACTTGACCCACCCATGACAAAAAAAATCCTGTAAAAATGTTTTCACTCAGTTTTATAGATTAAAACAATAATTTTTTTTAAAAAGTATCCACAAAAAAAAAATCACTTTTTTTTTCTCCTGGAAATTTGGTTTTTTTTTTCTCCTGAAAAAGAATTTTTTTTTTTCTCCTGAAAAAATGGTTTTACACATGAAAAACAAAAATCTCCTGTAAAAAAAAATTCACTCAGTTTCACACATATAAACCCTAAAAACTTGGTTTCACACATGAAAAATTTGCCTGGGAAGAAAAAAAAATCCCACTTTTATTTTCCTCCTGAAAAAACTTTTTTTTCACTTGGGAAAAAATACACATACATTTTTCTCCAGGTTTTTTTTTCACTCGATTTCACACTTTAAAAAATTCTCCTGTAAAAATGTTTTCAATCAGTTTCAGGAAAAAAATATTTTGGGAAAAAAAATTCCCACCTTTTTTTTTCTCCTGAAAAAGCTTTTTATTCATTTCCACTGATTTTCATACAAGAAAAAAAACAAAAAGATTTTTGCAAATTTATCCTGCCAAGACTTTTTTTGGGCTGTTTTACACATAACGACAATAAAAACTTAAGAATATCCAGAAAACTGCTGAAAACTTTTTTTTTTCACTTGGGAACATTTTTTTCCTTTCAAAGAAAAATATATCTCGTTTGTTTATTTTTACCAAAAAAATATATTTCTACTGAAGAATTTTTTCCACTTGGTTTCACTGTTTTCACCAAAATAAAATTCTCCTGAATAAAAAAAAAAAAAAAAAAAAAAAATCGCTCATGATGAACAATTTTTCCCCTCCCTGAAAAACTTTCTTTGACTGTTTCACACATGAAAAATCAAAGAAATTCCTCCTGATTTTTTTTTTCACTCAGCTTCACACATGGGAAAAAAAATCTCCCAGAAATGTTTGTCATGATCTCTTGAATTGTTTTTCCTTTAAAAGAAAAAAAAATCTCTCATGATAAAGAATTTTTCCCCTCCCCTGAAGAATTTTCTTTCACCCAGTTTCACACATGAAAAACAATTTCTCACCTCCCCTGAAAAAAATGCCTTTGACTGCATCACACATGAAAAACCGAAACATTTTGTCCAGAATGTTTTATTTTCACTCAGTTTCACACATGAACACACACAACTTTGCATGTGTTGGCTCACACTTTGTGTTTACTGATAATCAGTGAGTCCAGCTGAAGTATTGAACACATTAACATGTTGACCTGATGATGGCGCTGGATGAAAAGTCAGAGGATTAAAGCAGTTCAGCTGAGGGGAACATGAATCCATCAGAGTTGTACAGATACTCCACAGAAGTGGATCTTGTGGTTGTGCTGAGGAGCTGAACGCGTCCGGCTGCTGTTCAGTTTTATGGTTACGTTTTCCCGTTTAGCCCCGCCCCCTGCGTCCCTGCATGATTTGGTGTCGACTTAAAAAGAAGTAACACAGACACATTCCTGACTAAATGCTGCAGGCGTGTTCAGTCCTGTCAGCTCCACCTGCATCACACACACACACACACACACACACAGGAACATGAAGGTGTGTGCAGCACAGCAGAGGACGGTCGGGCCTCAGGTTTCTCTCTTCACATTTATTCACGGTTTATTTGAGGTATCAGGAGGAGGTTTTTGAACTGAGGTGACTTTTCTGAGTCCGGGCCGGTCTGTGATTTTAACGCTAAGAGTCTCCTCGTCTCTCTGAATCATCAGTGTGTCAGTTTTAAAACACAGCCTGAGGAACAACATTCAAACTACAGAGTAGGTTTCTACAACAGATGACTCATTCACACATCGTGAACCCTCCTCTTACACCTGATTGGATGGACACACCTCTCACTGGGCTCTCATTGGTCGCTACTTTGATTTTTGAATTTGAAAACATGATGTGTACTGTTGTTCCGCCTCTGAATGTTTAAATCTGCACGAACACGCCCTCAGAGCTTCTGGAAGACTTCACAAAGCTGCTAAAAGTTAACTGTTGTCAAAGTAAAAGTTTAAAGGAATAGTTTAAAACTTTGGGGAGCGAGCCTAGCTTAGCATAAAGACCGGAAATATCGGTAACAAAACCCACTGAAGAGCACCTCTACAGCTCGCAGATTAACACAAAATATCTTGTTTGTTTAATTCAAACAAAAAACAAAGTCTACAAATAACAAGTTGCTACTTTAAGGAGAATTATGTGGCTGGACCTGAAACTTCCTGTTGTCTCAGCCGGTTTCCTGGCAACTTAAATAAATATATGGTTTGTTTGTCAGTGAGCTTTAAACGTTTTCAAAGCCGTTTCCTGTTTGTGGTCTTTACGCTAAGATAAGATTAACATCTAACTAGAGGCAAGAAGGGGAAGAAGTCTGAATCTAAAAGATGTCAAACTTTTCCTTTAACTCTGTTGCTATAGATGAGAGCAGCCATACGTCACTTTCCTGTCGCTCCCTTTTGGGTGAAATTAAACCAGTTTGAGGCTAAAAAAACTTGCACGACGAAATCTAAGTGTTTAACGTAACATCGGACAGAATGACACTGATTGTAGAGCCACAATAACCTGCCAAGCGACAAAGTTTGGGCGCCTAATCACTCAAAAGCGATACCATATTCTCATTTATGCTATTAATTTGGCAAAGACCAAAAAGGGGCGGGGCATGACTAAGGGGCAAAGCATCCGGATGTGCTGCTCTCATCTTTGGCTGACTTTGTGTTTCATGAATGAGCTTTTTGAGCCACACTGATTGGCTGACAGAGGACCAGATTCACAGCTCGGTTTGTTTGTTTGATCGATCTTTAACGACACACCTCACCGCCTCGAGGCAAAAGAGCCGCTCTGAAAAGTTCACCTCGATGCTACAAAAACATCTTCTATAGACTCACACCGGTTACATAATCCACTTCTGTGAGATTCAGAGTCACTCAAGAGCTTTAGACACAGTCTGCATGTGTGTGCAGGTGGAGAGAAACTGTTGTGTTTCATCTGACTGAGTCTGAACGGACAGATGTCAGGAGAAAGGAGCCGATAGACTCTGTTAATCCACAGATTAACTGTTATCAGGTGGATTACCTGGTGCAAAGATTACAAATCACTGAATTCATTGTCAAATGGCAGCAGGTCAAAGGTCGTGTTTCGCGTGTGTGTGTGTTCACAGCTTGTGTTGCCAAAGCACAACAACAAGTGTTTAGAGATGGAGGCGAGATGAAACAACGTAAAATACATAAAAATGTGAGTTAGGTTTGGTTCAGTTTCAGAATAGAAAATGCAAGAAGCTTCAAATTTAATAAAAAGAAAGATGTTTTTCTGTGTGTTTACCTGGATGTTGGTGTAAACTCTGTGTGTGTGTGTGTGTGTGTGTGTGTGTCTGTGTCTGTGTGTGTTTTAGAAACCACTGATGTTGTTCTCTCACATGCAAACTTATTTTTACCAGACGCTTCTTCCACTGAGGTGAACCTCAAACAACTGAAACTGACGCTTCACACTGGTCAGATCACAGCAGGCTGCAGTGTTTCACACATCTTCACTATGCTACTATTTTCACTTTCCTGACTACGGTACCTTCAGAATAGTTTGTGGTGTTGATGTTCATCTTGTTTACGAGCTTTTCTGAGCCCAGTTGGCTCCATCTTGGTTCTGGTGCTGATGAGACGATGTAGTTCACTGAGCGCTTTAACACAAAACTACATGAGGTTTGACTTTAATACAACAAACTGACACTATTGACTTGAAAAATGACCTTTTAAACTGACAAACATCATATTCAGACTGGGAGCACAGGAGGAAGTGTTGTTGTTGTTGTTGTTGTTGTTTACTATCAGACTTTCCTCTGTCGACATACAAAGTGGCTAGAGCCCCTTCAGTGACTCATTTACTGCATTAAAAATGATTTCTTGTTTTCTCGAGCGGCTTTATCTCGTACGTTTTCTTCTGTGTTTTTAAGATGAAGTCATGTTAGCGAGTGTGTTTTGAAGGATTATCAGGTGGTCGACCCGACCCAGAGGAACAGAACGTCCCAACCACACACGGCTTCTGCTGTGCTTTGTACTTCTGTCTTTGTGAGGACATTTTGTCTCATCCTCATGTCTTCACTTTAGAAATATACGATTTGTTTTTAGGGTTTTTTTTTCTTGATCAGCTTCGTTTTCAGGTCGTCACAGATTCAGGGAAGTTCGGTTTAACCACATACTGAGAGTGGAGTGTGTGTGTGTGTGTGTGTGTGTGTGTGTGTGTGTGTGTGTCCGTCATCTACAGCCGAGGGGGTTTTCTGTCTTTCCTCACCTGCCACACCCTCCTCTCTGTAAGGAACACACACACACACACACACACACACACACAGTCGACAAACGATTTCAAAGAGCACTTTTGTCTGTGATTGGATGGTTTGAAGATACGCGGACTCTGATTGGTTGTTTTCTTTTCTCTGAACAAATGAAACAGAAGCGTCACCGTTGCAAATTAATAAATCAATAAAAACACAACAGACGAAGCAAAAATTAGGAAAATATTTCCACAACTTTTATGGCTTTACAAGGATGTTAAATTGGACATGAGTTTCACCGAGGGGACATTTATTTCATCTTTTAAGATTTTTTTTACAGGAATTTCTTAAACAACAAAACAAAACAAGCATTTTTTTTTAAAAACAAATAAATCATGAAAAGAAATAAAAACCCCACAAACCCTCTGAAAACGGTTTACAGTGTATCGATCGGTTATTTACAATGAGGGCAGTTTCTCTTAAAGGCTGCTCGTCTCGTCTCTAACAGATAATCGTGTCTCGTTCAGGACGACAAAGATGACGAAGTGTTATTAAAACATTCTGCGCTGCGAGTCGTCCGGAACTGGAGACGCACATATATGTTGAAAACGACACGTTGTTTTTAGCATCGTCCACGACTCAGCTCAGGGTGGAAATGCACAAACTGAAAAAACACTAAAAAAGCTAATGAGATTTTGAATGTGTGATCTGCAGACCAGCTATGATCTTCAGCTCCAGTTATCAAGGTTTATATTCTAAACAAAATAAATACTTTTCTCACTGGAGATCAGTGCATGTTGAAGTCTGAGATCACACACAACCACGAACCACACGAACAAAACAAAAACAAATCATCAACTAGCTCAAAGCGCAGGATAAATTATCTGAGGCTCGATGACAAAATACCCCCAAAAACATGTGTGATCTGAACTTCAAATAATACAAAAAGTGGTTTGTTTTCTTTGATAGTTATATAAAGATAACATCCAGGTGTATTATTAACCTGCAACAACTATAATTTAGATCAACTTCAATCCAATTGTGGTAGAAACGGTTAGCACCGCCCCGCAGCTCACCAGACTTTCCCTCCAAAACCTGCAGAACAAACAAACTCCTTCCCGCACTTTTCTTCCCGTCCTGTTTTCTGTCTTCCTCACCTTCACCTCGCTGACTCGTCCCTGCGTGTTGAATCTTGTCCAAAACCTCCTCCTCTTCTCTACTCTCATGCATTTCCACAGACGTCAGCGTAGAATGATTTAAACAAACATTATGGAGCATAAAGAAGGGGAGGATGAAGGTGAAGCCAGGAAGAAAAACAGTTGGAAGAAATCCAGACGGAGCAAAAGATAGAAGGAGAACGGCTTTGTGTATCTTTTTCTTTTGGATTTATGTGCGCAGATATTACAGCCTGACACTTTACAGCTGGAATATAAACCCGTCAGTGGTGGACAAACTAGTAAGCATGTTTTAATCTAACTGGACCGAAGGGACATCTGCAGACGTCTACATGCTGCTTAATGTGCTCAACAGATGTGCTAACTAGCCCGCAAACTGACGTTAGCTGTGCACTTTAGCTAAGCTAAGCTAAGGATCAGGACAAGATGTGCAGTCATGTTTATGAACGTTCTCAGTCATCCAGATCGTTCAATATCTGGACTTTCTTGAGTTTCTTAAAACCTCAAGAAAGTCCGGTTGCCTCCGTGTAGCACTTCGATAGGAGAAGGAGACTTTAGCATGAAGCTAATATGCCGCGCAGCCAGTGGTCTCTTCTGGTATCGCAGCGGATCTGTTTCCCTATAGATCGCCTTTATAAAAGAGACGTCTTTAAAACTGTTGATGCGACACCTCGAACTGCAAACAGTTTCAATTATCACTCTTTCTATTCTGAATTTTTGATTCACACAGTTTTATATTATTTTAAAAAACTTTCCTTGAGCCAAGAACAGACATTTAAAAAACACTGACCAGGAAGTAAACCACGAAGCTAGAAACATTTTTGACGTATGCGCCAGACGAGCATCTTTGGGTCTACGATCTAGTCCTGTTATCAAAGTATCATAATAATAATAACTGATGTTCGCACTTTCAAGGCTTCAGAAGCGTTAGCTTAGAAGGCTAAACAATAATAATAGTGTCAGTAGTGGCTGTGCTCCCACATCATTAGCCAGTTCAGCTAACTAGATCTTAATAAATGAATAAATGACACGCCAATGAGTAACTTTAAAAAAAAAAAGAAAAGAGGATTAGCGTCATGCTACCATCAGTAAAACATCAGATAGTGTAAGGTATCATAGATATATCAAAGGTGTTGTTCAGACGCTGTGGCTCTTTTAGCTCGGTGCTGCTGATTGGCTCAGTGCGACTTCTATGCCAATGATGCAACGATGATGTAACGATGATGTCACTACATAGACAGAACAGTTTTCTGTCAAATCAATGAAAACTAGTGGAACGATGTGCTCGTGTTGTGCTTCAGTTTTAAAATCAGTTTTAAACTAATTGATCATTAAAAAGCGTCTAAAAGGCTCAAATAAAATGTATTTATATTATTATTATTATTATTATTATTAGCATTATTTATTAGCATATTAGCATTAAAAAGGGGTTTTTTCTCACTTTGTTTTGGCCGATATAAATAAAGTTGTTATTAACCTACAGTTTATTTTTATTGTTATAATGAGACTTATTGTTTTGCACCATTGTTTACTTAATGACGCCATGATCCTGATCTGATCCCAAAACAGAACGTTAACATATTAATTAAAAAAGACCTAATTAATCTTGCTTTGATGTTTCAAGCTTGAAGCTCAGTGGATTCAAACGTTTGTGTTGCTTATTGTAAAAAGACAAAAGAAACATGAAGGAAAGCAGCAGGAGCGGAAAGAAAAGAGAGAATCTCTAACGAGGTTTTGTAATAAAAGAGAATCTAACAGTGGCTCGACAGGTGTGTTGGAAAGACTTCTCACAGCGGTGAGCACCAGAGAAACTGAGGTATTTTGGATCAATAACACTGTCAAGTACAGAGAAGCATCTGAAAGTTGATTTTGAAACCCTTCGCTGCACTTGACTAGACTAACTCCACCCACCTGGCACAGACCGGGAGATAAATCAAACCAGGGGAACGTTTTTCAGATATTATTGTAGCCAGAGTCGTGAATGTCGACGTGTGTGGCCTGTGATCACCCAGCCATCACACTCATCCAGTATTCATGTGTGTGTGTGTGTGTGTGTGTGTGTGTGTGTGTGTGTGTGTGTGTGTGTGTCCTCCTCAGGTTTCCAGCAGGATAAAGAGAGTCACTCATCGTAACCGTCCGTCCATCAGCTGCAGTCCAGGAAACGTCTCTGATCACAGTGTTTCTTGGTGTTTTCAGTTTCCTGCAGGAAGCAGCGAGCCGGACAAAAGGTGAAGGAAGACGTTTGTTGACAAGCTGAGAGAGGACGAGACGATCCAGTGACGGTGGACGAGTGATAAAAGCTCAAAAAATGTAAAAAAGAAAAAAAAGGAAGTTAAAATCAGAATAACGGGGAGATATCCAGCGATAAAATCCAAACTCTGACGTCCAAATCAAGTTTCCATCGTCCTCATCAGCCAGAGAGAGAGAGAGAGAGAGAGAGCGAGAGAGAGGGATGATGGGAAAGCTGGTTTGGGGCGAGGACTTCACAGGAAACCAGCGGGATCCAAATGGACGCTCCTTCCAGCTGCACAGATGGATCATGGGAAACAAAATGGTCGGATGTTTGGGCCGACGTCTCCTACAGAGAGAAGGAAGGAAATGTTTCATTATAGAGCAGAGACCTCCTTCACACCTGCTGCCTCTCTGTCAGCGTCTCTGCTTTCATGTCTTTATTATATTATATTATATTATATTATATTATCTTATATTATATTATATTATATTATATTATGTTATATTATATTATATTATGATGTTATGACAGTGTGACCTCTCAGCCTCACTCGGGATAAATAAAGCTGTAGTGTTCAGAAACCTGTTCGAGGCTTCGCTGGTTCTGTTTCCTTTATTTTTCAGTCTCGTCTGTCGTCTCGTGTCGAAACATCAAAGAACCACAAACACACACATTTCCTTAAAAACACCTGAAAAGCTGCAGGTGAAGCTTTAAGCTGCTGCAGGGCTCAGACACACACACACACAGACACACAGACACACGCACACACACACACACACAGACCGGCTCTGTGCGACTCAACTCTAAATCAACAGTCTTATCTCAAAGCCTCACACACTCATACACACAGACACACACACACGTTAAACACATAAAGATACTCAAACACACACACAGCGCTATGACCCTGCTTCTACACATGAACACACACACCCGCAAGGCTTTGTTTGCTCGACCAAGTGGAGACAGCCTTGGTAGCTACTGTTTCCACACACACACGCACGCGCACGCACGCACACACACACACACACACACACACACACACACACACACACACACACACACACACACACACACACACACACACACACACACACACACACACACACACACACACACACACACACACACACACACACACACACACACCGGATCCAGGCCAGATTAATAAACGTGTTTCTGATCAGCGGCGTGTCTTTAAATCTTCACTCTGTCGTTATTAAGCTTTATTAACGGTTCACTCTATCACACAGATTATTTCATTCTTGTATTATGTCAATACTGATTCAAACATGTAAAACACTTTGTAACTTTATTTTGAAAGGGTCTGTACAAATAAAGTCTATTATTACTTGATTTTTTGTTTCTTTAGTCAAAGTATAAAAGCCATAAAAACACTATTTATGCTAATCTTGTGTTATATTACATCTAAACATGAAACTAATTCTTTTCTGTGTGATACGGTGGATCAGTCGCACATAAACACATCTAGGAAACAGGTTTGTGTCACTTTCTTGTATTTATATCTTAAATAATATATTATCTATTTAATATGTTTAAAAGATCTACTAATAACTTCCAAATCTACTGAACTCAGTGCCTCCTAAAGCCTCAGCTGACACAACATTTGTATTTTTATGCAGATGAAGACCAGCGGTAATGGATCAATACATCAAACTTGGATCCAGTCAAACTTAAAGCTCGGTCCGTTAGTTTATTCTAACATCATTCTGTTCATGTGTGTGTCGGTCAGTTTCTTACCAGCAGTGTTCAGGAGCGTCTTTAGTACGGTGACTCGACCCTGAAACAGAAAACAGAAAACAGTGATTAGAGCAGCAGAGTGACGAGCTCGCTCTGAAACATCATCATCGACATGATCTTCACGTAGTCTGTGATATCAGCCGGAGGTAAATGTTTATGGTTCAGATGGTACGAACACTCAGAAAAAACAAGATTAAATATATAAACTGAGATAAACGCAAAAGAAAAAAGATAAAATGTTGTGACGTGTTTTCGTTAAAGGATGGACGGAGCGTTGAGTTCAGCGGCACCGTGTTTGAGTCTGCTCCGACATGTTTATCTGACAGCATCTTTATATCCTTGACACACTTTCAGGATGATGTCATCTCATCACACACACACAAACACACACACACACACACACACACACACACGTTGGTGCGGATTCTCAGTGTCGGGGGTTGAAACCACAGAAGAAGAAGAAGGTGAAAGGTCTCGACTCTGAAGTATGAAGCCGGAGCTGAAAGTTGCTCATTTCTCTGTCGGTCTTCTGGTCGAGTTTTAAAAAACAGGATTTCAACCAACAAACTTATTGCTTTGGTTTTAACTTAGATGACTTTGATTAAACGTCACTGAATATGAAGAATGCTTTCGTCAAAGTATCTGATAATAAATGTACTTAAGTATAAAAAGTACTAGTAATCGTAAATTATACATATTTACATGTGTGTATTTACTGACTGTCGATACAATAAACAGGACCAACATTTAAAAATGTGTTACTCTGATGCAGCATGTAATCTGCAAAGTAACTAGTAACTAAACTAATCAAATAAATGTAATCCAGAATAAAATAAAGTATTAACCTTCGTAATGTAGTGGATACTCAACTCAAGTAACTCAAAATAGTACTTCCCTTTACTTGAGTAATGTGAGTGTGTACTTAGTTACATTCCATCACTGACTGATTAAACTGTTTGAGCTGTCGGGTCATTTTTGTGTCGTGGCCTCACTGAGGGAGTCGGGAGCGGCGACAGAGTAAACATCAGCCTGTAAAATACATTTCTGTTGAGTCACACAGAAACTGATAAGAGACAAAACATCAGTGCTCAAACACTCACAAGGAGGAGAAGACGAAGAGTTCAGCGGATATTAAATAAAGTTCAACGGCCAGCGACACTGTGAGAAGTCAAAGGTCAGACGCACAGCGAGGTGAGAAATCAGATAACGTGGAGGATGAAGAGAGATGAAGACGCAGCGACACAAACGTGAGCAGAAGAAGACGAGTGCAGACATGACAGTGACATTCCTGCCATTCCCCGAGCGCCGGCCTCGCCCTCGTTAGACCAACAAAAAAATCTCCCGTTAGGAAACAAAGGTCGGCTCATTGTGAGGAACACGACCAAGTGCTTATGAAAAGATGCTTCAGAGGTCAAAGGTCATTGGAGGGGCTCGTCTTTGTGTCTCATATAGACAGACTGAGCAGCTTTCACCTGTTCCTGAGCAACTCAAACATCTTTTTTAGTCAATTAATCACACGTACAGTCACTTTTTCATCTATTCATCCTGGTCTCATTCTGTTGTTTTTAATACAGAAAGATATTTTCCAGTTTTTCCAGAGAAAATCCAGTAATTTTGTCCTCCGGACCCCAAAATATCGTGCACTGTTCCCTCTGCACTGCCTCTGCTGAAGCCTCTCTAAGCTAACGCTACGCTAACAGTTCAAACAGCTGAACTACAGTTTCTGCCGTCAGTGAAGGTGGAGACTCTGGGACCGAGGTCACCGTCACTGCTTTACATTTCAGCCAATAAGAAAGCCCTTAACAGTGGGCGCATACTTTAATAAGAGGGTTACATAGGTAACTATGGGTCTATGAAACACGAGTGCATCAGACAAAAACATTTTCTACCTTCCAAGTTTACAACCTTGTTACGTAACCCACTGCACATGCTCATTAGTGTTTCACCCACTGGCCCCGCCCACATGTTCCCGCTCGCCCAATGACTTTAAAGGGCAGCTCCACCTTACAGGTCTCAGGGTGTACTGCTGCATGAATGAAAAGACAGTAGTATAAAGCTGTTTGTGGCTCCAGAGGAAGCTGCATGTAATCTGATAATTGGCTACAGTGATGTCACTGTTGCATTGTAGGTAATGTAGGCTCCAGGTGTTGAAGAGTGAGTGGAATAAAAAGGTGATATCTCTGGTCTGCTCCAACGACTTTAAACTTTTTTTTTTCTACACCGTCTATAATAAGTCAAACATGGGTCTACGCTACCCACAATGCAACTTAGTACTCCCCAAGACCTGTCAACACACTTGAGTTACCCTTTAAGTTGGGATTAAAGGGGCACTGTGTAGTTTTGGAGAAGAAATTCAAACTCAGAATTTTATGTATTACTAATGAGGTAATAATACAAACGTTTCTCCATAAGTGAATAAACAAGCTGTTCTCAGAGGAAAGGAAATATTTTAATTTCTCAATCTCAAATGAACCAAAAACAAGCTGCAGCAGTCGGCAGCATGTCACGAGTAGATCCGTCTGCACTGCTGTGGATGAAAACCATCTGCTGCTGCACTCCTGCAGCTAATAAAGCTCGGTGGTAGATGTGGAGCCGGCAAAAAAAAATAAATTCCTGAATATCCAACGTGTAATTATGCCTGAGGGGTGTGACGTGAACGGGTTTTCCCCGTTGGCAGCTTGTTTTTTTGAAGACGAAGGGTTTTGAATCGATCGATCTGACTGGTTTTACATCAAATGTTCTGCTGCTAAAAGAAACGTGTGTATTCTAGTTTTGTTTCCAAATCTTTCTCAGCTCATCTAACTGGTTTTAAAAAGATAAATAATAAAGTTAAAATATATGAAAATCCCCACACACTTGATACAATACAGATGTATCTCAGCAGCCACGTTCATATACAGCAGCTCCCTTTCATTATGTAAAAATAAAGCTTTTATCTCCAGAGTCAGTTCATCAGATTACACAGCAGCAAGTTAATTACAGACTGAAGGCTCGTTAAGTTTGTGCTTAACGTATAGAGTAATGTGATCCAGGACCGACTCCCCTCCAGCTGCTAACAACAACTTTTTACAACCAACTAAATTTGAGAAGTTGTGCAATCTGATACAATATTTCATTTTTCCCCTGAGGGACATTTTGTTCCTGCTCAGCTTTGCTGCATGTCAAACCTACAGTTTGCATACAGTGAACGGGACACAGACACAGTATTCAAATGTACATACTGGTTTTGTGGTTGAGAAACGATGAGCTCAGTGCCAAGATTAACAAGAGAGAGCTGAAGACATACATCTCTGCTGCACACACCGCTGTTATAGGACAGATTTATGATTTACTTCAAACAGTACAAAAGCGAAATCAAGATCAAGCAAATAAAATCGCTGGTTCAGTCGACAACTGCAACGTGATGAGGTTCTGCAAGAAGCTTCGTTTTAAGAGGAGATGAACTAAAAAGGTTGAGCAGCCAAGAAGAGCAGCAGCTGGCCGGTCAGGAGGGACTGCAACCGCCGAAGAGGGCGGTGTGTTTACTGGGGAAACCGTTCGTAGCAACGCAGCGAAGCACCACAGGAGAAGCTGGAAAATGCGATGTTACCAACGGACCAATCAGAGTCGCTGCATGAGTCAAGCTTTAGTTATCATCCCATGCTATGATAATGTAGTTATTTTTGTGGTTAACAGATTTAGTTTCTTTTCTATACAACAAATAGTTCCAACTAAGCGAGATCATCATTAAAAGTATTACTCCGCCATCTCAGAAAAGGTGACGGCAACATCCTCAGTGGAAAATGCAGCCTTTGTTCATCTAAAAACAAAAACTAAATAGAACGTATGTATAAAGTTCAGTTCTCGCTGGACAAGACGCTGAATGAACACAGGAAACAGACATCAGCTGCTGAGAACCACTCAGCCTCCACTGGGATGAGGTCAAAGGTCATCGACCAGGAGAAAAGATCAAGGACGACACCTGAGAGTTTGCATCCACACCCACAAACAACCTGTTATCATGTGACCTAAAATCCACACCTGGATGACACAACAGCACCTGAGCCATTTACTGACAGAAGACCAAGAGACCCGACTGAAAGCAGCAGCAGGCGAGACTCCAGGCTGCTACTCAACCACTGTTTCCTCTGCTAGTGTCTGGACATTTGAGCTCAGATCGTTCTGTCACATAAATATTAATGAGTGATCAGTTTACCAGCTGCTCCACACTTCCTGTCAACTAAACACCGCAACACCCAATCAGAGAGGAGGAGGAGGAGGCGGGGTCTGCCTACCTGTGACTGACAGCAGAGAGAAGGAATGAAGTCGGACTGTTTTCAAAAATACCGAAACTCAAGGCCGGGTTCAACAAGTGTGTGTGTGTGTGTGTGTGTGTGTGTGTGTGTGTGTGTGTGTGTGCGTGTAGTGGGACTGAAAACATATAGACTCAGATATTATGATCAGCGACGAGCTGTTTATTACATTTTAAATCATCTCCAGCTGCTTCAGGTGTTCAGCAGAATGCTGCAACTCCGTTCTGCTGTGAAGCTCCAGAAATGTTTTGTGGACTAAAAAACTTAACTTGACTTGATTTTACTAATCGAGTGAACTGTTCCTTTAAAGTTTCTCCCACACTTCACAACAACTTGTCGACTGTTTACTGATGTTATCAGGTAATTCCCGTCATGAACCCCTCGAGGTTTCCTCGTCATGTTTGCTGCAGGTGGTTTTACTGTGTTTCTGTCTGCACCTGCAGCTCAATCTGCTGATTCCTCTCTTATTTAAAGTTCATGCAGGCTCCTGTTGATTATCAGAGGACTAAATCTTTATTTTGATCCCTGAACACACGTCTGTGTCTCTCTCTCTCATGCTCCCACATAACAGGTGTGTTATGTTACCTGCAGAGAACCGGTTCTAGTGTGAGACCTTCAGGACAAGGACATTGTTGTGCAGTGAGGTCATTTTCCCTTTTAAAGACATGTTTCAGATCAGTTTCACCGACGTGCTTCAGGATTCATTTCGTTCCCACACACTCACTCACTCAAACCCTCAAAAAATGAATGAACAAGATCGACTCCAGTGGGCGTGATGTAAACAGCTTTATCTATCGCCTTCTGAGCGGTTATGAAAATAATCCATTCATTCATCTTCGGTGGTTGAAGACGCTGATAGCTGCCGACCTGTGCAGGTGGTTTTTGGAGCAGCAGCTGAAAATAACTATTGTTCCAAAATGTTTAATAACTTCTGAACCGCAAATCCTGTTCACATGTTTAAAAACTCATGTAAAGAGAAGTTTCTCAGTCTTTCTGATTTTAACTGAAGAAACGCAGAGGATGATATTATAATAATGGCTGTAGAGATCAGATGTACGCAAAAATTCATATGCAAGTCTAAAACATGAAAGTTCATCTTTTTTAAATAAAAAAATAAAAAAACCTGCTGTGGTTCTGTCTGAATTCACAGTGAAGAAAGACTTGAATGGTGGTTTTGTTTTTTGTTTTTTAAATCTGTTAAATTCATCCATTCTCAGACAAAGCAAGTGTAAAATGTGGACTTCAAATGAGTCGGACTGAAACTTCAGGTTCTCCTGAACATGATGATGTGTGACACTTACTGCTGACTGAAGGAAGAGGGGAGGAAACACACTATAGATACCGGAGAGTCATCCATCTGCTATCAGCACCATTAATGGCTTCTCTCTCCACTCCCCTGACGTCCGGACGTCTAAGTGTGTGTGTGTGTTTGTGTTTGTGTTTGTGTGTGTGTGTGTGTGTGTGTGTGTGTGTGTGTGTGTGTGTGTGTGTGTGTGTGTTTGTGTGTGTGTGTTTGTGTGAGTGCAGGTTGTTGCACATAAACATCTTAATGTCTGAAGAAGGCTGCAGGTTAGAGTTACAGTCTGCCTTCTTTATCTTTCCATCTCTTGACTGACTTTGATTTTATCTTCCATTCTCAAGACGCTGCTCTGTTTCTGTTTCTGTAAACATCCACACTCCTCCGTCGTCCTCTCGGCATTTAATCTTCTCTAAATATCTAAAATTAATCCAACACTGTCACCTTCGACTGTCAAAGAAACAGATGGCAGTCTGAGACTCCTTCACCTCCATCCATAACACAAACATTGAGTCTGACAGCAGAACAAAAACCTGCTGTCATCACTGTTGACACCTACTAACAGTGGTGAAGTTAAAACGACAGAGGGGCAGACGAGTCAGTCATGCTGAGGCCCCCGGGGGCCCGAGAGGGGCTCTACACCTGAACACCACCTCTACCTGAAGCATCAGGTGATCATCCGGCTGCGACAGCTCTGCATGACTGACTGTCAAAGGAGAAGTCAGAGGGGGAGGGGAGGGATGTTTGGCAATCCCTCTAAAGACAACCCGCTTTACTAAAGGATGTTTCCCAAACATCATCAGACCAGAAGAAAGAAGCCGAGTTTCAACTGTTTGAAATATATAAAGGGGATATAGATTCAGTGAAGCTGCTGAATTAGAGGAAGGAGGATCAACCACTGCTGAGCGCGAATTAAATGAAAACAGGAAGTAAGAGGACAATGATGATGGAGAAGGGAAATCAGTCACCCTAAAGACAAACACCTCTGGATCGCTTTACTGTCTGTGACTGTCAAAGCTGCAAACTCTCAAATTGCCAAAGTCAGGAATGTGTCGGCCTGTCGGAGCTTCGTCTGTCACTGACTCATCCGTTTGTTCTTTGTTTCAGGACGTGGCTTCCTGCTGTGATCCTCAGTGTGTTGAAACCGACGGGATGTGGCGCAGGATTGCATCACCACGGCTGATTGGGAGGAACGCGACGTTCAGGAGTGAAGAGATGTGCTCTGCTGCAGCTCGTCTCGCTCTGTTTCTGTGTAATGTCTTCATCAGGAATTATGTTTCATCATTTACCTTCATGAGAGTTAATGTTTTATACAACAGAGCCAAATTCTTTCAATGCCAAGGCTGAAATATGAGATATTTTATCTATGTGGGCGTGTAGGATCTTCTTGTTCCAGCTTATTGGGACACGAAGGGTTTTGGTTTCAAGTCTAAAGTCTGTCTAACAAAATAAAACCTCATAATGGAGGAAAAATGGGGAATACTGAAGACAACGTGAATCTACACTTTCATTACAACTGATCCATCTTCTGATGAAGATCATCATGATGATCAAAAGCTGCAGAACAAATACAAAAGGACGAAGTGAGATTGTTTCGTCAGCTGCTGCTCGGGTGCAGATCCTGAACCACCGACGGGAGGAGAGCTCAGAGTTACTCTTTAACTTCTGGGATTAAAAAGTGGATTTATCTTCACTCCTGTTTATCAGCCTGACTGCAGCAGTGATCCGGAGGTGACCTCCACTGTCGGGTGGTTCTGTTCTGTAATGTCGACTGCTGACTGGAGCTGGAGGGGAAATGGACTTTACTTCATGAACGTAACGTTACAGAGAGGAGAGGGGAAGAAGAAGACACACCCTCAGTGTGTGCTGTTGCTGGCTAGTTTACTGCTAATGAATAAAAATCTGACGCGACAAGGTTACGCTTTAAAGTTTTCTTCACGTTAGGTTTCGTCTCTCTCTCCTGAAGTTATAGCGACAGGTGACCGGATGAAACGCACCGTTACCTTGAGGATTTATTTGGGATAGTGTGAGAACACAACTCAACAACATATAGAACGAAATCTAGTTGTTTTTAGACATTTAAATGCAGAAATCTAATATATTAAATCTTTAAGTCGAGAGTGTTCCTACTAGTTCTTAACGACCACATCTGAATGTGGGTGGAGAGCCGACAGGACGAGTTGTGTTGACTGTCAGATTTGATGTCAAACACACTTTCCAACCCTCAATTACGCTGTCGGAAAAAGAAGCTTTTCCACTGAGATCTCTCTCTGCTCAGGCCTGTCAGTCTGAATCTGAATGATGTCTGCAGGAGTGGATTCACTTCTAAAAGTCAGAAATACTCAAAAAAAAAAGCTTTTCTGAAGGTGGACATGTTGAAAACAATTGCACCAGTGTGACAGTTACAGTTGCAATACTGCTGAAGGGCGTGGCAGCTCTACAGAGTGTGTGTGTGTGTGTGTGTCTGTGTGTGTGTGTGTGTGTGTGTGCGTGTGTGTGTGTTTAATGTGTATGTGTGTGTGTACGTTAGCCTAACATGTTGCAAGACGTCAAGGCGTGAGAGGAATGAAAAGAATTTCCTCGAAGGTCATGAAATGGCAGACGTGATACATACAGACACAAAAGAGGACAGATACTGTATGCCACACACACACACACACACACACACACACACACACACACACACACACTCAAACAGTCAAACACACACACAGAGAAATATTTTGTGTGTTTTGGTAACCAGAAGACTTATAACACAACTCTCTCCTTGGACAAAAGTATGTGGACACTCCAGGATCCTATATCTGAGATGACCCTGCGATTTTTACCCAATCACGTTCTTCCAACTCTGAATAAAGTTTGTGTTTGTCTCTTTTCCCGTTCAAACGGGACCAAGCAGCTCAAAATAGAAACAGTTTTATCCCATAAATGTGGAGAAAGGCCGCCCCAGAATGTTTGAGTGTCCACATACATTTGGCCATGTAGTAGGGCTGCACAATATTGGAAAAACCTGCCATCGCAATATCTTGTTTTCCGCAATATATATCACAACACAACCGCTCCAACGGTTCTCGTTCTGTTCTGGGATCCACCGGATCAACGCACATGAAGACTCTGAGTTCTGAGTACTTACGGTACTTTCTGTCGGCACCAGATGATTAAACCGATGGCGGCACCGAGAGCGACGAGGACGGCGATGACGATTCCAGCGATGGCTCCGTCTGAGAGACCTTCATCGAGAGCTCCTTCCTCTGTCAACAACAACAACAATAAGAGCTGTAATAATTCAAGTCATGACTCATCTGGGGAACCGTGGACATATTCTGAATATCTGTTATTTAATTATTGCTCATATATTTAGTTGCACCTTCATGTCAGTACATGACTCAGTCTGACTGTAAACGCAGTTTGGTGAGTAACTTACACACACAGCACATACGTTTGATTGTAAAGAGTTCACAGTACTCGAGTTTTTCCTCACTCGAATCGAGGGTCGAAGGACAGAGGGTGTCGTCTCTGTACAGATTGTAAAGCCCTCTGAGGCAAACTGTGATTTGTGAATTTGGGCTATACAAATAAAATTTGATTTGATTTGATTTGATTTTTTTACTGAAGAGCCACATTCCTCCACGATCTAAGCACGAGAAGAAAAAACTCCAACGCTGCCGCTGCTCGTTACGCTGACGATAAAACTGAATCACAGAAACTAAAAATGTACTTGTTTTTCTAATCAAGAAGCAGAAACAACAAGATTCTTACACTGATGGGTCGTTGTACTGCTAATTGGTTTTGTCTGCTCGCACCTACAGCCGACACGGGACAGTACACTCCAGGCCACAGACGTGGATCTTACCTTTGACAGACAGGAAGTGGGAAGAAGCGGACTTCTTGCCAGTGACGGCGTTGTTCGCCTCGCACATGTACGTCCCAGAGTTTTTGTATTTTGCCTCCTCGATGACGTACTCGGCCGTCTTGACGTCCATCAACGTTCCGTTAAACTTCCAGGTGAAGTTGGCGGGAGGGACGGAGGCAGCGGCGCACGTGAGCGTCACCTTGTCGTTCACTTCCACGGCGCTCTCGCCCGTCACCGCCACCGGGTCTGGACCGTCTGGAGATAAAAACAGAGAGAGACAGTTTATCATTCTGGTCAAGAATGAAGAGAAACTAGAAGGATGTCTCCTCTGACTGTCACTAATGTTTGACAATAAAAAAACAAACATGCAGCGTCAATTAACGTCTGTTTACTTAATAATTATCTCGTCATATATTGTTTTATTTGAGTATAAAGACATTTTATGGTCTTCTGAATGAGTTCTGGTTGTAAAAAATAATCAGTGCCAGGACAAATACACCCTCGTAAAAGCCTCGCGATGTAAAACCATAAAACCACTGTGACAAACACTCACAGTTGACCACCATCTTGTAGGAGACCTGTTCCTTGTTGACCGGGTTGCTGAGCTGACACATGTACACTCCGTTGTCCTCCTTCTGCAGCATGCTGATCATCAGGGAGCTCAGGTCGGCGGCGAACACCAGGCGGGGGCTGGCAGCCAGAGGCTTGCCGTCCTTCAGCCAGGTCGTGGTCATCACGTTGCCGGCCGCCGCCATGCAGCTGATGTTTGCGGAGCTGTTGCCGGCGATGAGGGTTGCTGTCGGGCCGGTGACTTTAACGCCGGTGATCGGGTCTGTAAACATTCAGGGGAGGAAGAGAGAGAGAGGTTTTGTATTTGTTGATGATGTAAAAGTCAGTCACAAGAGTCACATTAATAACACAGAATGCTAAAACTTGAAGCAGACGAGTGGAAGATATTCTAGTCCTGCCTGATCAGACCGAGCCGGAGGAGAAGGTCATTATTACTGTGGTTTAGGAGGAAATAAAGTGTTTCTCAAACTGTCCTGAGAAGAACAGATGTGTTGTTTTAATATTAAAACAACTTGTATGTACATTTAAACGTTACTGTTTGAATTAGCTGTAGCCGACTGACAGACGCCATCTGCGTAACATCAGTACGCCGATGTTGACTGTTGTCGTGGTTTTACTGTAGCAACAGGGATTTTATAAAAACAGGAAGTGGAAATTAGCGCCCAATGGCAGGCTGAGGATGTCCTACTGTAGGTCAATCTCCTGAAACACAGGCTCCAACATCTCCCATCATGCAGCTGGGTAGTGTCTTTAATTAGAGGCCAGAAATCCCAGAAAAAATTGCGATAAATGATTTTCTTTTAATCATTTTCAGACTTTATGCCACAGATTCAAAGAGCAGTGAGCTTTTGATTTTGAAAAACATTCCGACATTTGAATAAATAAAACTTCAAACACACAACAAATAAAAACAGACTCGCTGACTCTGATAACAAGGAAGGAAACTGAAATTAAAAAAAATTTAATCAAGAATCTACTTTAAAACCAAACGAAGGACTGAAATCAAACAAATGTTGTGATTCACCAAAATAAAATGTTCACGTCATCTCTGCTGCTGCTGCTGCTCTGTTATCATCCAGAGAGAAGAAACACTGAAACTCTCCAGGGCAAAATGTAAGACCATCCTCCCACACACACACACACACACACACACACACACACACGCACACACACGCACACACACACACACACACACAGAAACTTGTAACCCACATCCTCCCAACAAGTAGAAAATTCCTGTGCCGTTAGAAGCAGCACGGCTTCATGTTCTCTGTGTTACACAACATTTCTACACCTCACAGGTTAAACTCTGACTATGAACATGTAACGGAGATGATGACTGAGCCTGACTTTATATCATCAGCACTGGTGACTGGGTTTATATTTTTGGTTGAACTGTTCCTTTAAAAAAGGTTGACCTGATGATGGCACTTTATTTTCTTTTCAGGACAAGTTTTTTTTTTTAAACGAGAAGCGACTCCAAAGCAGTGAAGGAGTCAAAAGTCTAAAATACAAAAAGATACAAGAAAATGTGCTCGTTAACACTCAAACCACAGCGTCTGGCCACTCACCCATCACGGAGAAGGAAACGACAGGAGAGGAGACGGTCATTAGAGTTTTGGCGTTCGTGGCCCTGCATGCGTATTCTCCCATTGTCTTCCCAAGTTTGTGTTTTTCAATCGTTTCCAGAGTCAGGACCGGACCTCCGGCCTCCATCATCGTGTTGTTGTGGTACCAGGCGATGGTGGCGGGCGGGCTGGAGACGGCTGCGCAGGACAGGCTGAAGTTGGAGCCAGTTTGGAGGAACGGGGGAGGGTTCGGAGGAGTGATGGTGACTTGTTCTGGTCCATCTGTGGAGGAAGAAATAAATGTCAGCAGCTGTCTCTTTACGTTAAGAGGACTGAGTTTGATTCGTTTAAAAAGGACTTCATGTGAAAACACCCCGAGTATCTGCTGATAACGAGTCCAATTGAAGACTTAAAGTTACCTGAACATTGAGTTTCTACTTAATTGTCAAAATTGTTCTAGTCTTTCTCTTACATTTAACAAATGAACTCAATGTTTTACATTTTTTAAAATCCTTCCAAAGAGGCAAAATGTTGTAAAACATCATCATTATTTCATCCATATCTTGATGTTGCAGCCGCCAGTGATGTAATGTAACTAAGTACTCAAGTAACTGTACTTAAACGTGCAACGTATCACCAGAGTAAAGGCTAACTGCTGCTAAATTTAGCTGCTGTTAGCTAGTTAGCACAGTTAGCTGTGCAGCTAGCAGCCCTGTAATAAACACGTGCCAGGGCTAGCATGTTAGCATGCTAACTTCAGTAACATCTTTGACGTAAACTTGAATCTCTTGTTTCTTCTTCTGTTGTTTAGGTTTTTTTGGACAATTTCAAACGAACATTTTACTCAAACGTTGCACCTTTGAGCAGTTTTGAGGTACTCAGAGGCAAATATTATGCTTTTTACTCCACTACCAAAGTAATATTTTAACATACTATCTTTACTTTTACTTGAGTATGACCTCTGGATACTTTCCACAACACTTGTTGTCGCTCAGTGTATTTAATCATGAGTAGATTCTCCCGACATGAAGCCGCCCAGAGCTGCAGCTGTGAGTCTGGATAATTGATAACCGGGTTGAGCAGCGGTCGGTTTGGTTTCACTGCCTCGGGTGAGTCATGGGGGAAGGAGTGGAAGTGTGGGCTGCTGTGTACACAGTGCGGTTTGAGTGTAAACACACTGCAGGAGTCACATGACCACAGGCTGCTCAGCTACACCTGAACGTTTCAGGAATCTGACTTAAAGTCTTTACAGAAAAGTCAAAGTGAGTCAGGAGAGACGTGATTTAGAGAAAGAAACCCAGTGAAACCATCTCTGACAGACGAGCTGCTGGGGAGGCGACAGCGACTGACTCATGTGTGACCTTTTGTTGTCCAACAGGTGTGGAGCTCATTAAATAAAACAGCCTTTCAAACAATGTACGAGTCAGAGCGAAAAGAAAACTGTCACGAAGGTGGAAGACTGCTGGAGTGAAGAAAGGTCGTCTCAGTGTGACAGTAATGAGATGAACTATGACATTTAACAGGAACCGCCCAGGGTCAGGAAGTAATCATTCATTAATTAGTAACTAAGCTACTGGCTGAAAAAAAGGATTTGTATGTCGTGTTTTTGTGCAGGTTGTGTTCTCCTCTGTCGCTGCTCATGCTGAGACGCGTCATCGACAGACACGCCCACTTTTACACAATGCTACGGTGGCTGAGGAGGTCCACAGCAGATCGAGAACAAATCAAAAATGTAATTAAAAGCTATCAACTTCAGCCTCTGAGACACAACAATAAATTACTTTCACCACAAATAACGTCCTCCAATCAAAGAATTAATTATCTGAAAATAAAAATAAATAAAGGTGTTTTAGTAACTATTAAACAGAAATAATGAGGATATGTTCTGACTTGCGTTAGCCTCACTGCTGAAAATATATTACGTGCGTAAATGTTGACACTGTGAGCTTTTTTATTGAGCGGCCAGTCAGTGCACTGTGTTCTAGTGTGTCTTGGGCTTTTATTGTGAAAGGTATATAAACAGAAAGAGTCCGTCTGGTATTTACTTGGTGTTCTCACCAGGACAGGTGGGTGTTTTTCAGGACGTAGCAGAGCATCTGAGTGTTTGACCACATCTATGTGAATGGAAACAGATATTCTGCCTCGTGAGCTCGTTGGGGTGGTTTCTGCAGTACTCACAGTAGACGGTGAGGTTGAAGGGGGCGCTCTTCTCCGTCTCCAGTTTGTTGGCAGCTGTGCAGTAGATCGGACCGACCAGGTCCGTCCTGAGGACACCTGTGATGGTCAACGTACTGGAGCTATCCTCCTGTGATTTAATCCAAAGCACAAAATACAGAAGATTTACATTAATTAACACAATTAATACTTTTTTTTTTTTTTTTAAATGAATACTTCAAAGTTTATTTTCAGTATCTCTCATCAAAACACTTTGTGTGTCCCGTGTTCCTGTTTTTTTTTTAATGGAGATTATATCACACGCTAACTTGCATATCTGCGTCGTGAGAGCAAAACTATTTTCATAATGTTTATGCAAAAGTAAAACCAGACAACTGTCTCTAACTGGAACAAATGAACGAATGAATGAATGAATGAATGAAAATCTGCATTATGAATCATTTAATTATCTCTTGATTAAATCCATTTAAATGCATAAATTCAGGGTTTAAAATAAAGATAAATTAATCTCCCTCCGTCTGAGCCGACCTCTTTGAGCGTGAGCCGCTTGCCGTCGGCCACGATGGGCGCGGTGCCGTTGGTCCAGGTGAACTTGAGGAAGGAGCCTTTAGCAGAGCAGGTCAGAACCACGGTGCTGTTGTGCTCGATCGCCTCGGCCAGGCTGGACTTGATGGCCACATCGGACACCGGCTCTGCAGGGAGAACGAGGGAGGAAGTTTTTACACGAGGAACAAATGAATGAACTGTTGAATGATTTGAATGTGGGAGAAAGAAATGAGGTCATTATTATTCCTCATCCTCATCTGAAGAAACACGGTGGTACTGAGATCCACAAACATTAATGAACAGGATTCATAATAAAGCAGGAAGATATTCTGTTTATAATAAAGTGAGAGCGAGAAAAACAGCAGCTTCATCTAATATTTGCCAAAAAATTACTAAAAGATTTCCAAATTTTCAAAATAGCTACTAATTATGTGTTTCACTCCAATAATCGATTAATTTACGAACTGCTGCAGCACTAGTTGTGCAGAAATACACACACACACACACACACACACACACACACACATATATGTTGTCAAAATTCAGTATTATAAAAAACTAAAACTAAAAAACATTTATGATTTCTCCCACAATGCAATGCAAAAATGACATGGGGCAGAATAAAATCTAAACTGTTTGGTGAAAAATGATTCTGTTGTTTCACAAAAGTTCAGTTATCCAGCAGAAATAAGAAAACAACAAAGACTGAACAGGCAAAAGTCAAATCTGAATGACTCCTCAGGTATTTCAGGGCGGATTCTTCCATCAGGATTAAAGGTATAAACACTTTTGTTAAAGAAATCCTCCAAGAAATGAGCCGTTAAGGTTATCATGATTAAAAACGTGGGGGTGGACAATTCATCAGCAGCTCGCCTCGGGCCGACCGTACTCTAAAATCAACATGTGAATGGAGTGAATGAAGATGGCAGAGAAATCGCAGCGACTCGACCTGCTGGACTCGTTCTCAGTAATCCTGCAGCTCCGTTTCTAAATGTGCCGTCTGTTTATTGATGATTGGGCAACTGTAGGTGTGTGTGAACAATGTGAAGGAGTGGTAACCCGTTCTTACAGCAGAGCAACAGACAGGAGTTCAACCGGCAACTTCAACACGATCGCCTTTAAAGATCATTTCCCTCAGATAAACTTTGTTCACTGTCTGAACTGAACTGCCTGCAGGGACGGGAAGGATCCGCTCAACAGGAAGAGACGAGGGAATCAAAACAAACATGGACGCTTTGGAGTCTTTGGAAAAATCAGAGGTCCACACGTCCTCTCCTCCAGAAGAAGTTCAGATACTTGTTTGAAAACAGACTCTGGTAAAACTAGAAGTACTGATTGAGCTTCTTTACTCCAGTAAAAGTAACAGGGAAGTTTTTCCTTTCCAGTGCACAAAAAATTGAATTTTTTACTCCCTCGTACTGGCACCAGCCCCAGAAACCAAGTCAGCTCTAATAGTCACATGAACCACATTCACACAGCAGCCATTTTCCTCTGACATCACACACTCAGGGTGGGAAGGGCCAATGTGGTGCTGTTGTGTTTCAGGTCATTTAAACAGAGATAATCTCACAACTTCTGGAGCTGCAGACTTAGTCATTGTTCTCTGCGGGTTCAAACAAGAGTCCTTGGTTTTGCAAAAGTCAACAGGCCTTTGTAAACACAGGGTGTGTTTGTGTGTGTGTGTGTTTTAAAACTCTGATCAACAGCTTTACAGTATGACACCGTTAACGAGCAGCTCGCTGACGAGTCACTTACGGCACCTGTGCCTCGCCCCTACAGGAGACCAGCAGCGCCTGAGATTATCAGACTATGACCGATTCACTCGCCTCATTGTCTCCAGAGTAAATATCAGGCCGAAATCAATAATGTTAGACAGACTTAGAAATAGTCTCCCAATATATTTTCCCAACAGAGAGCTGCAGCTAACCCTGAAGTTAGCATCGCCCTGGTTCCCTCCACCATAAACCTAGGGGATTTTTAAAATTGGGTTTCAGATTTTAGCACAAAATAATCTATTTCTGATCCTTCAGGTTCTGTTCATCAGATCATCTCCACAGAGGAACTCCACTCTGTGATGTTTGAAGTGTAAATTAAATGTGTAGCAGCAAAAAGCTAATGTTGGGCTATAAACAGACGACATCACGGTCACATGACTTAAACGTCTCCACCACTGAGCGTCTTGTCAGAGTGAGAACAGTGTGTAACTAAAGTGGGCCTGTAAAGACGGACTAGTGAGTGGATGAGTCTCCGTGTTCGCTGTGAGGACGTTTAATGTCCCCGACAACCTCTGTAGTCTCATTCAGACACTTGTTAGCAACCGCTAACCGTTTTCAACACATGGAGGAGATTTATAATTAAGCTGTGGGACATTTAATGATGTCGCAGACTTTGAGACGAGGGAACCAGATGTGCTAACATGCTAACATGCTAACTGATTTCTGTGTTTTAGGACTCATTACGACCCCGTTATAAAAGACACGTCTGTAAAAAGTTCAACTCTGACTCTGTTTTTTATGAAATTTTGATCCATGGAGGTTTATATTTGCAAAACTCTGATGTCATCACAATGTAAAGTCTGTGGGCGGGGCCAGCTGGAGAAAAAACTACCGCACAAATCAGAGGGGCGCACGACCAGGAAGTAAAGGAGGCGAACACCACTTCATACCACTGGTGCATTTTAGTGGATCATCTCTACTGGAGACAATCTTTGATGAGGACATCAGCATAAACACACACACACACACACACACGCACACACACGCACGCACACACACACACACACTAGCGCTCCAGCAGTAAAGTACAGTATGTAAGGCCACACCCACAAACAGCACAGTGTCACAAGCTGCTGGTTTCTTCTGTTTTTCTGAATCAGACTTTAAATTCAAAAGAGCTTTTTATTAAAAAGTAAAAACTACAGAACTCACTCGACTGTACAGTGACGTCACAGCAACAGCTGAGTTGGTATTTTAACGCAGAAAAGTGCTTAAACTGTGTAAAATATTCAGGAAAGTAGCTTCACTTTTCCTCCGCCAAAGAATATAGTCCTCCAGAGGGGGGCTACACGGGTCGGTTGCTAAGAGACGCCTGAACTGCCCTTTGCAGATTGAGCGGCGGCGGAGGGATATGTGTGCACTCGTAACAGGTGTGGCTCGCGCCTTCGCGCTGCACCAAACTGCATTAGAAAATCTCGTAATTATACGTGTGAGCGTCTCAGAGAAACGCTGTGAGCACAAAATATCATCTGAAGCACTTGTTTCTGGATTTGTAGGAGCTGCTGATCAATTCGGCGTAGATAAAGTCCAAGAAGCGGTTTACACCCACTTAAAAAATAGTTTTTAAATGACTGTTTAAGCCGACAGACACGTTAAAACTTTGCATTTTTAAAGTTCAGATAGTTTGCAAGCAGCAACATATTTGATTAAAGCAATTTACAGTCTACGTCGTTAGGACACACTGTTCAATTCGGCATATATGTAGCCTGGTTCAAGTCAGAACTTAAATCTCCAGAAGAGAAATGACTCACCCAGAACCCGGAGCTTTATCTCCGCGGCTTTGGTTAAGAGGCCACTGAATACGACGGAGATGCTGTAGTCCCCGCTGTCTGTGGGCTTCAGGGGGCCCAGGGTCAGGTCCCCCGTGGTCTGGTTGATCCACGCTCTTCCCTGGTAAGGCTCGGTCACTTTGTAGCTCCCCTGAGCCACGGTGACAATCGGGGCCAGCTCAGCCCCGTCGCTGTAACTCCAGGTCATCATGATGAACGTCGGGTTCTTCAGCAGAGTTTTTAAAGTCACATTTTTCCCCACAATCGCGTCCACCGGACCCTCCGGCAGGATGTCATCCTGCCCCACACAGGGTCCTGAGGAGAGGGGGCACAAGGAGGACAGGTAAGATGGAGGTTCAGTGAAGGGACAGAAAAAACAGCCTCTAAAGAAAAGTTTCTCCAGAAAATAAACTATTTCTAACACCCAGACAGTCTCCACCCATCAAGTGCGGAAGGAAACGCACATTACACACTAAATAAATTAAAATCACATAAATCCCAGTTCAGTCTGCAGCTTCATCATCAACCCGCTGAGCTTTTCTTACTGTTTAATTCTCCTCACCTGTTAAATAAAGCAGAAACAGAAGCGTCTTCACGGAGAGCAGATCCATCCCGGACGGTTCAAGTGTTTCCAGCAGGGACGAGAGACGAAAATGCGGCAGTACCTGCTGCTTTTACAGGGACACACCCAGACAAGGTGAACACACACACACACACACACACACACACACACACACACACACACACACACACACACACACACACACACACACACACACACACACACACACACACTCCCCCTGCCTGTCTACTCACCACACACACGTCATCCGTATGATTTCATTGAATCATCGTGGAGTTTATATTTAACTCACAAGTTTAAACAAATGAACATTTAATATAAAAACACTGCGAAACTAAATGTGCTTAAAGTCTTACAATGAGTGTAGAAATGTCAGATATCAACGTTTTAATGGTTCAGCTGCAGGTGAAACACACAATTTGTATTTTTATGTTATATTATGTTAATTTTATCATCTGAACTTATAATGTTACTTGTAACCTAAAGTTCAAAGAAAGTACAGGATAAGTACGAGTCAGTAAGAAACCTTTTTCCAGTAAGAGGTCATTAACTTTGTAATCAGTGTTTGTACATTATTAATTCAGTAATGATCCATAAATAAAGTATAAAAAATCACTCAGTGTCCATTAAGTCCATTCAGAACATGTTCAGTTTCCTTCATCAGGCTCTGACATTATTCATGACCCAATAATCCTGATTCACTGGACACATTAACAATATTTAAAGACTTCTTTCATTTCTTGTGTTAATGTGGAAAAGTTTTCTGATCAGAAACTGAATAAAAAAATCAGCTGAAATGTTTCAGATAAAATCCTCCAGTTTCTAAATGAGGTTCAGTGAGAGTCTGCTGCCACCTGCTGGACGTCTGGGGAAGTTATTCAGGTGCTGCACAGGTATATAATTAAAAACCTACTGCAATGAAACAAGTGCTGAACTATGTTTTTTAGTTTTAGCAAATTCGTGAACTTTAAAAGTATTTAAAGTATAAATGACTCAATAATACTGAATTAAAGTTTAAGTACAGTGTGGTAGTAATTGTACTTACTGTGTAGTTAAAGAATACAACAGCGAATCCAAACATGTTTGTCTTTGAGACTTTATTCTTCAGTAGGAACCAACGAGCTTGGAGCTGATAACCACAGACAGGAAGTCAGACAATACTGAGGGACGGACAAACACATTGCTGGTTTGGATCTGCACATGACATTTGTTGACAAAGACACAAAGTTAGAAACCTACACGCCTCTGTCATGTCCCTGCTCCGAGGCCACGACAAATATGGGGCGGACACAACAGTCAACTGAGAAGTTAAAGTATTTATTATAAGATTAAGATTAAGATTAAGATTGTCTTTATTTATCCCACAACGGGGAAATTCACGTTACAACAGCTCGAGATGCAACAGTACAAGTAAGAATCAGAAAAATATGCATAGAAATATTAAATAGAAAATAAATAGAAAAACACAAGATATTTACAAAAGCAAACAAGTGAGAGTGGAAAGTGGCTGTTCATGTAGCGCTCGAGTTAAACAGTCTGATGGCTGAGGAGATAAATGATCTGCGGGAGCGCTCCTTCTAAACAGGTCCGAATAAAGCAAACATCTCAGCAGCTTCATTTGTTTTGGCTCCTCTCACCAACACACCTGTGTTTTTGCATCACAGCGCGCCGAATGAATCGTTTATCACAAAACGCTGCAACTGAACGGTTTCTCCCCCGTGTGGACGCTCGAGTGGCGTCTCAGAGTTTTACGCTGTGTGAATCTCTTACCACAAACTGAGCATTTGAAAGGTTTTTCCCCCGTATGAACTCTCATGTGTGAGATCAAACTGGAGTTTTGTGTGAATTCTAGCCCACAGAAATAGCAGCTGACGGGTTTCTCCCCTGTGTGGATTCTCGTGTGCCTCTCCAGTCCTGCTTTCCATCGGAAAGTTTTTTTACACACTGAGCAGCTGAATCGTTTCCTTCAGAATGAAGTTTCATATGATTGTTTAACGAGCCTGGCGGTGAAAGGGCAGTCATGGTCGGCCTCCTTGCAGCCCTATGAGACCGGAGATTGGCTGCGTGCAGTCTGTTCCTGATTGTCTGGGCAGAAAGCCGTCGGCCATATCGTCCTGCAAACCTCGACTGCAAATCTGTAGAAGACTGCCTACGGTTCCTCCGTGCTGACAGGGTGAGGAAACGGTCTTCTTGGGGTGTGGTCTTCTTAGGACGCCCACTTCGCGGCCTGTCTATGACATCCCCTGTCATGTGGAACTTGGCCTTCAGTTTGGAGATGGTACTAGGGCTCACTCCAAATAATGCCGCAACTTGGTTTTGCATAACACCAGCTTGAAGTTGCTCCATCACCCGGGCCCTATCCAGATCAGTCAAACGTAGCGTGCCGATTCTTGGAGCAGACACCAACTGACCACTGTAGCAGGGCCCATGCTCACAGGAGGAACACTGAGAAGTGTTTTTACACACTGAGCAGCTGAATCGTTCTCCTTCAGAATGAAGTTTCATATGATCGTTTAAGGAGTTCCTCCGGGGGTATCTTTTACCACACACTGTGCAACTAAAAGGTTTCCCTCCAACATTACATTTCATGTCACTTACAGGTTCTTCATTGTTTTGCAGACCCTTTAAACCGGACCGAGGTTCCCTGGTGTCCTCCCAGTCACAACTGTCATCAGTCTCAGGTTCAGAGGAGTGTGACGTCTTGTCATCATCAGCTGGTTGTAAACGAGTATTTAGATTAAAGTTCCTGGCTGGTTCTGGTCCTCCAAAGTCCTCTTCATCAGCTTCTGTTTTCAAATACTCTACATCTCTGAATGCTTCAGTTTTGATTAGGTGAAGCTGTGAGGGCTGAGGTTTCTCTTCATCATCTTCTTCACTCTTCACAGGACTGAAGGTGAACTTGGTGTTATCAGCCTCCTCCAGCCCTCCAAGCTGCTCTCCCTCCTGACTGGTCCAGAGTTCCTCCTGTTCCTCTTTAATGTGGGGCAGCTCTGGTGGGTCCTCCTGGTCCAGACTGGAGCTCCACTCCACCTCTTCTTTAATCACCAACAGCTGCTGGACGTCTGTGGAGAACAAAGAAATACATACATCAGTGTTTCACCTATTATCGAGCAGCGACATCAGGACTGACCCACTGCTGATTTCATGTCCAGGTTTGATTCACACACTTCTGGGTCAAGTACATAAACAAGAATCTCTGCACTCACCTGATAATGTCAGCAAAATAATGATAACAACAATACATTACTACATATAAAATCTATGTCGTGGAACATTAACCATTGTGGCATATTACGTATCATGTTCACTGTGCATTGAGATACTTTCTGACACCTGGTAGTTTTACTGTTTTACTTCTGGCTTGTTGATCCAGCAAAAAGCCTTTGGGCATCGATATACCAACTGATTCAGCAGTAAAAGTCTTCAGGTATTATACCGGATAAATTTGGGTATACATCTATTTGACTGATTCATTTTTCTTTATTAGCAGCTTATTCCTGTCATTCAGAGTACAGTGAACATGATGCATAATATGCCGCAATGGTTAATGTTCTGCGACGTAGATTTGATATGTAGTAATGTATTATTGTGCTCTCATAATAAAGAAAACCTGTCAGTTAGTATTGTTTGGTTGGTTGGCTCAAAGTTTCTGCCATCGATTAGTCA
The DNA here is from genome assembly GCF_965226575.1 of Pagrus pagrus. NCBI lineage: Eukaryota > Metazoa > Chordata > Actinopteri > Spariformes > Sparidae > Pagrus > Pagrus pagrus. Next base: position 1,281,578 of record NC_140201.1, on the reverse strand, counting down.
GACTGGCTACAGTGACTGGGCTAACAATTAGCTTTGAGTAGTTTAAAGGCAGAAATGTAGACACATTACTTTGCTTTGATATCACAACAATCCCACGTGTCCCTACTGTGTAATGCCTACATCCCACCAACACAACATCCAACAGAAATGCACACATTCCTTTATTTACGGCAATGTGTTAAGGTAGTGTTGTCAATAAAGACTTAAAAAAATTATACATATACGGCAGTACTTGTAAAACCAGCCCAGTGGCATTATATCTGCATATTCATCAGGGGGCGGTGCAGATCCAACAGTCTTTCAATGGCAAAACAGTCTCAAGCGGCACATACCGTCGTGTGTCGGTGGATACAGCGGTATGCCACTCCCAGGACCGGCATATGCCGCTGAGCAGCAATTAACATGCCGTCGGCCACTTTTCCGTCTCGGCGCTGCTGGAGTCCAGTTTAGCAGTTTTAATGTCTGTAAAGTTCAGATTATTAAAGTGAGTTTAACATTAAACACATACAAACCTGCGTCCTGTAGCTTGTGTTCCTCCTCGTTGTCCGTCATCTTCCTTCAACCAGCTCAGTTTCCTCTCAGCAGCCGCAGTCAGTCAGACTAACTTTGGACGAGCTGCTACATTAGATCACTGTCGCGTCCGTCTGTTTGCCAGCTAACAAGCTAAGTTAGCTTCATTAGCTTCGTAGGACACCAACAGATAATCCAGATGTTTACAACTGTTATTTATAACCGTCTGTTCTTCGGGTTTATCTGGACATTTGGACATTTCTGGTCTGTGAAAAACATAGTTTGTTCTCCACTGAAGCTAACGGTACTGTTAACGCTTTGTGGTCCAGTTCTGTATCCGCCCATTTCCAGCTAGAAAGCTACGCTAACTGCCTTTAGCATTATGAGCTAACAGGAGATACGTCTGGGGGGAAGTTTCCAGCCAAACAAGTGTATCTGTACACACAGGCTCTGCTGCTTCACTCTGTTTTATGGTAACGGTGGTGAAAGGTAACAGAAAGGGTTAGCATGTTAGCCGCGGTAGCTACAATCGCTTCCGGTGTCACTTCTTCTTCTTTTGTTTTTGTTATAGCGGGCTGTAAGTCATAAGATGTATACCGCCACCTGCTGTACTGGAGAATGTAGTATGAGCTACTGTCCGAGGACTGCTTTACATCAGAGGGTAAATAAAGTTATAATTAAATGAAAGTATTAATAATAATTAAAGAGAAACAAGTCAAACAAAATAAAAAAAATACCATCATCTAATCCAAACTCCTGCTGAGAATTAACTCGTCTATTATGGAAAAAAGCACCTTACAAATGTATGAAATGATCAGTTTCCCCAAAGGCTAAATAAACTAATTTTAAACATTCATAAGATTTATCCAGTGGTTGAGGTTTTTTTCTTCTTTTTTTTTGTAAGGTTCTTGTTTGAAGTGGACCCCTTTCTGTACACCTTTTTTCACATAAGTCCCTATTTAATTTTATATTATTTTGACCTTATCTTCATCTAATTATTGTTTAGTCAGTTTTGTACTAACTGTATATCCTCCCCATGATATTGTATGTTGTGTATTGTATTCTTGTTCTGTTGGTTTTTTATTGAACAATTGAGAAGAAGAAGTTTAAATAAAAATGATTTATGGTTCTTATTTTTGGATCTTTGATATTGTTGCTCCATCTTTGTATTTTAGTTTTTAAAGCTAATACAATACAAGCTTAATTCTATATGTATATATATTTTTTGCATAAATCCCCCCTATCTTAGTTTTATTTTATTTAACCTTTTCTTCAGCAAAGTTGATAAGTGTCTAATCTATATTGCATTAATTGTATATTGTTGATGTTGAAACGCGCAGAAAGTTCGGACTATAAGATTTTGTCACTCGTTATTATTCTGCATCTTTCTTGTATTTTGTAGATAATCGCACTGTGAGTTGTAAACTGAGCCGCCTGTTTTATCAGCCTGTATCTGTTCACTTTTTGGCAGCGGTGGAAGAAGGAATCAGATGTCAGTGACGGTGTTACAAGAAAAAGTCCCGTGATTAAAGTTTAAAAATGGGTAAAAGTTTCTAAATGAAGTTCAGTGAGTCTGCTGCCACCTGCTGGACGTCTGGGGAAGTTATTCAGGTGCTACACAGGTATTAACATAGTTAAATAAATGTTGTGGAGTAAAATGTACAATAAACATGACAATACTGAATTAAAGTTTTAGTACAGTGTGGTAGTAATTGCACTTACTGTGTAGTTAAAGAATACAGCAGCGAATTCAATCTTGTTTGACTTTGAGACTTTATTCTTCAGTAGGAACCAACGGGCTTGGAGCTGACAACCACAGACAGGAAGTCAGACAATACTGAGGGACGGACAAACACATTGCTGGTTTGGATCTGCATATGAGATTTGTTGACAAAGACACAAAGTTAGAAACCTACACGCCTCATCTTCTGCTCAATGTTGAGAAATGTGTGGACAGGTTGTGCTACGTCTAAGTGAAATGTTTACAGCGTTTCTATTATTAAATAAACTGCAGCAGGAGTGTTTTTACTCCGTACACACTGCCTAACACGTCATGTTTTCACTCTTGACTGAAGCCGAAAGATAAACCTGCTTTCAATTAAACAATAAAAACCTTTAAGATTTTTTTAAGGACACGTTTTATCCCTTCCTAACAATATTACAAGAGACGGGAGTAATCAAGCAGCGATCTGCCTCAGCTACAGTTGTGTTTTCACGGCATGTTTCCCTCCTGAGCTGGAGCAGAAGGATTGGGCTGCTCTGATACCAGCATCAGAAGTTCCTCCCATACCGGTGGGTAGTTAGTTCTGTGTTAATGCACTGATCTGATAAAATGGAATTTATTAACAAAACTATTTTTTACTGCACAAGTAGCCCAAATCCATGAACAGCAAGAGACTTCAAGCACTCTTCAGCAAACTGACATTTGTTATTTGTGTTCTGGTTTTGTATAAGTGCATGTTTTATGAAAGGATTTAACCTGAGCCAGATCATACAACAATGATAATAATCACATCACAATTTTTTAAAAAGCACAGGAATCAGATCAGGACTCAGTATTGGCGGAAGAGCAAGTGCAGGTATCAGATTCAGTATCAGGAAGGAAAAAAACAGTATTTGAACATCTCTAGCTGTCACTCTGAGGCAATTTAAATACATTTTAAGTTTCAAAAGCTGCAGCGAAAAACGATGAAGTGATGTAGACATTAATAAAATCAGAATTAAAATGACAACTTATTTTAGAGGCTGTATCACAGTTTAGTGTGTCACAGTTCAGGTCCTTATTGCTTCAACCCTACTGATAAAAAAAAGTGTCTCAATCATCTCAGCAGCTTCATTTTTTTTGGCTGCTCTCACCAACACACTTGTGTTTTTGCATCACAGCCAGCTGAGTGAATCTTTTATCACAAACGCTGCAACTGAACGGTCTCTCCCCCGTGTGCACGGCCGAGTGTCGTCTCAGATTTTCCGGCCGTGCAAATGTTTTACCACAAACTGAACACGTGAACGGTTTCTCCCCCGTGTGGACGCTCGAATGTCGTCTCAGAGTTTCACGCTGTGCGAATCTCTTCCCACAAACTGAACAGCTGAACGGTTTGTCTCCAGAATGCGATCTCATGTGTTTGGACAAATTACATGAGACACGGAATCGTGCTTTACAAACTGAGCATTTGAAAGGTTTTTCTCCTGTATGAACTCTCATGTGTGAGATCAAACTGGAGTTTTGTGCGAATTCTAGCCCACAGAAATAGCAGCTGAAGGGTTTCTCCCCTGTGTGGATTCTCATGTGCCTCTCCAGTCCTGCTTTCCATTGAAAAGTTTTTTTACACACTGAGCAGCTGAATCGTTTTCCTTCGGAATGAAGTTTCATATGATCGTTTAAGGAGTTCCTCCGGGGGTATCTTTTACCACAAACCGTGCAACTAAAAGGTTTCCCTCCAACATTACATTTCATGTCACTTACAGGTTCTTCATTGTTTTGCAGACCCTTTAAACCGGACCGAGGTTCCCTGGTGTCCTCCCAGTCCCAACTGTCATCAGTCTCAGGTTCAGAGGAGTGTGACGTCTTGTCATCATCAGCTGGTTGTAAATGACTATCTGGATCTGAGTCTTTGGCTGGTTCTGGTCCTCCACAGTCTTCTGCATCAGCTTCTGTTTTCAAATGCTCTATATCTCTGATCTCTTCAGTTTTGATTTGATGAAGCTGTGAGGGCTGAGGTTTCTCTTCATCTTCTTCTTCACTCTTCACAGGGACAGGAGTGAAGGTGAACTTGGTGATATCAGCCTCCTCCAGCCCTCCAATCTGCTCTCCCTCCTGACTGGTCCAGAGTTCCTCCTGTTCCTCTTTAATGTGGGGCTGCTCTGGTGGGTCCTCCTGGTCCAGACTGGAGCTCCACTCTACCTCTTCTTTAATCACCAACAGCTGCTGGACGTCTGTGGAGAAGAGAGAAATACATACATCAGTGTTTCACCTATTTACATCGAGCAGCGACATCAGGACTGACCCACTGCTGATTTTAAGTCCTGGGACAATATTTTAACAGCTTGTTTATTCACTTATGGAAACAGTTTGTATTATTACCTTATTAATATTTTAAATATAAATAAATTCTGAGTTTAAATTTCTTCAGTGAATGAGAGATTATTTCTCTCCAGAGTTTTAATCAGTTGTCTGAATCTTTGCAATCAGTTCTGACTTTATGTTCTCTGTAATGATCTTTACAACAAACCAGTAACTCAAGAATAATGTCATGAGTAGTTTAACTAATTACTTTTGAAATGGAGTCAATACATAAAGTATTATTAATAGTTATATTGCATTTTCTTGAGTAACAGCACTACTTCTACAAACTGTAATGATAACGAGCTTTGTTGGCTAAGTATGTGTACACAAACAAGCAATCTGACTCCAGTTAAGTTTGCTGAATATCACTAATATTACTATTATTACTGTTGCTAAGCGAGAATACAAATGTCACGTCAAACAGTCCAGTTTAGCAGTTTTAATGTCTGTAAAGTTCAGATTATTAAAGTGAGTTTAACATTAAACACATACAAACCTGCGTCCTGTAGTTTGTGTTCCTCCTCGTTGTCCGTCATCTTCCTTCAAACAGCTCAGTTTCCTCTCAGCAGCCGCAGTCAGTCAGACTAACTTTGGACGAGCTGCTACATTAGATCACTGTCGCGTCCGTCTGTTTGCCAGCTAACAAGCTAAGTTAGCTTCATTAGCTTCGTAGGACACCAACAGATAATCCAGATCTTAAACCCGTCTATTCTTCGGGTTTATTTGGACATTTCTGGTCGGTGAAAAACATAGTTTGTTCTCCACTGAAGCTAACGGTGCTGTTAGCGCTTTGTGGTCCAGTTCTGCATCCGTCCATTTCCATCTAGAAAGCTACGCTAACTGCCTTTAGCATTATGAGCTAACAGGAGATGCGTCTGGGGGGAAGTTTCACATGAAGTCCAGCCAAACAAGTGTGTCTGTACACACAGGCTCTGCTGCTTCACTCTGTTTTGTGGTACCGGTGGTGAAAGGTAAAAGAAAGAGTTAGCATGTTAGCCGCGGTAGCTAAAATCGCTTCCGGTGCCACGTCTTCTTCTTCTTCTTCTTTCGTAAGGCAGACTGGACACAGCTATGGTGTATTGCTGCCCCCACTGTTTGTTATTAAGACCTACATCAAATCCTTTTGTACAATCCTGTTTTATGAAGATAGTCCACCAGTTTCTTTCTTTAAACCCAAGAATCCAAATTTTGAAGCGTGCGCAGCTTGAAAACAGTTTCCCCATCTGCCCCAAGTTTCCTGAAGAGAGTCCTTCTTTGACTGGAGTATATTTTGCAGTGAAGTAGTACATGTTTTACTGTCTCGCTATCTCCACACTCACATTTGCCATCAGAATGCTTCCGATCAGAGCCTCCGGTGTCACTTCTTCTTCTTTTGTTTTTTATAGCGGGATGTAACAGTTATCCATAAGATGTATACCGCCACCTGCTGTACTGGAGAATGTAGTATGAGCTACTGTCCAAGGACTGCTTTACATCAGAGGGTAAATAAAGTTATAATTAAATGAAAGTATTAATAATAATAAAAGAGAAACAAATCAAACAAGAGGGGGAAAAAAATCATCTAATCCAAACTCCTGCTGAGAATGAACTATTATGGAAAAAAGCATCTTCCAAATGTATGAAAAGGTCAGTTTCCTCAAAGATTGACTGAACTAATTTTAAAATTATTCATGAGATTTATCAAGTGGCTGAGTTTTTTTTTTTTAAAAATTTTATTTTAAAGTTCAAATTTGAAGTGGACCCTTTTACCCTTTCTCTAATGAGACTGAAGGAACATATATATATATATTATATTTTATTTAGTTTTGTACTAACTGTATGTCCTCCAAGAAATATCGTATGTTTTGTATCTTCTTCTTCTGTTGATTTTTTTATTGAACAACTGAGAAGAAGAAGAAGAAGAAGAAGAAGAAGAAGAAAAGCTAAAATTAGCATAGCATAGCTTGGTAGCAGGAACAATAATGAGCAAATAAAATGTAAAGCAGTAGACGGATCGAACCAGCAGGAGGCGGTGATGCTACATGAAGGAAGCGAAACGCTGTTAAACACCAAAGAAGAAGAAGAGGCCAACAGGAAGTAGTCCGAGACGGAACTCGGTCGCACAGAGCTGGTCGGAGAAGTTCGGACAGAGAACAAACTGTATTTTACGGACCTTGAATCTCAGAATAGACTCTGAGCTGTTAACTTTATTTTAACAGCTGAATTATCTGCTGCTGTCCTTCGGAGCTAATGAAGCTAACTTAGCTCGTTAGCTGGACATAGACGGAGCCGAACGGACTGTAAACACAGCGCACATCAGAGTGAGCAGACAGTTTTTAACGGAGTGTTTCTGGAGGAAAAGTTCGTGTGAGTCAGTAAAAATGTCTAAAGTCCAAACGCTGAGAGTTTTTGTGAAGCAGCGACTGACTGCGGCTGCTGAAGAGATATTTGAGCTGTTTGAAAGAACGATAGCAGAGTACGAGGAGGAACTGTGTCGACAACGGAAACTACTGGACGCTGTTTTCAAGCCTCAGGTCCAGTTACACAGAGCAGGTTGGTTCTGTTTACTTCTTCTCACTTCACACTGAAACCAGCTGCGACTGAAACACTTGAACGTGTTTATTCTCATATTCACAACAGATACAGTGAAGCTGGAGCTCTCGGTTCCACCAACACTGCTCAGACAACTTGTATGAAAAGAACAGAAGTGAAAATGAGAGTTAATACATAATGTCAGGACATCAGTAGTGTAGTATACATTAAAACATGTGTAATACTGTGGTAGTAGTATTACATATAATGTGTGTGTGTTATTAACATTAACACAGCCTCTGCTCCTGGAGGTCTGTCCAGTGGACACACTGGTAAACCAAACTCCATTCAAAAAACAGCTGTTTTAAGGTCAGGCCTGATTTTTCACAGTAAAATCTGTAGTTACAACTTTACAAAGCGTCTTTTTTGATTGGGCAGGTGTACAGTGGTGATAAAGTGACTGAAGTGTAAAGAGGGTAAAACTCACCACAGTCATCCTGAACTATGATGCAGACAGACAAATCACACTGTAATATTTAAACAGCTTGCAAACAAGCAGTAACACAAACAGTATTCATACAGCACATAGATGTAAAAGTAGTCTGAAGGTCAAGTGACATCCATGTGTGAGTTCAGTGAGAGGAAAGTATCAAAGTCAGTAAATAAACAGAATAAACAGTCTTATTCTGCATGAACGCTGGTAAAATCTTGCATCAGGACGCACTGCACTCAACTAACGTGTTGCACACCGTGCAAATGTCTCCACACATTTTTAGAAAGAAGCAGTGCTGCTGGTTGAAATGTTAACAGGAAATCTTTCTTCTCCACAGACGTCCAGCAGCTGTCAGAGAGTGAAGAAGAGGATCCTCCTGAGCAGCAGGAGAGGAGCTCCAGTCTGGACCAGGAGGACCCACCAGAGCTGCCACATATTAAAGAGGAACAGGAGGAACTCTGGACCAGTCAGGAGGGAGAGCAGCTTGGAGGGCTGGAGGAGGCTGATAACACCAAGTTCACCTTCAGTCCCGTGAAGAGTGAAGAAGATGATGAAGAGGAACAGACGGAGACAGAAGCTGATGAAGAGGACTGTGGAGGACCAGAACCAGACAGGACCTCAGATCCAGATAGATATTTACAAGCAGCTTCTGATAGCGGGATGTCACACTCCTCTGAACCTGAGACTGATGACAATGCCTCTGAACCTGAGACTGATGACAGTGCCTCTGAACCTGAGACTGATGACAGCAGTGACTGGGAGGAGACTAGGAAGCCTCAGGTCCATTCAGAGGAACGAGGTTCCAGCTGCTCAGTTTGTAAAAAAACTTTTTCAAGAAGATCTCATGTTGCGATGCACATGAGAACCCACACAGGGGAGAAACGGTTCAGTTGCTCAGTTTGTGGTAAAAGATTTTCACAAAAGGGACATCTGAAAAAACACTCGGTCATCCACACAGGGGAGAAACCGTTCAGTTGTTCTGTCTGTGGTAGAAGATTTTCACGAAGGGATTATCTGAAACAACACTCGGTCGTCCATACAAGGGAGAAACCGTTCAGTTGTTCTGTCTGTGGTAAGACATTCACACAAAAGTCGTCTTTGACTAAACACTTGAGACTTCATGCAGGAGAAAAACCTTACACATGCTCAGTTTGTCAGTCAAGTTTCAGTCTCAGACAGAGGTTGATCGTACACATGAGAATGCACAGAGCTCCTGTGCTGACGACGTAAACACCAGCACTTTTTGGTCACTACATGCCCCTTACCAAGCTAACTGGCTAAGTTAGCTGTTTCTATGATGATAAGCTGCTGCCTGTTTGTTTGAAGTATTCAGCAGCTTCAACATCTGGACAGTTCTGACATACTGCACCTTTTAAAGTTGATGATTGTCACACTACGTGTGTTTGTTCATCGATGTTATCGAACTGTAACGTAGTTTAAAGAATATTTCAAGTTTATATAAAGTTTCATGTCTGTCAGGACATTTTGTGAAATTATAATAAAGTGTTTGTTCAACCAAAAAAAACCTGTTCTCATTTTTTAAGAGTCGTTGTAACTGATAATTATAATTGTGTTTAATATCGTGATTCTGTGAAACTGATATTTTCTGAGACTTTAATCGTACCTTGAAAATCTCACTGTTGCAACCCGACTATGGATATTGATGAATGTAAAAACACTCGGCTGATTTTCTATACCAAAGGTCAAAGGTTATCTTCACTGTGACATCATATTTTTCCTGCAACAACATTATTCCGGGCAATTTTTAACTTTGGACCAGAAGGGAAGTGTGTGAACTGCAAACCTCCAAGGAACCCAAGAAAGAAGGACGGGTCATTACGTCATTACGTTTAAAATGTAAAGCAGTAGACGGATGGAACCAGCAGGAGGCAGTGATGCTACATGAAGGAACCTAAACGCTGCTAAACACCAAAGAAGAAGACGCCGCCAACAGGAAGTAGTCGGAGATGGAACTCGGTCGCACAGAGCTGGTCGGAGAAGTTTGGACAGAACAAACTGTATTTTACGGACCATGAATCTCAGAATAGACTCTGAGCTGTTAACTTTATTTTAACAGCTGAATTATCTGCTGCTGTCCTTCGGAGCTAATGAAGCTAACTTAGCTCGTTAACCGGAAATAGACGGAGCCGACGGACCGTAAACACAGCGCACATCAGAGTGAGCAGGCAGTTTTTAACGGAGTGTTTCTGGAGGAAAAGTTCGTGTGAGTCAGTAAAAATGTCTAAAGTCCAAACGCTGAGAGTTTTTGTGAAGCAGCGACTGACTGCGGCTGCTGAAGAGATATTTGAGCTGTTTGAAAGAACGATAGCAGAGTACGAGGAGGAACTGAGTCGACAACGGAAACTACTGGACGCTGTTTTCAAGCCTCAGGTCCAGTTACACAGAGCAGGTTGGTTCTGTTTACTTCTTCTCACTTCACACTGAAACCAGCTGCGACTGAAACACTTGAACGTGTTTATTCTCATATTCACAACAGATACAGTGAAGCTGGAGCTCTCGGTTCCACCAACACTGCTCAGACAACTTGTATGAAAAGACCAGAAGTGAAAATGAGAGTTAATACATAATGTCAGGACATCAGTAGTGTAGCATACATAAAAACATGTGTAATACTGTGGTAGTAGTATTACATATAATGTATGTGTGTTATTAACATTAACACAGCCTCTGCTCCTGGAGGTCTGTCCAGTGGACACACTGGTAAACCAAACTCCATTCAAAAAACAGCTGTTTTAAGGTCAGGCCTTATCTTTCACAGTAAAATTTGTAGTTGCAACTTAACAAAGACTCTTTTTTGATTGGGCAGGTGTACAGTGGTGATAAAGTGACTGAAGTGTAAAGAGGGTAAAACTCACCACAGTCATCCTGAACTATGATGCAGACAGACAAATTACACTGTAAAATTTAAACAGCTTGCAAACAAGCAGTAACACAAACAGTATTTATACAGCACATGGATGTAAAAGTAGTCTGAAGGTCAAGTGACATCCATGTGTGAGTTCAGTGAGAGGAAAGTATCAAAGTCAGTAAATAAACAGAATAAACAGTCTTATTCTGCATGAACGCTGGTAAAATCTTGCATCAGGACGCACTGCACTCAGCTAACGTGTTGCACACCGTGCAAATGTCTCCACACATTTTTAGAAAGAAGCGGTGCAGCTGGTTGAAATGTTAACAGGAAATCTTTCTTCTCCACAGACGTCCAGCAGCTGTGGGAGAGTGAAGAAGAGGATCCTCCTGAGCAGCAGGAGAGGAGCTCCAGTCTGGACCAGGAGGACCCACCAGAGCTACCACATATTAAAGAGGAACAGGAGGAACTCTGGACCAGTCAGGAGGGAGAGCAGCTTGGAGGGCTGGAGGAGGCTGATAACACCAAGTTCACCTTCAGTCCTGTGAAGAGTGATGAAGATGATGAAGAGGAACCTCAGTCCTCACAACTTCATCAAAGACAAAGTGAACAGATGGAGACAGAAGCTGATGGAGAGGACTGTGGAGGACCAGAACCAGACAGATATTTACAATCAGTTACTGATGGTGGGATGTCACACTCCTCTGAAGCCAAGATTGATGACAACGCCTCTGAACCTGAGACTGATGACAGCAGTGACTGGGAGGAGACTAGGAAGCCTCAGGTCCATTCAGAGGAACGAGGTTCCAGCTGCTCAGTTTGTAAAAAAACTTTTTCAAGCAGAGCTCATGTTGTGAAGCACATGAGAACCCACACGAGGGAGAAACCGTTCAGTTGCTCAGTTTGTGGTAAAAGATTTTCACGAAGGGCTCATCTGAAACAACACTTGGTCGTCCACACAGGGGAGAAACCGTTCAGTTGTTCTGTCTGTGGTAAGAAATTCACACAAAAGTCGGCTTTGACTGTGCACTTTAGACTTCATACAGGAGAAAAACCTTACACATGCCAGGTTTGTCAGTCAAGTTTCAGTCTCAGACAGAGGTTGACCACACACATGAAAATCCACAGAGCTCCTGTGCTGACGACATAAACACCAGCACTCTTTGGTCACTACATGCCCCTTACCAAGCTAACTGGCTAACAGCAGCTACAGTTAGTGGTTACTATGATGATAAGCTGCTGCCTGTTTGTTTGAAGTATTCAGTAGCTTCAACATCTGGACAGTTCTTACATACTGCACATTTTAAAGTTGACGATTATCCCACTACGTGTGTTTGTTCATCGATGTTATCGAACTGTAACGTAGTTTAAAGAATATTTCAAGTTTATATAAAGTTTCATGTCTGTCAGGACATTTTGTGAAATTATAATAAAGTGTTTGTTCAACCAAAAAAACCCTGTTCTCATTTTTTAAGAGTCGTTGTAACTGATAATTATAATTGTGTTTAATATCGTGATTCTGTGAAACTGATATTTTCTGAGACTTTAATCGTACCTTGAAAATCTCACTGTTGCAACCCGACTATGGATATTGATGAATGTAAAAACACTCGGCTGATTTTCTATACCAAAGGTCAAAGGTTATCTTCACTGTGACATCATATTTTTCCTGCAACAACATTATTCCGGGCAATTTTTAACTTTGGACCAGAAGGGAAGTGTGTGAACTGCAAACCTCCAAGGAACCCAAGAAAGAAGCACGGGTCATTACGTCATTACGTTTAAAATGTAAAGCAGTAGACGGATGGAACCAGCAGGAGGCAGTGATGCTACATGAAGGAACCTAAACGCTGCTAAACACCAAAGAAGAAGACGCCGCCAACAGGAAGTAGTCGGAGACGGAACTCGGTCGCACAGAGCTGGTCGGAGAAGTTCGGACAGAACAAACTGTATTTTACGGACCATGAATCTCAGAATAGACTCTGTGCTGTTAACTTTATTTTAACAGCTGAATTATCTGCTGCTGTCCTTCGGAGCTAATGAAGCTAACTTAGCTCGTTAGCCGGACATAGACGGAGCCGAGCGGACCGTAAACACAGCGCACATCAGAGTGAGCAGGCAGTTTTTAACGGAGTGTTTCTGGAGGAAAAGTTCGTGTGAGTCAGTAAAAATGTCTAAAGTCCAAACGCTGAGAGTTTTTGTGAAGCAGCGACTGACTGCGGCTGCTGAAGAGATATTTGAGCTGTTTGAAAGAACGATAGCAGAGTACGAGGAGGAACTGTGTCGACAACGGAAACTACTGGACGCTGTTTTCAAGCCTCAGGTCCAGTTACACAGAGGAGGTTGGTTCTGTTTACTTCTTCTCACTTCACACTGAAACCAGCTGCGACTGAAACACTTGAACGTGTTTATTCTCATATTCACAACAGATACAGTGAAGCTGGAGCTCTCGGTTCCACCAACACTGCTCAGACAACTTGTATGAAAAGAACAGAAGTGAAAACGAGAGTTAATACATAATGTCAGGACATCAGTAGTGTAGTATACATTAAAACATGTGTAATACTGTGGCAGTAGTATTACATATAATGTATGTGTGTTATTAACATTAACACAGCCTCTGCTCCTGGAGGTCTGTCCAGTGGACACACTGGTAAACCAAACTCCATTCAAAAAACAGCTGTTTTAAGGTCAGGCCTTATTTTTCACAGTAAAATCTGTAGTTACAACTTTACAAAGGCTCTTTTTTAATTGGGCAGATGTACAGTGGTGTAAATGACCTTTAATATGAGTGTAGTATTTCTATGTGTTTTTATGTTTACTTATTAACATTCTTTAAAGCCAGGCTTTTATTTTTTATATATTAAGCAGACGTTACATTCAGTGCTTTTATTTTGAAAGCGTCTCGCCTAGAACTCGTACACGTCCGGTGCTTCGGACTTTAACGGCAATAGGAAAAGTGTCTTCAATGCTAAAGTGTGCCTAACTTACATGAAACGCCCTAGCACCTGGCTAATAAGGGGCACAAGGTTTGTTTTGTTACCTTTTCATGCCATATTTATGTCCGGCTTGAGTTTGGTTGCCGTAGATATTTTTTATGTATAGAACGTGTTGTGGTTAACGGTAACTACTATTAGCAACGGCCAAGCTGCCGGTCTGTATTGGAAATGAGATGAAGCTATAAGCTAACTCGTAGGTTGTTTTATTAATGCAACAAGATGTATTTTGTCTGTTTTATGTGAGGTCTGCTAAGGTTAAAAACTGTTTATTGAGTTAAAAACGAACGGTTAAAAAATGCTAATTTCATGTTAAATATTGTTTTATATTGCACTCTATGGGAGGTTGTCCTTCAGTTAAAATGTGAATTTTCCTTCATGATTGTAACATCAATCGTAGCAGTTAAAATATATATTTAAATTCATGGAGTAAAACCTGTGAGTCTACAATGAGTTTATTAAAATAGATAAAAGGAGAGTCAACTTACATGATTGTTTATGGGATAAAAGAAGTTAAAAGTAATTTCAATTAAAGGTAACTGTATTTTATTTTCTTCTTTCATAGCTCTTACGGTGTGTTTATATTGAATACGGTCCAAGGAATAAATGAGTGTAAACCATCAGTTTGAGAGTTCGACCATCATTTAGCCGGGGATGCTACAAGTGGTGATAAAGTGACTGAAGTGTAAAGAGGGTAAAACTCACCACAGTCATCCTGAACTATGATGCAGACAGACAAATTACACTGTAAAATTTAAACAGCTTGCAAACAAGCAGTAACACAAACAGTATTCATACAGCACATGGATGTAAAAGTAGTCTGAAGGTAACGTGACATCCATGTGTGAGTTCAGTGAGAGGAAAGTATCAAAGTCAGTAAATAAACAGAATAAACAGTCTTATTCTGCATGAACGCTGTTAAAATCTTGCATCAGGACGCACTGCACTCAGCTGATGCAGCTAACGTGTTACACACCGTGCAAATGTCTCCACACATTTTTAGAAAGAAGCGGTGCTGCTGGTTGAAATGTTAACAGGAAATCTTTCTTCTCCACAGACGTCCAGCAGCTGTCAGAGAGTGAAGAAGAGGTTCCTCCTGAGCAGCAGGAGAGGAGCTCCAGTCTGGACCAGGAGGACCCACCAGAGCTGCCACATATTAAAGAGGAACAGGAGGAACTCTGGACCAGTCAGGAGGGAGAGCAGCTTGGAGGGCTGGAGGAGGCTGATAACACCAAGTTCACCTTCAGTCCCGTGAAGAGTGAAGAAGATGATGAAGAGGAACCTCAGTCCTCACAGCTTCATCAAAGACAAACTGAACAGATGGAGACAGAAGCTGATGGAGAGGACTGTGGAGGACCAGAACCAGACAGATATTTACAATCAGTTACTGATGGTGGGATGTCACACTCCTCTGAAGCCAAGATTGATGACAACGCCTCTGAACCTGAGACTGATGACAGCAGTGACTGGGAGGAGACCAGGAAGCCTCAGGTCCATTTAGAGGAACGAGGTTCCAGCTGCTCAGTTTGTAAAAAAACGTTTTCAAGCAGAGCTCATGTTGTGAAGCACATGAGAACCCACACGAGGGAGAAACAGTTCAGTTGCTCAGTTTGTGGTAAAAGATTTTCACGAAGGGCTCATCTGAAACAGCACTTGGTCGTCCACACAGGGGAGAAACCGTTCAGTTGTTCTGTCTGTGGTAAGAAATTCACACAAAAGTCGTCTTTGACTACACACTTTAGACTTCATACAGGAGAAAAACCTTACACATGCCAGGTTTGTCAGTCAAGTTTCAGTCTCAGACAGAGGTTGACCACACACATGAAAATCCACAGAGCTCCTGTGCTGACGGCGTAAACACCAGCACTCTTTGGTCACTACATGCCCCTTACCAAGCTAACTAGCTAACAGCAGCTACAGTTAGTGGTTACTATGATGATAAGCTGCTGCCTGTTTGTTTGAAGTATTCAGCAGCTTCAACATCTGGACAGTTCTTACATACTGCACATTTTAAAGTTGACGATTATCCCACTATGTTTGTTTGTTCATCGATGTTATCGAACTGTAACGTAGTTTAAAGAATATTTCAAGTTTATATAAAGTTTCATGTCTGTCAGGACATTTTGTGAAATTATAATAAAGTGTTTGTTCAACCAAAAAAACCCTGTTCTCATTTTTTAAGTCATTGTAACTGATAATTATAATTGTGTTAAATATTTTGATTCTGTGAAACTGATATTTTCTGAGACTTTAATCATACCTTGAAAATCTCACTGTTGCAACCCGACCATGGATATTGATGAATGTAAAAACACTCTGCTGATTTTCTATACCAAAGTCAAAGGTTATCGTCACTGTGACATCATATTTTTCCTGCAACAACATTATTCCGGCCAATTTTTAACTTTGGACCAGAAGGGAAGTGTGTGAACTGCAAACCTCCAAGGAACCCAAGAAAGAAGGACGGGTCATTACGTCATTACGTTTAAAATGTAAAGCAGTAGACGGATGGAACCAGCAGGAGGCAGTGATGCTACATGAAGGAACCTAAACGCTGCTAAACACCAAAGAAGAAGACGCCGCCAACAGGAAGTAGTCGGAGACGGAGCTCGGTCGCACAGAGCTGGTCGGAGAAGTTTGGACAGAACAAACTGTATTTTACGGACCATGAATCTCAGAATAGACTCTGAGCTGTTAACTTTATTTTAACAGCTGAATTATCTGCTGCTGTCCTTCGGAGCTAATGAAGCTAACTTAGCTCGTTAACCGGAAATAGACGGAGTCGACGGACTGTAAACACAGCGCACATCAGAGTGAGCAGACAGATTTTAACGGAGTGTTTCTGGAGGAAAAGTTCGTGTGAGTCAGTAAAAATGTCTAAAGTCCAAACGCTGAGAGTTTTTGTGAAGCAGCGACTGACTGCGGCTGCTGAAGAGATATTTGAGCTGTTTGAAAGAACGATAGCAGAGTACGAGGAGGAACTGAGTCGACAACGGAAACTACTGGACGCTGTTTTCAAGCCTCAGGTCCAGTTACACAGAGGAGGTTGGTTCCGTTTACTTCTTCTCACTTCACACTGAAACCAGCTGCGACTGAAACACTTGAACGTGTTTATTCTCATATTCACAACAGATGCAGTGAAGCTGGAGCTCTCGGTTCCACCAACACTGCTCAGACAACTTGTATGAAAAGAACAGAAGTGAAAACGAGAGTTAATACATAATGTCAGGACATCAGTAGTGTAGTATACATAAAAACATGTGTAATACTGTGGTAGTAGTATTACATATAATGTATGTGTGTTATTAACATTAACACAGCCTCTGCTCCCGGAGGTCTGTCCAGTGGACACACTGGTAAACCAAACTCCATTCAAAAAACAGCTGTTTTAAGGTCAGGCCTTATTTTTCACAGTAAAATCTGTAGTTACAACTTTACAAAGCGTCTTTTTTAATTGGGCAGGTTTAGAGTGGTGATAAAGTGACTGAAGTGTAAAGAGGGTAAAACTCACCACAGTCATCCTGAACTATGATGCAGACAGACAAATTACACTGTAAAATTTAAACAGCTTGCAAACAAGCAGTAACACAAACAGTATTCATACAGCACATAGATGTAAAAGTAGTCTGAAGGTAACGTGACATCCATGTGTCGGCTCAGTGAGAGGAAAGTATCAAAGTCAGTAAATAAACAGAATAAACAGTCTTATTCTGCATGAACGCTGGTAAAATCTTGCATCAGGACGCACTGCACTCAGCTGATACAGCTAACGTGTTACACACCGTGCAAATGTCTCCACACATTTTTAGAAAGAAGCGGTGCTGCTGGTTGAAATGTTAACAGGAAATCTTTCTTCTCCACAGACGTCCAGCAGCTGTTACAGAGTGAAGACGAGGTTCCTCCTGAGCAGCAGGAGAGGAGCTCCAGTCTGGGCCAGGAGGACCCACCAGAGCTGCCACATATTAAAGAGGAACAGGAGGAACTCTGGACCAGTCAGGAGGGAGAGCAGCTTGGAGGGCTGGAGGAGGCTGATAACACCAAGTTCACCTTCAGTCCTGTGAAGAGTGAAGAAGATGATGAAGAGGAACAGACGGAGACAGAAGCTGATGGAGAGGACTGTGGAGGACCAGAACCAGCCAGGACCTCAGATCCAGATAGATATTTACAGCCAGTTACTGATGGCGGGATGTCACACTGCTCTGAAGCCAAGATTGATGACAACGCCTCTGAACCTGAGACTGATGACAGCAGTGACTGGGAGGAGACTAGGAAGCCTCAGGTCCATTCAGAGGAACGAGGTTCCAGCTGCTCAGTTTGTAAAAAAACTTTTTCAAGAAGATCTCATGTTGTGATGCACATGAGAACCCACACAGGGGAGAAACGGTTCAGTTGTTCAGTTTGTGGTAAAAGATTTTCACGAAGGTCACATCTGACTCAACACTCGGTTGTCCACAAAGGGGAGAAACCATTCACTTGTTCAGTTTGTGGTAGAAGATTTAAACAAAAGGGACATCTGAATCGTCACTTGGTTGTCCACACAGGGGAGAAACCGTTCAGTTGTTCAGTTTGTGGTAAAAGATTTTCACGAAGGTCACATCTGACTCAACACTCGGTTGTCCACAAAGGGGAGAAACCATTCACTTGTTCAGTTTGTGGTAGAAGATTTAAACAAAAGGGACATCTGAATCGTCACTTGGTTGTCCACACAGGGGAGAAACCATTCAGTTGTTCAGTTTGTGGTAAAAGATTCTCACAGAGGTCAAATCTGAAACAACACTCGGTCGTCCACACAGTGGAGAAACCGTTCAGTTGTTCTGTCTGTGGCAAGAAATTCCCAAAAAAGTCGTCTTTGGGCCCACACTTGAGACTTCATGCAGGAGAAAAACCTCACATAGCTCAGTTTGTCAATCAAGTTTCAGTCTCAGACAAAGGTTGACCGTACACATGAGAATCCACAGAGCTCCTGTGCTGACGACATAAACACCAGCACTCTTTAATCACTACATGCCCAGCTTGCCAAGCTTACTAGCTAAGTTAGCTGTTTCTATGATACTGCACCTTTAAAGTTGATAAGATATATATGACATATAAGACATATGTTTGTTCATCGATGTTTTCGAATTCTAACGTAGTTTAATGAATATTTCAAGTTTAAAACAAGTTTCATGTCTGTCAGGACAATTTGTGAATTTATAATAAAGTCTTTGTTTAACCAAAAAAAACTGTATTTGTGTAGGAAAAGCTGCTGTTCAGTGTTATTGCAGTCATATCAGCGGAAAGTAGTCGGACCTGCCCCGTTTGATCACAATGTTAACAGTCCTGTAAATCGTGTGGGGATAGAAATTAGGTGTGAAGGTATCAGTTTAGTGACATAATATTAGTGACATAATGACCCATTCCTCTTGTTGAAGTTTCATGTGAGACCCCAGGAAGAACGACTTTTGAAGCCAACTTTCATCGTGGTCAAACTGTATTACATCATCATGTGATGCATTTAGCCCTCACAGTGTGAAAGAAGCTCCTGTAAAATGCTGGATGAATTTTTTTTAAGTGTCACAACCCCCCCACAGAATGACTTCACAATTTGAGCCATTGGGTCCAATAAAATTTGGAAAAGTGTAGAAGAGCCATCATTTTATGAATCATTTTATCTCCTCAAGTTAGCCAACTCGGGTCAGCGGCAGTCTCTAATGTGCACAACATGAAAAATCCAGATGTTTTCATACCCGGGAAGTCGAGCAGCTTTCATTGAATGACCAGGGCTCCGTCTTTGAAGCTGTATCCAGGTCTCGTTGTACGTCCATGGGTTCTGACTAAAAACTGTTTATTCAACAGATGTGACAAAACTTAAAATAACCAGAAATGCATGAGTATGAATGATGGATTATCCAAACTGACCTCGTGCTGAAAGTGACTTTCCTACAATCATCTGACAAAACGCATTCTTTATTTTTTGTCTTGTAATCATCCTGATTTGCTTGAGTCTCTACATTCCACCATTTCTTGCATAGAAACTAATAACCGATGCAAAAATCAGCAGAAACATTCATTAAAGAAGTGGAAGAGTTGGATTTCTGTTTCTAATGTAGCTCAGTGAGACTCTGCTGCCATCAAGTGGACATCAGGGAAAACATCATCAAACTTTCTGCAGCTCCCTCTGGCATCAACCAGAATCTCTCACGCTGCGACTAACTGGTCCAAAGTCGAGGCTCAAATCTAAAAGGCGACTGAGCTTTTGTGATCAGTGCCTCTCGACTTTGAAACGAGCTACACGAGGAGAATCACAGAATCAGTCACTTCTTTTAAATCACTTCTCAAAACCCACTTTGCTTTTATGTAAAGTCAACATTAATAAACAAATTCTTCATCTACATCTTTTTGTTCCTTTTACTATTCTTAGTCTATTTATCTGTTTCTAATTCCTCTGATATGATGTCGTCTTATCGTCTTCTATTGATTTTGTTTATTTTTGGTCTATTTATCATTCTTTATTATTTTTACTGCTCTTAATTCTTTTATCATCCTTTTTATTGATTTTATTCTTTTATCTCTATTCTGTGATTTTTTTTCGTTTTATCACTTTATTTTACTTTACCTGCTTGTTCGTCAAAGCACTTTGCAGACTGTTTTTAAAGGTGCTGTATAAATAAAGTTTATTATTATTATAAACTGGTCATACAGGAGGTATTCCAGCAGTACTTGTGTTTTATTCCGAGTTATGTTTTTCACACCGTAGAGAATAAATACAGTTCAAAGATTTCTGTGTGTGCCCTTTATCAAGTTACAGCAATCAGCAAAATGCAACGCACTGTTACATTGTGTAAAATTACAGATTTCTTTAGTTTGAACATTGTTGGAAACATTTGGGATGAAATAAGTTCACAACTCAACAACATACAGAACAGAGGTCAAGTGCTTTCTAGACATTTTAATGCAGAAAGCTTACATATTATATCTAAGTGCTGTATCGTAGGCAACTGGACATGTTTCAGTTTCTTGAAGACGTTTCACCTCTCATCCACGAGGCTTCTTCAGTTCTAACTAACG
This sequence comes from Pagrus pagrus, assembly GCF_965226575.1. NCBI lineage: Eukaryota > Metazoa > Chordata > Actinopteri > Spariformes > Sparidae > Pagrus > Pagrus pagrus. The sequence continues at coordinate 1,261,089 of NC_140201.1, read as the reverse complement.
CTTAACGCTCCTCAGTAAAAGGCCACGACAGCCCACCTGGAGTTTACCAAAAGGCACCTGAAGGATTCTCAGACCATGAGAAACAAAATTATCTGGTCTGATGAAACAAAGATTGAACTCTTTGGTCTGAATGCCAAGCGTCATGTCTGGAGGAAACCAGGCACCGCTCATCACCTGGCTAATACCATCCCTACAGTGAAGCATGGTGGTGGCAGCATCGTGCTGTGGGGATGTTTTTCAGCGGCAGGAACTGGGAGACTAGTCAGGATCGAGGGAAAGATAAATGCAGCAATGTACAGTGACATCCTTGATGAAAACCTGCTCCAGAGCGCTCTGGACCTCAGACTAGGGCGAAGGTTCATCTTCCAACAGGACAACGACCCAAAGCACACAGCCAAGATAACAGAGGAATGGCTCCAGGACGACTCTGTGACTGTCCTTGAGTGGCCCAGCCAGAGCCCAGACAGTTCCTGCAAAGAAGAATGGGAGAAAGTGCCCCAAAATAGGTGTGCCAAGCTTGTAGCATCATTCGCAAAAAGACTAGAGGCTGTAATTGGTGCCAAAGGTGCTTCAACAAAGTATTCAGCAAAGGCTGTGAATACTTATGTACATGTTATATTTTCGTTCTTTATTTTTAATAAAGTTGCAAACAAACTTTTTTCACTTTGTCATTATGGGGTATTAAATAATGAATTTAATTCATTTTGGAATAAGGCTGTGACATAACAAAATGTGGAACAAGTGAAGCGCTGTGAATACTTTCTAGATGCACTGTATTATATTTTAAAGTGAACGGTTTAAATCATGTTAAACCTGGAATGAGGAGGATTTTTTATAAATAAAAAGTGTTGCTGATGTGTTTTTAATCAGTTACACCAGTAAACACGTCCACCACGTCGTGTTTGTGCTCTTGACTGAAGCAGGAAAAATAGATCTGGCTTCAGTTTCAAGTCACAATCCAAAGTAAAACAAGAGTTCTGACAAATGGAGTGAAGATCATCCAAAGTCACAGCTGTTTTTACACAAAGTCCCTTGTTATGTTTTCACAAACGTCTTCCAACGATTAATGCTGAGCTTAATGCTGGATAGGACAAAAAAAATGCTTTTGGAACAATTAAATACATTTTAAGTGAAATACATGTGATACTAAAAAGTAACGTAGAAACAAATAAAAACAGCATTAAAACAAATACAACTTGATGTTGAAGAGGAGAGTCACTGTTTTAACTGATCAGTGTTGAACTAAGTCTTGCCCTCAGTACTTTGTCATGCTGGAAGAAATTGGATCAACAAGCATCTCTGTCTCTTCAGTTATTCTGGCTGCTCTCACCAACACACTTGTGTGTTTTGATAGTATAAAGCCGAGTGAATCGTTTCTTACAAACATTGCAGCTGTATCGTTTCTCCCGTGTGTGAGTAGTCGAGTGTCGTCGCAGAGTTCCAGTTCGTGCAAATTTTTTACCACAAACTGAACAACTGAAGGGTTTCTCTCCCCTGTGGCCTCTCATGTGTACGTTCAGATTCTTTCTGAAACTGAAACTTGATTTACAAACTGAGCAGGTGTGACGTTTACCTCCTCTGTGAACTTGTAAGTGTGATGCCAAGTTTCCGCTTTGTGTGAATCTTGCACCACAGAGAGAACAACTGTATGGTTTCTGCCCCGTGTGGACGACCGAGTGTTGTTTCAGATGTCCCTTTTGTGAAAAAAATTTACCACAAGCGGAGCAACTGAACGGTTTCTCCCCTGTGTGGACAATCAAGTGTCGACTCAGCTGTGACCTTCGTGAAAATATTTTACCACAAACTGAGCACCTCAATGGTTTCTCCCTCGTGTGGGTTCTCATGTGCTTCACAACATGAGATCTGCTTGGAAACATTTTTTTACAAACTGAGCAGCTGAATCCTCGTTCCTCTGAATGGACCTGAGGTTTCCTGGTCTCCTCCCAGTCACTGCTGTCATCAGTCTCAGGTTCAGAGCAGTGTGACGTCTCATCATCAGTAACAGGTTGTAAATATCTATCTGGGTCTGAGTTCCTGTCTGGTTCTGGTCCTCCACAGTCCTCTCCATCAGCTTCTGTCTCCATCTGTTCAGTTTGTCTTTGATGAAGCTGTGAAGACTGAGGTTCCTCTTCATCATCTTCTTCACTCTTCACAGGACTGAATGTGAACTTGGTGTTATCAGCCTCCTCCAGCCCTCCAAGCTGCTCTCCCTCCTGAAGCTGCTGCTCTCCCTCCTGAAGCTGCTCTCCCTCCTGAAGCTGCTGCTCTCCCTCATGAAGCTGCTCTCCCTCCTGACTGGTCCAGAGTTCCTCCTGTTCCTCTTTAATGTGTGGCAGCTCTGGTGGATCCTCCTGGTCCAGACTGGAGCTCCACTCCTGCTGCTCAGGAGGAACCTCTTCTTCACTCTCCAACAGCTGCTGGGTGTCTGTGGAGAATAAAGGTGTGTAACACGTTAGAAAGTAGGGCTGGTTGACACAGCTAGAAACATTATTCACACTTTTTTTGTGTTAAGATGAAGATTATTCACTTCTCTGGTTGAATTTGTATCAGCTGAGTGTAGTTTGCCCTGAGCATTTTACCATTGATCATGCCGAATAAGACTGTTGAACTCTCAGCAGTTTGATACTTTCCTCTCACTGAACCGACACATGGATGTCACTTTACCTTCAGATTACTTTTACATCTATGTGCCATATGAATACTATTTGTATTACTGCATGTTTGCAAATTGTGATTCCTGCAAACATTGATGCTGAAACTTCTATCTGGTGTACAGCTGCAGGATTTTACAAGGTCAAACTAATTTAATAGAAGTCTCAAGTAAATCCCTGACATGAACTGGGAGGTGAGTTGAGTTAATTTCTACAGTCTGTCTGCATCATAGTCAGTAGGCGATATGAGGGGGGATGAGGGGGGATGCCGTCCCCCTTGTTAGCAAAATTACCAGAAAGCATCCCCCTTGTTAACCTGCCATCACTCTCCATTACCTAGTATGTGTTACAAATCACAAGCGGCCGTGATCGACAGCTCACAGTGGAGTCAAGCCATGCACGGCTGCTTTGAGTTCTGACTGCCTGGTCGATTTATGACGGAAGCCGCAACAAGCTGCACAGAGCAGATCGCGTCGGCAGGAAGTCAGAGACACAGGAACGGCATAGAGCAGCCGGTCAATTTTCAAAATAAAACACCGTGTGCAGTCTCCTGAGTGTATAAAAATGAAAAATGACCAGATCAACAAAATCTGAGCAAGTCAACAATATCGGGCAGGCCAAAGGCTCCGCTTCTGAAATGTTCCCGCTGGGTTCTCTTCATACATTCATGGTATGATGCCATGCGGAGGGCAGAACAAAACCTGTAGCAGACGTGACGTCATAGAGCAGCTTCCGGTGGACTCCCAGCGCGTCTCTCGTGTAGAGGAGGAGCACAACAAGTTTGCTTGTTCTAAAACTACAGATTACTACAGATTTTACTGTGAAAAATAAGGCCTGACCTTAAAACTGCTGTTTTTTTGAATGGAGTTTGGTTTACCAGTGTGTCCACTGGACAGACCTCCAGGAGCAGAGGCTGTGTTAATGTTAATAACACACATACATTATATGTAATACTACTACCACAGTATTACAGATGTTTTTATGTATACTACACTATTGATGTCCGGACATTATGTATTAATTCTCATTTTCACTTCTGTTCTTTTCATACAAGTTGTCTGAGCAGTGTTGGTGGAACTGAGAGCTCCAGCTTCACTGTATCTGTTGTGAATATGAGAATGCTGGAGTGACGCAGAGATCGAAAAGTGGCCGACGGCATGTTAATTGCTGCTCAGCGGCATATGCTGATCCTTGGAGTAGTATACCGCTGTATCCACCAACACATGACGGTATGTGCCTCTTGAGACTATTATGCAATTGAAAGACTGTTGGATGGGCGATGAATATGCAGATGTAATCTCAAAAATAATCGTTTAAATAATCGTGATTTCAATATTGACCAAAATAATCGTGATTATGATTTTTTCCATAATCGAGCAGACCTAATATATATACATATACACACACACACACACACACACATATACATACACACGTATATATACACATATACATACACACACACATACACACACATACATATACATACATACATATACACACATATATATACACACACATTGATTGACAATAGTTAGAAAATATCCCAATGTCTATGCCACTCATCTTTTTTCTTTATTAGCAGCTTATTCCTGTCATTCAGAGTACAGTGAACATGATGCATAATATGCCACAATGGTTAATGTTCTGCGACGTAGATTTGATATGTAGTAATGTATTCTTGTGTTCTCCTAATAAAGAAAACCTGTCAGTTAGTATTGTTTGGTTGGTTGGCTCAAAGTTTCTGCCCTCGATTAGTCAGACTGGCTACAGTGGCTGGGCTAACATTAGCCATGTTAGCTAAGGCTAGCTCTTTCATTAGCTTTGAGTAGTTTAAAGGCAGAAATTTAGACACATTACTTTGCTTTGATATCGCAACAATCCCACGTGTCCCTACTGTGTATATGCCTACATCCCACCAACACAACATCCAACAGAAATGCACACATTTCTTTATTCACGGCAATGTGTTAAGTTAGCGTTGTCAATAAAGACTAAAAAAATGTATACATTTATGGCAGTACTTGTAAAACCAGCCCAGTGGCACTAGGCTTGTTTGAGATGAGCCAGGCCTGCGCAGAATCAGTCACCAGCGACCACCGCACAATGCATCTCGGTTAGATTCGTGTCCGACTTGATCCTGACTTGCTCTGACGTAATGCACGCGCCGGCAACGATAACCTCACGAGATCAAGGCGGCCGCAGTTTTTAGAGCCAGGCGCTGCAGGTGCTCTCCACCGACTGCAAGACCGCAGGGCATGATGGGAAACGCCTGGCTGTCGCCTGATCACAGAGCTGATTGGCTCCAAGTTAGGACCACAAACAGTACGTTTAGCCGAAAATCCTAATTTTCTGTGTAATTGTTATATTTAATGCTAGATTATATGAATCTCATGTTGTGCAATGAAGGTTTAATCTGTTAACATATTTTGTGTGGTTGGTGAGAACGTTTGGACTGTTAATTCAGTGGTTCAATTTCTTAAATTTAGGGATTGTATGATTAATAAATGACAGTGCCTTTACATAAAACTACTTTGTAGGCCATTCTTATTCAATAAATATGACTTCCAAGGGCTGAAATCTGCCCAGTCGTTCTGACTCTCACCTCAGTCATAACAGTGGCATCGTTAAACAAATAAAAAGTTATGATTGACAAATTTAGACCACAGTGAAAAGTAGCTATCATTTTAGAAAAATCCACTTTGTATGACCTCAAAACCGTGAACCTAAAAAGTATGATCAATTCATTGATACAAAGTTTGTGTTTCTATTTGTTACATTTGTGAGATTAAACAGTAAAAATCACACCACATCCCATCTGCCCATTAAGAGGATTAACACAGTGGAGTTTATGTGTAAAGTGGAAAAGTAGGGGGATCTCTTCTGCTTCAGTTTCATCAGCCATCAAGAACGCATAAGAATTTTCTCCAGCCGTATCCAAACGTGTTCTGCACCACAGGTAGCTACAGGTGGATCTAACAGGATGTAAATGTTTCTGTGACTTCCTGTATTTTCTTTGACGGCGGCTGGAAACTGTCCGACTGGACTGCAGCTTTCTGTCAGCGCCCCCTGCTGCTGCCGCCTGGTCTCGTCCACCTTCCAGGTGAGACGCAGCTCATCTGAACCAGCCTAATCTCCATATTCATCAGGGGGCCGTGCCCATCCAACAGTCTTTCAATGGCATAACAGTCTCAAGAGGCACATACCGTCATGTGTCGGTGCAATAACAGCAGCAAGCATCGGTATGTGCCGCTGAGCAGCAATTAACAAACCGTCGGCCACGTTTCGATCTCGGCGCTGCTGCAATAAACAAGTTCAAGTGTTTCAGTCGCAGCTGGTTTCAGTGTAAAGTGAGAAGAAGTAATCAGAACCAACCTGCTCTGTGTAACTGGGCCTGAGGCTTGAAAACAGCGTCCAGTAGTTTCCGGTGTCGACACAGTTCCTCCTCGTACTCTGCTATCGTTCTTTCAAACAGCTCAAATATCTCTTCAGCAGCCGCAGTCAGTCGCTGCTTCACAAAAACTCTCAGCGTTTGGACTTTAGACATTTTTACTGACTCACACGAACTTTTCCTCCAGAAACACTCCGTTAAAAACTGTCTGCTCACTCTGATGTGCGCTGTGTTTACAGTCCGTCGGCTCCGTCTATTTCCAGCTAACGAGCTAAGTTAGCTTCATTAGCTCCGAAGGACAGCAGCAGATAATTCAGCTGTTAAAATTAAGTTAACAGCTCAGAGTCTATTCTGAGATTCAAGGTCCGTAAAATACAGTGTGTTGTCTGTCCGAACTTCTCCGACCAGCTCTGTGCGACCGAGTTCCGTCTCGGACTACTTCCTGTTGGCATCTTCTTCTTCTTTGGTGTTTAACAGCGTTTAGCTTCATTCATGTAGCATCACTGCCTCCTGCTGGTTATATCTCTATAGCGTCTATAGACAGACGCGTCGACGTCGCCGCCATATTGGATGTGGCAGATCTGCCCGGATCTGCCCACGTGCTGACGTATCGCAGCAACGGGCCAACCCGCTCAGTGAGGGTTAGGGTACACGTCTATGGTTCCTTCTACTGCTTTACATTTTATACAGTCTGCTCATTATTGTTCCTGCTAGCGAGCTTTGCTAACTAACTTTAGCTTTCCTTCATTTTTATAAAACTTTATTGAAACAGTTCCAAATATACACGTTCTTCTTCTTCTTCTTCTAAAAAAATCAACTGATTTAGACACAGAACATACAATACGTCGTGGAGGATATACAATCAATACAATACAGATTAGACAATAATCAACTAAGATGAAATTTAAGATTAAATGTGTATATATGTATATACATATTTATACATATATATGCGTGTATATATACATATATGTACATAAACATGTTGAACCTAGATCAGCGGAGTGCTCTTACATTTATCAATAAACATAGTCAGGTTGCAACAGTATGAGATTTACAAGGTAAGAAAATATCTCAGAAAATATCAGTTTCACAGAATCACGATTTTACACAATTATAATTATAATTTTCAGTTACAATGATTCTTAAAAAATGACAACAGGGTTTTTTCGTTGAACGAACACTTTACTATAATTTCACAAAATGTCCTGACAGACATGAAACTTGATATAAACTTGACAAATTCCTTTAACTACGTTACAATTCAATACCATCAATGAACAAACATACGTGGTGCGATAATCATCAACTTTAAAGGTGCAGTATGTAAGAACCGTCCAGCTGTTGAAGCTGTTGAATACTCAAAACAAACAGGGCCCAATGTATCAGCATAGTAACAGTTAGCTGCTGCTAACTGTAGCTGCAGTTTGCTAGTTAGCTTGGTAAGCTGTGTATGCAGTGGTCCGGACAGGGAGCTCGTAGCAACAGAAGACTATTGTTGTTTACGCCGACAGCGCACGAGCTTTGGACCAGAATGGGTCAGGGCTAGCTGTTAGCATGCTAACTTTAGTAGATATCTCTGCAACATAACAGCCTACATAGACGTCATAATCAAAACACTTGAATGTATTCACATTCAAGTGTTTTGATTATGACGTCATATAAAAAAACACAATAGTGCAGTGAGATTGTTGAAAAGAGCAACGTGAAACATGAGAATCAAGCAATTACGTCTAGTAAATAACAGGGTTTTTATTAACACAAAAACTGACTTTAGTCACGGGGCCAGGGAGTGGTATCATTATGATTTTCTCAGTACTACTATTATTGATACTCCTCGTGCATTTGGTTCTGTATCCTTGTCTCTTCCTTTTAATTACAGTATAATTAGGGCTGCCGCGACAAGTCTACTAAATATCAAATTTAGACAGACAGACATCAGTCAAGGCGACCATAACTTAATCCCCCCCCCCCTGAAAAGAAGAAGCACCTCATCTTTTATTGTCTGTATCACAGTTTTAACTGATCAGTGTTGAACCAAGTTTTGCCCTCAGTACTTCAGTCATGCTGGAAGAAATTGGACCAACAAGCATCTCTGTGACTTTATATATTCTGGCCGCTCTCACCAACACACTTGTGTACTTTGATACTATAAAGCCGAGTGAATCTTTTGTTACAAACGCTGCAGCTGTATCGTTTCTCCCGTGTGTGAGTAGTCGAGTGTCGTCGCAGAGTTCCCGGTTGTGCAAATGTTTTACCACAAACTGAACAACTGAACTGCTTCTCCTCAGTATGCCTACTCATATGTGCTCTGTCGTGTCCCTTTTCTGCACATTCTTTACCACAAACTGTACAACTGAAGGGTTTCTCTCCTGTGTGAACATTCATGTGCACTTTGAGATTTGCCCTGTTTCCAAATCCTTTATCACAAACTGAACAACTGAATGGGTTCTCTCCAGTGTGGATGCTCATGTGTGTGTTCAGATTCTTTCTAAGACTGAAACTTGATTGACAAACTGAACATGTGTAAGGTTTTTCTCCTGTATGAAGTCTAAAGTGTACGCCCAAAGATGACTTTTGTGTGAATTTCTTACCACAGACAGAACAACTGAACGGTTTCTCCCCTGTGTGGACGACCAAGTGTCGAGTCAGATGTCCCTTTTGTGAAAATCTTTTACCACAAACTGAACAACTGAACGGTTTGTCCCCTGTGTGGGTTCTCATGTGCTTCACAACATGAGATCTGCTTGAAAACGTTTTTTTACAAACTGAGCAGCTGAAACATTGTTCCTCTGAATGGACCTGGGGCTTCCTGGTCTCCCAGTCACTGCTGTCATCAGTCTCAGGTTCAGGTTCAGAGGCGTTGTCATCAATCTCAGGTTCAGAGAAGTGTGACGTCTCATCATCAGTAACTGGTTGTAAATGACTAAGTGAATTAAAGTTCTTGTCTGGTTCTGGTCCTCCACAGTCCTCTCCATCAGCTTCTGTCTCCATCTGTTCAGTCTGTCTTTGATGAAGCTGTGAGGAGTGAGGTTCCTCTTCATCATCTTCCTCACTATTCACAGTGACAGGACTGAAGGTGAACTTGCTGTTATCAGCCTCCTCCAGCCTTCGAAGCTGCTCTCCCTCCTGACTGGTCCAGAGTTCCTCCTGTTCCTCTTTAATGTGTGGCAGCTCTGGTGGGTCCTCCTGGTCCAGACTGGAGCTCCTCTCCTGCTGCTCAGGAGGATCCTCTTCTTCACTCTCTGACAGCTGCTGGACGTCTGTGGAGAAGAAAGATTTCCTGTTAACATTTCAACCAGCAGCACCGCTTCTTTCTAAAATGTGTGGAGACACGGTGTGTAACACGTTAGAAAATAAGATGCTCAATACAGCTAGAGAAATTGATCACACTAAAATATTTAATCTCAGTCATTATCAGTAATCATCTTGAATGATGTATTTTTTAAATAAAGACCAGGAGAAAAATGTTGAATTCATCCACATTTTTCTCTTTAAGATTTTAGTCTTTAAATGAAAATGTTTTATTTGCCTCTCCGGTAGAATTTGAAAATATCTGTGGATTATTTAAATCCTCAGAGTGCAGTGTGCTTTGACGTAACATTTTTACCAGTGTTCATGACGATTAAGATAAGATAAGATGTTCCTTTATTGATCCCCCTTGGGAGAAATTCACAGGTAAGCATAAGCATACTATATACAGTAACTGTCATTGTGTGTACGTGATGTGTGCAATATATAATACATGTGAAAAATAAATGTGCAACGTGCAGATTTCTGAGATATTAAATAACAACAATGTGCAAATTAGATTAAGACTGTTGAACTCTCTACACTTTGATACTTTCCTCTCACTGAACCGACACATGGATGATACTTTACCTTCAGACTACTTTTACATCTGTGTGCTGTATAAATACTGTTGTGTTACTGCGTGTTTGCAAGTTGTTATCTCTGCAAACTCACCGAATATCCAGAATTTTTTCCAGTTCATGTCAGGTCTTCTCTTGAAAAAACATTTATGTTAACTTCTATTAAATTCATGAGACCTTGTAAAGTCCTACAGCTATACTCCAAATACTTTTTAAATTATTAATTATTTAAGTTTGGACCTCAGAGCTAAATTTCAGTGTATTCTGACCTCAGCAATCGCTCATTTTAACTGGTTTGTGTTGAAGTTTGTCCTGAACATCTGACAGACACTGAGGAATCCTGGCAGCATTTATCACCAATGTGCAACAAACCGAAGCATTACAAGCTGTAACTCGCAAATTTCCACAAGAAATAATCATTAAAAAAGTATCTGAAGTACAGCTGCAGGATTTTTACAAGGTCAAATTAATTTAATAGAAGTTTTAACATGAGATGTTTCAAGTAAATCCCTGACATGAACTGGGAGGTGAGTTGAGTTCATTTTTTACAGTCTGTCTGCATCATAGTTCAGGATGATTGTGATGAGTTTTACCATCTGTTGACGCACCGTTTGTTTGGTCAGTAATGTACGCGTGGTGGGCTTCCTGCTCTTTGTATCAGCTGTTTTGATTAAAAAATGGTCAAGTCAAAATGGTCAAGCCAAAAAACGATGGTCAGATATGTCAATCCATGTATTTCACATTATACCAAAAAAGAACATCTCTCAAAATAAACACCAACTTCACCGTCTCACGGTCAAAAACCATAGACTCTCATTGTGCGCCACACCTGTACAATTAGTCCTACACTTAAATCGACTGCCTGGATTCCACACAGCGCCACCCTGGTCATCATTAAATGGCTCCAACACCCTCTTTACACTTCAGTCACTTTATCACCACTCTAAACCTGCCCAATTAAAAAAGAGCCTTTGTAAAGTTGTAACTACAGTTTTTACTGTGAAAAATAAGGCCTGACCTTAAAACAGCTGTTTTTTGAATGGAGTTTGGTTTACCAGTGTGTCCACTGGACAGACCTCCAGGAGCAGAGGCTGTGTTAATGTTAATAACACACATACATTATATGTAATACTACTACCACAGTATTACACATGTTTTTATGTATACTACACTACTGATGTCCTGACATTATGTATTAACTCTCGTTTTCACTTCTGTTCTTTTCATACAAGTTGTCTGAGCAGTGTTGGTGGAACCGAGAGCTCCAGCTTCACTGCATCTGTTGTGAATATGAGAATAAACACGTTCAAGTGTTTCAGTCGCAGCTGGTTTCAGTGTAAAGTGAGAAGAAGTAAACAGAACCAACCTGCTCTGTGTAACTGGACCTGAGGCTTGAAAACAGCGTCCAGTAGTTTCCGTTGTCGACACAGTTCCTCCTCGTACTCTGCTATCGTTCTTTCAAACAGCTCAAATATCTCTTCAGCAGCCGCAGTCAGTCGCTGCTTCACAAAAACTCTCAGCGTTTGGACTTTAGACATTTTTACTGACTCACACGAACTTTTCCTCCAGAAACACTCCGTTAAAAACTGCCTGCTCACTCTGATGTGCGCTGTGTTTACAGTCCGTCGGCTCCGTCTATTTCCGGCTAACGAGCTAAGTTAGCTTCATTAGCTCCGAAGGACAGCAGCAGATAATTCAGCTGTTAAAATAAAGTTAACAGCTCAGAGTCTATTCTGAGATTCAAGGTCCGTAAAATACAGTTTGTTCTCTGTCCGAACTTCTCCGACCAGCTCTGTGCGACCGAGTTCCGTCTCCGACTACTTCCTGTTGGCCTCCTCGTCTGCACATTATTGTTCCTGCTAGCAAGCTATGCTAACTAACTTGAGCTTTTTCTTCTTTTTTTGTACAACTTTATTTAAACAGTTCCAAATATACACGTTCTCCTTCTTCCTCTTCTTCTTCATCAATAAATCAACTTATCTTCAACTTCGATTATCTTCATCGAAGTTGATTATTGTCTAATCTGTTTTGTATTGATTGTATATCCTCCACAAGACATTGTATGTTTTGTATCTTCTTCTGGTGATTTATTTTCCCTCCATATATATATACACACACACACATATATAAAGGTTAAGCTCTTAAACTAAATCAAAATACAAAGTGGAGCAAAGACATCACAGATCCAAAATAAGGTCCATTAATCAACTTTATTTAAACATTTCTGAATATAAATGTTGTCCTTTAGCTTTTTTTTTTATTGAACAATTGAGAACAGCTGTTAGGCACATTGTGTATGAGATGGATACTTCTCTTGTTTAGTATCTCAGCCTAAATATTGTTATAAACTATGTCTTGCACAGGAACTAAAAACCAACACAACAATCAGCAGAAATGTTCATTATAAAGTGGAAAAGTTGGCTTTCTGTTGCTGCATGTAGTTCAGTAAGACTCTGCTGCCGTCCAGGGAACACCAGGGAAACATCATCAAACCTTCTGAAACTCTCTCCTGCCTCCAACTCGTCCAGAATTCAGCAGCTCAGCTTCTTTCTGTTTTTTACAGAAGATGTCACATCACTCCTGTCCTGGCTTCTCCTCACTGGCTCCCTGTCTGTTTTGGAATTGATGTTCAGGTGTTGATGATCACTTTTTCAAATAGCAATCAGAGATAATGCCTCCGGCTTTGACACATCATTTAAAAAACAGACACTATGTTTCTGCTAAATAAATGTGTATTCTGAGGAAACTAACCACTTTCATTCTTCAACTTCTCCTTGAGAAGAACCTAGATCAGCTGAGTGCTTTTACACTTATCATAATCCATAGTCTTCTGAAACTCTCTCCTGCCTCCAACTCGTCCAGAATTCAGCAGCTCAGCTTCTTTCTGTTTTTTACAGAAGATGTAGCTGCTGTTAGCGAGTTAGCTTGGTAAGCTGTGCATGTGTCCTGTAACGACTTCTCGTTCTTTGTTTGTTCAAAAGGTTTTTCAGAGTTTCAAAAGTCACCAAAAAATCATCAGGAGTCTTCAAAGCTGAGTGCAGTAGAGTTTTATTGCCGGCAGCAAAACACAAGATCACATACACAGACAAAGTCTATGAGGAATGACCCAACCTTGAGTAGAGTGCCGTCCTTATATTCACAAAGACAGCCTTAGAAGGCATTGGTCCTAAAACTACTCCATTAGCTTTCAGTAGCTCCGGCCTGGGTTTTTTAAAAACCCAAGTTTCCTTCTTGATATATTCCATAAAATTACAAATGTAAATGTAAATGTCCATTATGTTTGGTTATTTTTTTAATGCATTTTTTAAAAAGTAATAAAAGTGTTGCATAAAGTAAAAGTACTGTATCTTTGGTTACATTTCCCACTCATAGGTTTTACAATACAGTGATTCAACTTATAGGTGCACATTTAATCAACTGGGGCGGAAAAACACATATTTCAACCATCGACCATTTCATCACACTTGATTATCATTTAACACAGCAATTATTATCAATCAATAACTACTTATAGTTTAACTTTATTCTACACAGGTGTTTACACCATCAGCACTGGAGCTTTGGACCAGGATGGATCAGGGCTAACTGTTAGCATGCTAACTTTTGTAGATATCTCTGCAACATCGAAGCCTACATCGACGTCATAATGTAAACACTTTAATGTATTCACATTCTGATGATAATCTTAGTTCATTTGTGAATGTTTTCATCTGGAATTCTTGCATATTGCCCCTTTAATTTCATGATATATCGCTGCAGACATGATACTGTGGGAAGAACAGGGAAGTGCTCGGGAATGGAGGCTATAAAAAAACACAATAGTGCAGTGAAATTGTTGAAAAGAGCAACGTGAAACATGAGAATCAAGCAATTACATCTAGTAAATAACAGGGTTTTTATTAACACAAATAAAAACTGAATTAAATTAATCACAGGACCAGGGAGGGGTATCGTTATGATTTTCTCAGTACTACTATTATTGATACTCCTTGTGCTTTTCGTTCTGTATTCTCGTCACTTCCTTTTCATTAAAATATAATAAGGGCTGGTGCGACATGTCGACATTATCAATGTAATTGATTACGTAAATATGTTGATTTACGTAGCATGTGTCAACGCAGAGGATGTAACCAGCGGTGCGGTGAAACATTGCAGGTTGGTGCAGCAGTGTGGGAGTGTCACTCCATGGTCTGTGTGTGTGACATGTTGGGAACCCCCACTGATCAGTTTGCTGAAAGTCGAAGCTGCTTTGTTGTTATGCTACTAGCATGCTGGTCCGACTGGTGATTGTTTGTCCTCATGGATGGATTAAAAATAACAGTAAACAACCAGGATGAAGCAGATCATTACTGTGTTTTAAACTGAGGGACAAGACTGAACCGGGGGAAAGTGAAACTTAATGCTACACAGAGAAATGTCTGTTGTGTTCCCTTTGTAGTATTTATCCATGCTACTTTTTTGTTCCCACCCAAACGTAATATATACAATGTTTACATAGATTACCATTTAAGACTGGGCTGTTGGGGAATAATGCCACAATTTGTCGTATTTGTTTTGCCTCGGGTACGTGTAACACCGGGTTTCAGTACCCATCCCTACGCCCAAGTTCCTCTGAGATAAAAGAAGAAGCGCCTCTTCTTTTATCGTCTGTATCACAGTTTTAACTGATCAGTGTTGAACCGGGTCTTGCCCTCAGTACTTCAGTCATGCTGGAAGAAATTGGACCAACAAGCATCTCTGTCCCTTCAGTTATTCTGGCAGCTCTCACCAACACACTTGTGTATTTTGATACTATAAAGCCGAGTGAATCTTTTGTTACAAATGCTGCAGCTGTATCGTTTCTCCCGTGTGTGAGTAGTCGAGTGTCGTCGCAGAGTTCCCGGTCGTGCAAATTTTTTACCACAAACTGAACAACTGAACTGTTTCTCGCCTGTGTGAACAGTCATATGTGCTCTGACGTGTCCCTTTTGTGCAAAACTTTTACCACAAACTGAACAACTGAAGGGTTTCTCTCCAGTGTGGATTCTCATGTGTGTGTTCAGATTCTTTCTGAGAGTGAAACTTGATTTACAAACTGAGCATGTGTGACGTTTACCTCCTCCATGAACTTGTAAGTGTGATGCCAAAGTTGCGCTTTGTGTGAATCTTGCACCACAGAGAGAACAACTGAACGCTTTCTCCCGCGTGTGGACAATCAAGTGTCGAGTCAGATGTACCTTTTGTGAAAATCTTCTACCACAAACTGAGCAACTGAACGGTTTCTCTCCTGTGTGGGTTCTCATGTGCATCACAACATGAGCTCTGCTTGAAAACGTTTTTTTACAAACTGAGCAGCTGGAACCTCGTTCCTCTGAATGAACCTGAGGCTTCCTAGTCTCCTCCCAGTCACTGCTGTCATCAATCTCAGGTTCAGAGCAGTGTGACGTCTCATCATCAGTAACTGGTTGTAAATGACTAAATGAATTAAAGTTCTTGTCTGGTTCTGGTCCTCCACAGTCCTCTCCATCTGTCTCCATCTGTTCAGTCTGTCTTTGATGAAGCTGTGAGGACTGAGGTTTCTCTTCCTCATCTTCTTCACTTTTCACAGGACTGAAGGTGAACTTGGTGTTATCAGCCTCCTCCAGCCCTCCAAGCTGCTCTCCCTCCTGACTGGTCCAGAGTTCCTCCTGTTCCTCTTTAATGTGTGGCAGCTCTGGTGGGTCCTCCTGGTCCAGACTGGAGCTCTTCTCCTGCTGCTCAGGAGGAACCTCTTCTTCACTCTCCAACAGCTGCTGGACGTCTGTGGAGAAGAAAGATTTCCTGTTAACATTTCAACCAGCAGCACCGCTTCTTTCTAAAATGTGTGGAGACATTTGCACAGTTAAATTTATCCACTTTAATTTAAATAACCACTTTTTTTCTCTTTTATGATTTTAGTGTTAAGATTAAAAAGTTCAGTGGATTAATGTATTTAAATCCTCAGAGACCGCTGTATCAGCTGAGCGCAGTGCGCTCTTGTGCAACATTTTACCATCGATCATGCCGAATCAGACTGTTGAACTCTCTGCACTTTGATACTTTTACATCTATGTGCTGTATAAATACTGTTTGTATTACTGCGTGTTTGCAAGCTGTTATTCCTGCAAACTCACCTAAAATCCCAAACTTTTTCTCAGTTCATGTCAGGGCTTTTCTTGAAAAATATTTATGTTGAAACTTTTATCTGGAGCACAGCTGTAGGATTAAAATGAATTTGGTAGAATGATGAGTTTTACCCTCTTTACACTTCAGGCACTTTATCACCACTGTACACCTGCCCAATAAAAAAAGAGCCTTTGTAAAGTTGTAACTACAGATTTTACTGTGAAAAATAAGGCCTGACCTTAAAACAGCTGTTTGGTTTAACAGTGTGTCCACTGGACAGACCTCCGGGAGCAGAGGCTGTGTTAATGTTAATAACACACACACATTATATGTAAAACTACTACCACAGTATTACACATGTTTTTATGTATGCTACACTACTGATGTCCTGACATTATGTATTAACTCTCGTTTTCACTTCTGTTCTTTTCATACAAGTTGTCTGAGCAGTGTTGGTGGAACCGAGAGCTCCAGCTTCACTGCATCTGTTGTGAATATGAGAATAAACACGTTCAAGTGTTTCAGTCGCAGCTGGTTTCAGTGTGAAGTGAGAAGAAGAAGTAAACAGAACCAACCTGCTCTGTGTAACTGGACCTGAGGCTTGAAAACAGCGTCCAGTAGTTTCCGTTGTCGACACAGTTCCTCCTCGTACTCTGCTATCGTTCTTTCAAACAGCTCAAATATCTCTTCAGCAGCCGCAGTCAGTCGCTGCTTCACAAAAACTCTCAGCGTTTGGACTTTAGACATTTTTACTGACTCACACGAACTTTTCCTCCAGAAACACTCCGTTAAAAACGGTCTGCTCACTCTGTTTGATCGCCTTGGTGTCCGTCTATTTCCTGCAAACTAGCTAACTTAGTTTCTTAACTTCTTTAGCCTCGTCGGACACCAGGAGATAATTCAGATGTTTAACATGTTCCGATAAAGTGAATGACACAGAGTCTGTTCGGACATTTGGACTCTTTGGCTCCATGTAAAACAGTTTTCATTACAGTCAACTGCTCTGGCGAACTTTCTGTGGTCGTGTTCCGTCTCCGTCTATGTCCTGGCAGCAAGCCGCGCTCCGTTTTGCATTCTTGGGTAACAGGAAATGAGTCCGGGGGGAAACACGTAAAGTTCCCTCGGAGTTGATCCATATGTAGCGGCTTCCGGTGGTTCACTCTGTTATGTGACGTACGTGATAAAACCAAGAACGTTGTATCACATCTGGACCCAGCCTGTTCATTCCGATTAAAACTGCTCAGTGGCGTTTTGAAGCCAAAACAGTTTTTACTTCAGTATCCGGATTCACCCTTTATTTATTCAAGACTTTCTTTTCTCGGATGATAAATGTAGCAAAAACAAGTTTCTAAGATCCTCACTCTAAAGGATGTTTCCCTTCCCCCTTAAAAAGAGAATTTATGTTAAAAAGATACTCAACTGATGCTTCTACCTCTCAGAGAATTGGATGCAACTGTATGAAATTCTCTATTCCACCTAAAATTAAAGAGGTGCACTTTAAAACAATGCATGAGATCTACCCATGCAGAGAACTTATGCACCTGAAGTTTAATATTGATTTAAATAAATGTACATTCTGTAAAAATGGAATTGACACTCAGGAACATCTTTTCTTTTCTTGTAACGTGTCTCTGTCAGCTTTAACCTATAGTAATATTAGATTTGGTCTTATTTTGGAGGACTCAAAATTAGAATTTCTGCTAAACAATCTAATAATACTTGCAAAATATTTTATACACAAGTGTAAATTAATGAATGTTATCCCACATGTCCTGTTTTCTTGAAAGAGTTTTCTGTATTTTTTGACTCCTTAAAAGTTATTAAATCTAAAAAGGCACAGTGTCTGTATGAACATTTGTCAGTTTTGTTTTTCTCTTAATCAGACCCCAGAAAATTATTATTATTACTGATTATTATTATTATTTTAAATGTATTTTCCCCTTCTTATGCCTTCCCCTTTTTTTTGTACGTTTTCTCTTTTCACTGTTTTCACTCAGTCACAAAGTGAATTTGTGCTGGAAATGATTATGCTTGTAAGACTTGTCTTCACTAATAAAGTTTTAAAAATAAGAAAAATACCTGGATCTTTCATGATGTCTGGCCCATGGAGCGTGCACACCCGAGACCTCTGCCGACCGAGCCTGCCAATTTCCGGTTTAGCGCCCGGCTAACTTGAATCGGAATAAATTAATTTAATCTTGTGGCTCTTATGAAGACACAGTACTGTCGACTTTTAATTAATCAGTAATTTTTTTTTCTTAATATTACTACAGTTATGTCACGTAACACGTTACAATCCACTTTACTGACTGAAGTGAAGCGTTTATTGTTGGTTTTAGGCACCTGTCCACCCCAACATGACCAAAATCTGAAGTCTTGAGCTCTCACAGCTGGTTTCTTTCTGCCAGATCTTAAGCAACCTCAAAAGAATATTGATACAAGATGAAGGAAAGTCAGGATGGTGATTTATGTAACAGTTAATTGTTGTGGATTGTTTTTTTTTAACCATTTCTCATAATAGCACTTTAACTTAAGTAAAGGATCTGTAGCTCCTGTAACAGTGGAATATCATTCATTCATTCATGTCATTGTGAGATCACAGGAAAAAATAAATTAAGTTTATAAAGTATAACATTCAGTGTTTGTGTACATTAATTAATAAATTATAGTAGATGTTTCACATTGTTTTACTCTCTTGCAAAATTTTACATTATTTGAGCATGAAAAAGTTTATATCGAAGCAACAAAGCACCAAAGTACCAACATAACAAGAAACAAACAGTGGAAAATGCATCAGCAATAAATTCTGAGGTAAATCTGCAAGTAAATGAAATATAATTACTTCTTATAGATAAAAAAAATCAGAAACAAAAGTGAGCTTAAGATGACCAGTTCATATAAATAATCCCTTTACATCAACAGTCCAGCGACACATGGAATTGCTAAAACAACTTTTATTTATTTATTCATTAGTTTGTATAATGACAAATTAACTTTGGAAACTGAATAATAAAACCGACTGAGGCCTGTTTGACGTCTGAATACAGTACAGAGGTGATTTACAGCGGCTCTGAGCAGGACTCTGACTGCAGTGACGACAAAGACACGGCAGGAGAGGAGCAGGTTTGAGGTCAGTTCATTTGTAAACTTTTGTAAAACAAATCCACAAGAACTTGTTTTTGTGAAGCAATAACAGTTAATAATTTCTATAAGAATATAAACACAAGCTGTTCAGTATTTGGATCGAGTGACCTTCTGTTGCTGATCAGGTGACTTTGAGAGTCATATATTCCGACCGAGACATTATTCATTCCTGTTTTTTGAGAACCGAACGTGTGATGTTGGACTCCTGTTCAGTGTCCTTGCTAATTGTTCTAACACATTCAGAATCATCACTGCCTTTTCCGTTAGCATCGTTGTGAACAGGCGGCTCGCTTTGTGCCGTTAAAAATCCCAAACAGCATACAACTATTTGACTCATGGCTTGAACCCTGGCTCCTGCTGTCTCACATATTAACAGATCTGGTCTGGTCTAGGTGACAAACCACTCTTAGACAAAGTAAATAATTACAATGCTCTCATCAACACACTGAATGTTTAATAGACGCAAACTGAGTGAATCTCTCATCACAAAGGCTTCAAGGAAATTCTTTCTCCCCTGTGGATGGTCGAGTGTCGTCTCAGATGTGCGTTTCTTGCAAATCTTTTCCCACAAACTGAACAGCTAAATGGTTTCTCCCCCGTGTGGACTTTCAAGTGTCGATTCAGATGCTCCTTTCGTGCAAATCTCATACCACAAATTAAACAAGTGAATGGTTTCTCTCCTGTGTGGCTTCTCATGTGCGTCACTACATCTCTTCTCCATTGAAAATCTTTTTTACAAACTGGGCAGCTGAAACGTTTTCCTTCTACATGAAGCCTCATGTGAGCCCCTAAAGAGCTCTTCTGAGGGTATCTTTTACCACAAATTGAGCAACTAAATGGTGCCACTTGGTTCTGCAGAAGGCCACCATGTCCAAAGCTCGTAGCACATTCATAAGAGTTTGTTAATGTTGTTCCAGTCATATACTCTATATCACTTTCAGATACTTCATGATTTTGCAGAGCGTTTGAACCTGATTGAGGTTCTCTGGTGTCCTCCCAGTCATAACTGTCATCAGTCTCAGGTTCAGAATACTGTGAAATCTTCACATGAGCTGGTTGTAAATGACTATCTGGATTAAAGATCCTTGCTGGTTCTGGTCCTCCACAGTCCTCTCCATCAACTCCGGTGGTCCAGAGCTCTTCACCTCTGATCTCCTCAGTCTGTCTTTGATGGAGCTGTGAGGAGTGAGGTTTCTCTTCTTCATCATCTTCTTCACTCTTCACAGGACTTAATGTGAACTTGGTGTGATCAGCCTCCTTCAGCCCTCCAAGCTGCTCTCCCTCCTGACTGGTCCCGAGTTCCTCCTGTTCCTCTTTAATGTGTGGCAGCTCTGGTGGGTCCTCCTGGTCCAGACTGGAGCTCCACTCCTGCTGCTCAGGAGGATCCTCTCCTTCACTCATCGTCAGCTGCTGGACGTCTGTGGAGACTAAAAAAATACATACACACGTGTCAGATGTCCAGCTGTTCGAGATTAAAAAATTTAAATCGTCAACATGAGCTGATTTACTGTGACTTTCATCTTTTTTCTGAGCTCAGTTGGCTCCACGTTGGTGTTGGTGACGTGTGTTGATGAGATGATGTGGTTCTCTGAGCGCTTCAACACAAAACTACATGAGGTCTGACTTTAATTACAACAAACTGACAAACATCATCTGTGTGATTCATGACACAATTCAAACAGGATCAATACATTAATGGTCTCTCTTCATTCACTACCAAAGATTTTCAAAATAAGGTCCCATGAGGGATACCGGAAGGGGCGTGTCCTCGGCTCTTTAATGCTCTTCTAAGGATGCGTTACCCTAAATGTGCACACCAGGCACTGACCAACCACATTATAACATGTATAACACTATATTTGTCTGTGATTAACTTTGGTCTAGTGAAGAAGAGGATGGCAGCAAAGTGAACCAACCTGCTCTGTGTAACTGGACCTGAGGCTCGAAAACAGCGTCCAGTAGTTTCCGTTGTCGACACAGTTCCTCCTCGTACTCTGCTATCGTTCTTTCAAACAGCTCAAATATCTCTTCAGCAGCCGCAGTCAGTCGCTGCTTCACAACAACTCTCAGCGTTTGGACTTTAGACATTTTTCGTCGGCAAGTTGTTCCTCCAGAAAAACCGTTGGTCCCTCTAATGTGCGCTGTCGGGTCCATCTATTTCCTGGGAGCAAGCTAAGCTAACTCCATCAGCATCGTAGGACACCGGTCTCTATCGTAGCTACTCCGACTAGCACTCTGTGGCGGTGTCTCCGTCTATTTCCTGCGAGCACTCTACGCTAACATCCTTTAGCATGCTTTGCTAACAAGAAATGAGTCTGAGGTGAAACATTCCTAAAGTTCACTTAAACAAGTTCATCCACTCCGGATCAGCTGGTTCTCCGCTTTTATGTGATGCTAACTCATCCAACCGCTGGTACGAAACGGATAAAGTTAGCATGTTAGCCACAGTGGGTACAATCGCTTCCGGGAGCAGTTCGTTGGTGATTTTCAAAATAAATGTGAGCAATCTTTTATTTACAGGCCCATCGTGACTTCAGTAGGAATCAATAGTTAGAAACACACAGATCATTTACTGAAATGCCTCAAAGTAAAGTACAAGTAAAGAAATTACAAAAGTAGGATGCAGAATAATGTACCTATTAATGTAAGGCCAGTTAAAAAATCAAAATAACTTAATATCAGGTGAATACACTCATTTCTAACAACCAATACATGTGCATTCATCTGAAAAATAATATATATATATATATATATAGACCTGTTTTCTGAAAGCAATCACAGACAGATTATAAAGATACATTATTATAATACATACATTTTATTTGTGCAGCACGTTACAAGTTATTTTTCAAAGAAAAAACAACAACAGCACCAAATAAGGTGTAAAACACAGCAGGTATAAATGCAATAACTTACAATCAAATGGACCTGAACACAGTGAATTAAACCAACCAGATTTACAGTATTTAAAAACACACTTCCTGCAGTGATTTCAAAGTAAAAGTCAGCAAAGTCAGCTTTGGAGTAGTTGCTGGAGAAACGGGAAGCACCGAGCTGTTCAGCGGCTTGTTCCAAAGAGCAGGTTTACTGCCAGACAAATATCCTGATATACTTTCTCCTTGTACCGGCGGGCTCCAACACAATAAGCCGTTAAAACCACCAATTAATGACGAACAATCACATACAGTCAACAGAGTGAGAGAAGCAGCGGGGTCACTGCGTGGCCACAGCTCGTTTTTGCCAAAAGGCCCCTGAGAGGGTTAATCACGCTCTGATTTAATGCTTGTATGTATATAAATAAAAGTATAATGTTAAGAATGTATTATTTATGTAGTAACACTGAGAAAGTGTTCATTCTGCATTATTAATACAAGAAAATCATGTATGAGTAATTATTTATAAACCTCAAGGTCTCGTCTCGACTTCAGTGATTCTCTGCTCGTTATGTCGCAGTACTTCTTTTTAACATAAACTCTATTTTTCCAGTTAGAAATAAATTGAGAGGTCGGTCAAACCATTTAATTCACAAATTACTAGCTGTGAGCATTTTCTAACCCTAAGACGATCAGATACACGTCTAGATACGATTAGGGGACGATATACTTTTTTAAAAACAGAGTTTGGTACGATTCGATGTAATCTGATACAGATATTAACATTAGTTTAATGTAATCCTTAAATTTTCCATTAAAATTAATAGAAACCATTTCTATAAAAGTGCCAATACTTGTGATTCCTTGTGATTTTATCTGAAACTTCAGATAAATCCCATCTGTTGCTGTGACTTTATGTCTGAGGGAAAAATGAAGGATGAATCATTTCAGAGTAACACGTCACTGTGATTATTACTTTGTTGTTGTACTTTGCTTAATTAGTTGTTTAACTAATTTAATTATTACCTTCTGGTCACCTCAGACTTGCTGAGTTGTGGCAGAAAGTGTTTGAGATCAGCGTCTTTGTTTTGCTTTTTCTTGTTGAGCGAGCCGCGCTGACATCAACACACTGCTCACTGCCTGCGTACGTCTCACCTGCAGCCTCATGAGGTGACTGTTAAGATTTGTCTTCCAAGTTTTAGATTTGATGGCGCTGTTGTACGTATTGTTAATGTTTATCACTTGCAAGCAACAGACATAGTGTGGTAATGTAACTCTTCAGGAAGAGTCTCACTTTGACCTTTAACTAGGGATGCAAATATTACGCAATTTCTTTAATTGACAGTAGGCTCCCTTAACAATCGATTATTGGTTAATCATTAACATTAACATATTAAAAGTGTTCTATTAGAAAACTGTTTTAACAACTGACATGATCTGTGTTTGATGCTAAACCACATTAGGAGTTCAACGAACAGATAAACAAGTTATCTGAAATATACCAAAATATACAACATAAAATAATATTTTCATTTTCAGTCACTAATCAACAACTGGACAACAAAGTCCAACACTTCCTGAGGCTACTACATGGATATATTAATAATATCAGTTTGTAGCGAAGGTCTTTTTGTAATTTCTAATTTACAAATGACTTCTAAACACTTTTTGATGTATTTGTGCCCGTCACTGTTTAGATCGATTAAATTCTGAGCAGCAATTAATTAATTCATGACGTTAAACAAGATTTGAAGACGTGGAGCAGAATAAGCAACTGCCAACCGATGAGTAACTTTAAGATCACATGGAAAGATGTTGTTGCATCCTCAATATTAAATTTCCTTTTCATATCAGAGACTCTTCAGGCTCTTATTAATCACATTTCGAGTGTAGTGCTTTATAGGGGACAAAATACTTTTATACTATTTAGATTTATTTTGAATCAATGAAAACATGTACCAAAAAAGCACAGTTCCCAGACGAAAAAATCTAAAACAACCGTGTGACTTGATCTTAGATGAAAAGAACTTATTCTGGAGAACGTGTCAGTTTTAAACTCATCACGTCTCGCCCTCAGTGCTTCAGTCCTGCTGCAAGAAATCTGATGAACAAGTGTCTCCACAGCTTCACTTATTCCTGCTGCTCTCACCGACACACTTGTGTTTATTCAAGATATGTCGCCGAGTGAATCTTTTATTACAAACACTGCAACTAAACGGTTTCTCTCCTGTGTGGGTGATTAAGTGTCGCCTCAGAGTTCCGTGTTGTGCAAAACTTTTGCCGCAAACTGAACAACCGAACTTTTTCTCCCCCGTGTGGACGGTCATGTGTTTCTTCAGATGTCCCCCTTCTCCAAATCCTTTACCGCAAACTGAGCAAGTAAACGGTTTCTCACCATTATGCATCCTCATGTGTTTATAATAATTGCTACTGAGACCGAAACTTGCTTTACAAATCGAACAGGCGTATGGTTTTTCTCTTGTATGAACTTTTAAGTGTGCCCTCAGTGTCGAGCTCTGAGCGAATGTCGTGCCGCAGACAGAACAACAGAAGGGTTTCTCTCCTGTGTGGATCGTCATGTGTGTTTCAACGTTTCTCTTCCATTGAAAAGTTTTTTCACAGAGTGGGCAGCTGAAACGTTCTGCTCCTGAATGAAGGTTCATGTGAGCCCTTAAAGAGTTCTTCTTGTGGTAACTTTTACCACAAACTGAGCAACTAAAAGGTTTCGCTTCTGTTTGTACTCCATCGTGTTTCTGCAGATGTCCTTTGTAGGCAAAGCTTCGAGCACATTCAGAGGAGCTGAGTGATGTTTCTCCCACATCATCACTTCCAGGTACTTCATTCTTTTGCAGAGGGCTTAAACCTGACTGAGGTCCCCTGGTCTCCATCCATTCATAACTGTCATCCGTCTCAGCTTCAGAGGCGTCGTGATCAATCTCTGGTTCAGTGACGTCATCAGTGTCAGGTTCAAATGAGTGTGATGTCGCATCACGAGCAGCTGGTTGTAAACGTCTATCTGGACTGAAGTTCCTGGCTGGTTCTGGTCCTCCACAGTCCTCTCCATCAGCTTCTGTTGTCCAACGCTTTGCATCTCTGATTTTAAAGACAGTTTTTCTTAGACGAAGCTTTGAGGACTGAGGTCTCTCTTCATCTTCTTCTTCACTCTTCACAGGGTCGGGGGTGAATGTGAACTTGGTGATATCAGCCTCCTCCAGCCCTCCAAGCTGCTCTCCCTCCTGGTTTATCCAGAGTTCCTCCTGTTCCTCTTTAATGTCTAGGAGCTCTGGTGGGTCCTCCTGGTCCAGACTGGAGCTCCAGTCCTGCTGCTCAGGAGGAATCTCTTCACTCCCCAACAGATGCTGGACGTCTGTGGAGAAAAGAGAAATATATACATGTTTGGCTCGAGTTGAATTAAACATGGCACAACCTCGCTGACGATGACTTAAAGCTTTTAGGGAGGGTTGAAAGTGCACCACTGTTACAGGCTGGACACACTTGCTGAGCAAGCAGCTTGTGTTTGTGGTGTTATGTCTTTGCTTTTCATTTCGGTGTCCATGTTAACAGGTTAGAGCAGCTACACTGTCTGTGTGAGTCTCACTCGTGTGTCAAGCGAGGCTGCAGCAACGCTTCATCTAGAGGTTCAGAGCCTCACCTGTTTGTGCCACGACACGCGATCCTCTGCAAAAATAGACCTGTACAAAGTTATATTGACATCATATCAGAGTTTCACAACAGTTTTAATGTCTGTATCAGTAGAATATGTCACAGACATGAAGAGAAAACACTCAACAGGTGAAGGACAGTTTGTTTTCTTTCTCTCCCTCCTTCCCTCTCGTTCCTCCCTCCCACTTTCTCACTCTTTCAACGGAGATAAAGTAAAATCACATCATCATATTTATTGATAATTATCAAAGGCAAACTTCATGTCAACATATAGAGGAGGCAGGAGCTGTGCTGCAGCAGCAACACAGCCGTCATCCTGTGTGGCCAGCCTGTAAAATAAAGAGGTCTGCTCTGTGCCAGAGCTTCGTTGTGAACAGAGAGTTGAACAACAACCGTTTAATCTTGATTATCTTGACATAATCATGAGGAGCAGAAATTGTAAATGGAAATATAAGTGGGTTAATCACCAAACCCCACAGGGTGGTAGTCGTTTAGACTGGACGCTGAAGGAGTTTTAGGTAGAGGAACGATGAGCGCTGTCTTGAAGCAGGAGGGAACATTCTCCTGTGAGAGTGAGATGTTAAAAATGTCAGTAAGACATCACCTAGCTGATCGGCACATGCTTTTAGTACACAGCCAGTTAAATTATCTGGACCAGCAGCCTTAGTCATGTTCACTCTCAGCAGGAGTTTTCTCACGTCAGCTGTGGTTCCTGACAGCAGTCGGTCCTCTGGGGGCAGAGCTGACTTCACAGCTCAGTAAACAGGCTGTGTTGCTGCTGTAACCTGCTAATTTGGGCGCCAACAGGAAAAGCAAGAGGTTTTCACAATAATATCACGAGCTTTGAGTTTCATCAGAGCAGTAGTTCAAGAAAATGGTTGTAAATTTGTGCTCATGTTATGTGAACATGTAAACCCACGAGTTCAGATAAAACTCTCAGCCGAAGACGAGACGGTTTAAGGATGTGAAGACGACATTTTCTGCAAACACTCCAGATTTTTTGTTATATTGTCAACAATACTTTTGGATTTGTTTCATGTTCATGTTTGTGTTTTATGTGTGTTACCTGCTGCCAAATAAGTTAAAGTTGTGAAGAAGATTCTTATATTGTCATTATCACTCTGGTGATTTAATAAACCTAATGAGCACTGACCTCTTCACTGTCTCTGTTGTGAAGGTGACAATAAAGAAGTTTCAGTGTAAAGTGAGAAGAAGAAGTAAACAGAACCAACCTGCTCTGTGTAACTGGACCTGAGGCTTGAAAACAGCGTCCAGTAGTTTCCGGTTTCGACACAGTTCCTCCTCGTACTCTGCTATCGTTCTTTCAAACAGCTCAAATATCTCTTCAGCAGCCGCAGTCAGTCGCTGCTTCACAAAAACTCTCAGCGTTTGGACTTTAGACATTTTTACTGACTCACACGAACTTTTCCCCGAGAAACACTCCGTTAAAAACTGCCTGCTCACTCTGATGTGCGCTGTGTTTACAGTCCGGTCGGCTCCGTCTATTTCCGCCTAACGAGCTAAGTTAGCTTCATTAGCTTCGTAGGACAGCAGCAGATAATTCAGATGTTTGACATATTAAAATAAAGTGAACAGCTCAGAGTCTCAGACAGCTTTATCTGGACATGTTGTGTTTGAGAAAAATACAGTTTGGTTTCTATTGAAGCTACTCCAACTAGCACCGTCACCGTCTACTTCCTGCTACCAAGCTACAACATCTTTTACCTCAGCATTTAGCTTCTTCTTGGCTAATAAATGTCGATGCGTTTGAGGTGAAACATCCAAAAGTTCACTTAAACACGTTCATCCATTCAGGCTCTGGTGTTTCACTCTGATTTGATCTAATAGTAACGGACCGAACAGCTACAACACAACGAAAACAGTTAGCATGTTAGCCACCGTACGTTCAACTGTTTCCGGTGTCATGTTGACTTTTCAAAATAAAAGTGAACAAGCTTTTATTAATAGGCTTCTGTTGAATGAGAATTAACAAGGTTAGAAACATCCAGATCCTCTGTTGTAAATACAGAAATGCCACAAACTAAAGTTATTTCAATGTTAATTATATTAATAGGATATTATTACTGATAATAAAAGAAACACATGATGTTTGTAGTCGGCTAATGTGGAAATAAATACAGGTGCATCTCAAAAGATAAGAATATCATGTGAAAGTTGAATATATTCTAGATCCATTGCACATAAATAATGAATAATAATATGAATAAAATAATAATATAAATAAGGAACTAATACATCATATTCTATTTTTTTAGATGCACCTGTATAGCTAAGGCAGCACCCAGCTGACCCTGCACTCATTCAAACTTTAACACAAAGTCTCTGTTAGTCTATTTATCAGATTCATTTCAATCCTGTTCAGAATAATGACAGATAATAGTAAGAATTCTTAAAATAAATGCTGATATTTCATATTTTTATGATTTTCCTGCATCTGCCAGATTCAGACTTAGATGACAGTCGCATCCAGGTGAATAAATAAATTCTGAGGTTTAATATTGTTTCCTTACTGATCAGGGTGAAAATATTCACTTGAACAACACCATCAGCAACCAACAACTGTCAACAATGTACATATGGTGTACTTATGATCTGACTAGAATAACAAACACTGAACGAGCAGTTTAACAATGAACTGTTTATTTAAATAATAAGAAGTCTGAGGGACCAGGAGAGTCCGTTATGACAGAAATAACTTGTTTAATTGGGAGATAAATCGAGTCATTACATTTATTAATCACAATTTCAAACAACACATGTTGACTGTGATGCTGTTTGGGGAACATAAAATAGTTTCAGACTATTTAAACACAAAACCTCACTTTAAACGAGGAGACTTATTTTAAGGGAGCCACTTTTCAGGAAATTCTAGGCCAGTATCGATATTTAGAATAATTTAGCCGATCACTGATGCCAATGTTTATTTGTTTTGTTGATATTTACTCAGTTCTTCAGTCTTTCATTGCGTTATCTTTGAACGAGTACAAACTTCATCATACAAATTAATGAAACCTTCTCTCACATGAAAAATATTATTTTTAAGCCTTTAAATGCTGCAACACAAGCTCGTACTCACTGATGACTATAAATCAGTACTTCCACAGCCAGAAGTTCATGAATGTGCCAACTCAAAATGTATCTGACATCGCTAAATGTTTGCATTTGCTTACAGACTGATAGCAGTGAAGGCAAATATCGTTAGTGAGTCTGTGTCACAGTTTTCAACAGATCAGTGTTTGGACGAGTCTTGTCCTCAGTATTTCAATCCGGCTACAAAAACTAGGCTCAACAAACATCTCTGCAGCTTCATTTATGTCTGCTGTTCCCACCAACACACTGAGTTTTGTAACCGAAGCAAGCTGAGTGAACATTTAATCACAATGGCTGCAGGGAAACAGTTTCTCCCCTGTGGATCGTCGTGTGTCGTCTCAGATGAGCCTTTCGTGCAAATCTTTTCCCACAATCTCTACAACTGAAAGGTTTCTCCCCCGTGTGGACTCTCATGTGTGCCGTCAGAATCTTTCTGAGACTGAAGCTTTTTTTACAAATTGAGCATGTGTGAGGTTTTTCTCCTGTATGAAGTCCGAGATGTACAGTCAACGTTGATTTTTGTGTGAATCTCTTACCACAGACAGAACAACTGAAAGATTTCTCCCCCGTGTGGACGATCAAGTGTCGTTTCAGATGCGTGTTTTGTGCAAATCTTCGACCACAAAGCGAACACCTGAACGGTTTCTCCCCGGTGTGAATTCTCATGTGCTTCACGACGTGAAATCTGCTTTGAAATGTTTTTTTACAAACTGAACAACTGAAAGGGTTCGACCCGGTGTGGAGACTCATGTGTGTGGACAAAGAGCCACCGTCATCGAAACTCATTTTACAAATCGAGCATGTGAAACGTTGCTCTCCTGTATGAACTTCTAAGTGTTTTGTCAAATTTACACTTCGTGCGTATCTCATACCACAGACAGAACATCTGAAGGGTTTTTTCCCTGCGTGGATCTTCATGTGTTTCACAAGGTTTCTTCTCCAATGAAAACTTGTTTCACAAACTGAGCAGCTGAAACGTTTTTCTTCTGAATGAAGCCTCATGTGATCTGTTAAGGAGTTCTTCCAGCGGTATCTTTTACCACAAACCGAGCAACCGAATGGTCTCACTCCTGTTCCACCTTCCACGTCACTTACAGGCGCTTTATTGTGTTGCAGAGCGTTTGAACCCGACTGATGTTTCCTGGTGTCCTCCCATTCCCAACTGTCATCAGACTCAGGTTCAGAGTGTGAAACCTTCACACGAGCAGCTGGTTGTAAAAGAGTATCTGGATTAAAGTTCCTGTCTGGTTCTGGTCCTCCACAGTCTTCTCCATCAGCTTCTGTTTTCAAATGCTCTCCATCTCTGATCTCTTCAGTTTTGATTTGATGAAGCTGTGAGGACTGAGGTTCCTCTTCATCATGTTCTTCACTCTTCACAGTGACAGGAGTGAAGGTGAACTTGGTGATATCAGCCTCCTCCAGCCTTCGAAGCTGCTCTCCCTCCTGACTGGTCCAGAGTTCCTCCTGTTCCTCTTTAATGTGTGGCAGCTCTGGTGGGTCCTCCTGGTCCAGACTGGAGCTCCTCTCCTGCTGCTCAGGAGGATCCTCTTTATTCACCAACAGCTGCTGCACGTCTGTGGAGAAAAGAGAAATGTATACATGTTTCAGAAAACCTTCCTGCTATCATTTAACTACTGACACCAAGACTTCGTAAATGTGTGGAACATTTTGTTCGATTATGGCAACAACCACAACCACCAGCATTTAAATCATGATTATTCAACACAACCACTGACACATTTATTTAACTTTTTTCAGATTAAATCATGATTTAGATTGCTTTGGGGGACTTCAGCTCTTATTTTTGATTAAGCAGTTTAGAGAGACAGAGAGAAGAATACAGAGCAGCAAAGGTTGGAAAGCTGCTGATGAGGACTCAACCTCGGTACCAACTTTAAATCAGTACAGCAACATTTGACAGTTTCTTCCAGAGGGCTTTTCCTCAGATCACATCATCGAATGTGTTAAAAAACTAAAAGTAATTTAACATAGCTTCAATAGCTTCTTAAATAAAAATAGCAGTGAACTGAACTACAAGGCACTAATATAAAAACTACTCATTTAGAAAAGTCCCAGGTGTAACGGGCCGATGGTTCTGACCTGGATTCACCACCAACACTGTAAAAAACAAATGAGGGAATATCTGTTAAACAACGATGTGATATATATTTTACATAATGCACCATTTCATGTCTTCAGATCTTAGACTGTCATTATTATTTAGGTGATTTTCATTTAAGAAACAGCTTGAACACCGCCACTGACCTCTTCACTGTCTCTGTTGTGAAGGTGACAATAAAGAAGTTTCAGTGTAAAGTGAGAAGAAGTAAACGGAACCAACCTGCTCTGTGTAACTGGACCTGAGGCTTGAAAACAGCGTCCAGTAGTTTCCGGTTTCGACACAGTTCCTCCTCGTACTCTGCTATCGTTCTTTCAAACAGCTCAAATATCTCTTCAGCAGCCGCAGTCAGTCGCTGCTTCACAAAAACTCTCAGCGTTTGGACTTTAGACATTTTTACTGACTCACACGAACTTTTCCTCCAGAAACACTCCGTTAAAAACTGCCTGCTCACTCTGATGTGCGCTGTGTTTACGGTCCGGTCGGCTCCGTTTATTTCCGGCTAACGAGCTAAGTTAGCTTCATTAGCTCCGAAGGACAGCAGCAGATAATTCAGATGTTTGACATATTAAAATAAAGTGAACAGCTCAGAGTCTCAGACAGCTTTATCTGGACATGTTGTGTTTGAGAAAATTACAGTTTGGTTTCTATTGAAGCTACTCCAACTAGCACCGTCACCGTCTACTTCCTGCTACCAAGCTACAACATCTTTTACCTCAGCATTTAGCTTCTTCTTGGCTAATAAATGTCGATGCGTTTGAGGTGAAACATCCAAAAGTTCACTTAAACACGTTCATCCATTCAGGCTCTGGTGTTTCACTCTGATTTGATCTAATAGTAACGGACCTAACAGCTACAACACAACGAAAACAGTTAGCATGTTAGCCACCGTACGTTCAACTGTTTCCGGTGTCACGTTGATTTTTCAAAATAAAAGTGAACAAGCTTTTATTTATAGGCGTCTGTTGAATGAGAATTAACAAGGTTAGAAACATCCAGATCCTCTGTTGTAAATACAGAAATGCCACAAACTAGTTATTTCAATGTTAATTAAATTAATAGGATATTATTACTGATAATAAAAGCAACACATGATGTTTGTAGTCGGCTAATGTGGAAATTATAACTACTTTCTGTGCAATTAATGATTTTATCTGTAACTATCACTGTGGTACAGTATATCTATGGGTGTGCAACAACAGTATTATTGTTTCAAGTAGGATTCAAAGATTTAAAGGCTTTATTGTTTACTGCAGAGATAAACAAGGCATCAATGTAATGACATATTTAGCCCCTCTGATAAGCTGAGTGATGTTTCGTCCAGGTGAAGTCCTCAATGATGTGGACAAACTGGAAGGTGTTAATCCTTTTTCCAGCTCAGTCCCATAAAATGCATTGATGGATGGTGCTGACCTACCTCAGCTCCACAATCACATCTACACTTGTTTTTCCACCTCGCTGCAGTAGGCAGGACAGTAATTTAGATGTGAAATAGAAACAGTTAAGTCAACTGAGCTTTTCTCTTCACCAGTTATCTTTTTTTTTTATTTCAGTGTGGTACCATGGCATATACGCAGAAACTAAAATGAGGCTTTAACATATGCCGAATTCACAAGAAGGCCCAAATTATGAGGAATTCTTCAGAAAAAGCACTTCACCAAGTTTATAAAGCTTCTCTTCACTCAACAACTCACAAAATTTAGTGATTTTATAAAGGAGTCTGGGATCAGAGATCATCCCAGGCAGCTCAAATAAATAAACTTTTCACATTAACACCCCAACAACCAGCAAACATGTTAAAAAAGGACATTACAATGGATCTAACTATGAATCAGCCCTGAAATAATCCTTTAAAAACACCATAGTCTTAAAATATAGCGTTGTTGTTAACTTGAAGTCTCTATCAGCTCACAATGTATCTGACGTTGCCAAACGTTTTTAGGTGCTTACAGACTGATAGAAGTGAGAAAAACGAGGCTCGACAAGCATCTCTGCGGCTTCATTTATTTTTGCTGCTCTCACCAACACAGTTATGTCTTTTGAACCAATAAGGTAGAGCGAATCTTTTATGACAGACTCTACAACTGAAAGATTTCTCCCTCGTGTGGACTCTCATGTGTCGTTGCACATAGTTTTGTGCAAATCTTTTACCGCAAACTGAACAACTAAACGGTTTCTCTCCTGTGTGGATTCTCACATGCTTCACAAGCTGATATTTGTCCCGAAAGGTTTTTTTACAAACTGAACAAATAAATGGGTTCGACCCGGTGTGGAGATTCATGTGTGTGGACAAAGAGCCACTGTCATTGAAACTCATTTTACAGATCGAGCATGTGAAACATTGTTCTCCAGAATGAACTTCTAAGTGTTTGGTCAAATTTCCGCTTTGTGTGAATATCAAACCACAGACAAAACAACTGAATGGTGTTTTCCCTGCGTGGATCTTCATGTGTTTCAAAAGACAACTTCTCCACTTAAAAATCTCTTTGCAAACTGGGCAACTTAAAACTCTTTCTTCTGAATGAAGTCTGATGTGAGCTGTTAAGGAGTTCCTCCATCTGAATATTTTACCACAAACTGGGCAACTAAATGGGTTTTCCCCTGTGTGGCTTGTCAGGTGACTCACAAGGTGTGATCTGCTTTGAAGCTTTTTGTTACAAACTGCACAACTGAATGGCGGCTTCCCTGTGTGGATTTTCATGTGTTTCACAAGGCCTTCTCTCCAATTAAAAGTTTTTTCACAAACTGAACAGCTGAAATGTTTTACTTCTTCGTGAATTTTCATATGATCTGTTAAAGAGCTCTTCCAGCGGTATCTCTGATCACAAACTGAGCAACCAAATGGTCTCACTGCTGTTTGGATTTCAGGATCATCTTCCACATCTCTTAGAGGTGCTTTATTGTGTTGCAGAGGGTTTAAACCTGACCGAGGTTCCCTGGTGTCCTCCCAGTCCCAACTGTCATCAGACTCAGGTTCAGAGGAGTATGAGTTCCTAGTTGGTTCTGGTCCTCCACAGTCCTCTCCATCAGCTTCTGTTTTCAAATACTCTACATCTCTGAGCTCTTCAGTTTTGATTAGGTGAAGCTGTGAGGACTGAGGTTTCTCTTCATCATCTTCTTCACTCTTCACAGGGACAGGACTGAAGGTGAACTTGGTGATATCAGCCTCCTCCAGCCCTCCAAGCTGCTCTCCCTCCTGACTGGTCCAGAGTTCCTCCTCTTCCTCTTTAATGTGGGGCAGCTCTGGTGGGTCCTCCTGGTCCAGACTGGAGCTCCTCTCCACCTCTTCTTTAATCACCAACAGCTGCTGGACGTCTGTGGAGAACAAAGAAATATACAGATATTTATTTATTCCCATCTCATAATATCTCAGACTGTGATCCTCTGTCTGTCTGCTCATCACTGTGTCCAGACCATTCTGGTATATATATATATAACATATAATGCATTTTAAAAGTAACTCATCCAACACTGTTTATAATCGAGTAAAGTGAACAAACCTGCTCTGTTAAACTGGACTTCAGGCTTATAAACGTCCATTTTAAACTATCTGCTCACTCTGAGTCGGGTCCCTCTATTTCCAGCTAGCACGCTGAAGTTAGCTTCATTAGCTTCGTAGGACACCAGGAGATGATTCAGATGTTAAAATGCTGAATAAAGACAACAGCACAGAGTCTATTCAGGCTCGTTTAAACGGAGATTTTATGTCCGTTAAAATGCAGTTTGGTCTCTAATGAAGCTCGTTCGAGCAGCACTGCGTTGTCGACTTCCGGCGCCGTCTATTTCCTGCTAGCATTCTGCGCTTAGCCTTTAGCTTCTTCTTGGCTAACAGAAGGCCGATGAGTCTGAGGTGAAACATCCACAAAGTTCACTTCAACAACTTCATCCACACAGGCTCTGGTGTTTCACTCCGACTGTATCTTACAGTGTGTATCTATGACGGACACGGTTTGCATGTTAGCTGCATTCCAGTTACATGGGACAACACCCGCCAGAGTTGCAAAGTGGGAAATCTCGCAGATGTCTCGCGACATTTCACCGAGGCACGCCCCCTTTTGGTCCGAATATCCACTGTCCGACTCGAGGCTTCTTACACCACGTAGAGCGAGGGTAGACAAACGACTAGACAAACACAGATGTCTGCGCCCGTAATTGATGTGTTTTCCACTTCAGTGAAGTTAGTTTTAAGTTGGATGTTCGACACACATTCGCAGGCCACTCCAACATTTCAAGTGCACCCGTATTGCAGACTTTACAGTAAACACACGGAGACGGCTACAGCGTGTACCGACTTCCTGTTTTCAAAATAAAAATGTGGGATATTTAAAGCAGAGGTACTGTGTTTAAAGCTATTGAGAAGCTATTGAGCTAAAATGCTAATATTTACATATACAAATTAATAAAAAATATTTACAGATGTAAAATGTAAAAACAAGAGGTGTATCTCATGCAGCCAGTGTAGTTACATGATCCCAACACGATTTTGAGTCAATTGATCACATGACCTGGAAGCTATTGAGCTAAAATGCTAATGACCTGGAAGCTATTGTGCTAAAATGCTAATATTTACATATAAAAATTAATAAAAAATATTTACAGATGTAAAATGTAAAAACAAGAGGTGTATCTCGTGCAGCCAGTGTAGTTACATGATCCCAACATGATTTTGAGTCAATTGATCACATGACCTGGAAGCTATTGAGCTAAAATGCTAATATTTACATATAAAAAATAATAAAAAATATTTAGAGATGCAAAATGTAAAAACAAGAGGTGTATCTCATGCAGCCAGTGTAGTTACATGACCCCAACATGATTTTGAGTCCATTGATCACATGACCTAGAAGCTATTGAGCTAAAATGCTAATGACCTGGAAGCTATAGCTAAAATGATAATATTTACGTATGAAAATTAATTAAAAAAATTTAGAGATGTAAAATGTAAAAACAAGAGGTGTATCTCATGCAGCCAGTGTAGTTACATGATCGCACACTGATTTTGAGTCAATTGATCAAATGACCTGGAAGCTATTGAGCAAAAATGCTAATGACCTGGAAGCTATTGAGCTAAAATGATAATATTTACGTATAAAAATTAATAAAAAATATTTAAAGATGTAAAATGTAAAAACAAGAGGTGTATCTCAGGCAGCCAGTGTAGTTACATGATCCCAACATGATTTTGAGTCCATTGATTACATGACCCGGAAGCTATTGAGCTAAAATGCTAATATTTACATATAAAAATTAATAAAAATTATTTAGAGATGTAAAATGTAAAAACAAGAGGTGTATCTCATGCAGCCAGTGTAGTTACATGATCCCAACATGATTTTGAGTCCATTGATTACATGACCTGGAAGCTATTGAGCTAGAATGCTAATATTTACATATAAAAATTAATAAAAAATATGTAGAGATGTAAAATGTAAAAACAAGAGGTGTATCTCATGCAGCCAGTGTAGTTACATGATCCCAACATGATTTTGAGTCCATTGATCAAATGACCTGGAAGCTATTGAGCTAAAATGCTAATATTTACATATAAAAATTAATAAAAAATATTTACAGATGTAAAATGTAAAAACAAGAGGTGTATCTCATGCAGCCAGTGTAGTTACATGATCCCAACATGATTTTGAGTCAATTGATCAAATGACCTGGAAGCTATTGAGCTAAAATGCTAATATTTACATATAAAAATTAATAAGAAAAATATTTACATCTCAATATTAACAAATGCGAAATCTTGTGTCTTTATCATACAGATTGTGCAAACGTATGTAACATCCAAGTTAAAAAAAACAGTATACAAATACTTAGGCATAGATATCACTAAAGATATGTCCTCTAGACAACAACTTAATTTCCTGAAAAAAACACAAAATATCATGGATATGTGGCTTCAACGTGACCTATCCTTCCTTTAATAAAATAATAGTATTAAATTATAGTCTTGTAGTGCCTTAATTTTTTAGGAACTGTTTTTTGCACAGAAACTAATAAATGACACAAAAATCAGCAGAAATGTTCCTAAAAAGTGTAAAATTTAAACTTCTCTGTCTCTGAATGTATCTGCTGGCATCCAGTGGACATCAGGGAAAACTTCATCATACTGGTCATACAGGAGGGACAGTTTTAAGAAATATGTGAAGCTTTATTAAACATAACATAGACACGAATAAAAACAATTAAAACAATCACATCACTTCATCATAGAGCAACTGATCATTGTTGAGTCATCTCAGTGCCTTAGTCCTGCCGGACAAACATCGGCTCAACAAGCATCTCAGCTGCTTCCGTTACACTTGTGTTGTCTGAAGACATAACGGCGAGTGAATCTTTTATCACACACAGTGCAGCTGAACGGTTTCTCCCCTGTGTGGACCAACGAGTGTCGTGTCAGAGTTGGAAGTTGCCCGAAACTTTTCCAGCAAACAGAGCAGCTGAATCGTTTATCCTCTTTGTGGGTTTTCATGTGCTTCACCAAATGTCCCCTCTCTTGAAAGGCTTCTTTACAAACTGAGCAGCTGAAAGTTTTTCTTTCTGCGTGAAGTCTCATGTGATTCATGAGGAATTTCTTCCTCCTGTACCTTTTACCACAGACCGAGCAGCTCAATGGTTTCACTCCTGTTTGGACTCTATCGAGTTTCTGCAGATGTTCCTTATTGTCAGAGTTTGTAACAAGTTCAGAGGAGCCAGGAGTTTCTACAGTATTATATTCCATATCACTTACAGGTGCTTCAGTGTAATATGGAGGGTTTGAACCTGGCTGAGGTTCTCTGGTCTCCTCCCAATCACTACTGTCATCAGTGTCAGGTTCAGAGAAGTGTGGAGTCTCCTCACAAGTAGCTGCTTGTAAATCAAAGTTCCAGGCTGGTTCTGGTCCTCCACAGTCCGCTCCAGCAGCTTCTGTTGTCCAACACTCTACATCTCTGATCCCAAAGACACTTTGTCTCTGATGAAGCTTTGAGGACTGAGGTTTCTCTTCACCAGCTTCACTCTTCACAGGGACAGGAGTGAATTTGAACTTGGTGATATCATCCTCCTCTGGCCGTCGAAGCTGCTCAGGGAGAATATCTTCTTTACTCACCGACAGCTGCTGAACGTCTGTGGAGAATAAACAATGTCTTTGTGAAAACTGCTGAAGACAGTCAACAGAGCAGAAACATACGAGGAGAAAGAAACAGAAAGGTGAGGCAGCCCAGTGTGCAGGCTGTTAAGTAGACAATTAAAGCTAAATGTAGGAAAACTTTAAAAGAGAAAGAGGAGAAGAAAAAAGAAAGGCCGGCCCGTGTCTTCAGTCTGTCATTCACTACGCACTATCTCTTTAGGTTTGTTCTGACTCTCGTTTATTAAAAGGCCAACAGGATCCCCAGAGACCTCAATCACCCCAGTCACAGACTACTCAATCAAGTCCAACCGGCTACATTTTAGGCTTTAAATATTGTTGATTCCAATAAATTACTTTTGATTATCTGTTATTATTATTATTATTATTATTATTATTATTATTATTATCATCTATTATATATTATTGTGATTATCTGAAGGTGCATTTTAGCCTTTGCATCAAAACAACGCGAGCATTATGAGAAAGTAACGCGCCTGTCTGCATCGAGCCTCCTCCGAGTTTGAGAACTATGACTTGTCTTCATTGTTAGCAAATTCGTGATGACAAACATGATCGCACAGACGGGACATCCTCACTAGACGAGCTACTTTATTAAAAACACTGTGACATGACGATTGCAGCATCAATAAATCCACTGATCATGTTGCATCTTCCTTTAAACGCCACACGGAGGTTTGGGCTCAATTAAAGGAAAAACAATTATTTTTATTTACATGGCGCTCTTTACTGCAGAGTCATCTCTAAGATGCGTCACGAACACACACTAACACACACAAAGTAATATGCTAATGTCATATTCATGCTGTCACGTTGTTACGTCACTGAAAGAGACTCAACTATCAACTATCTTTGTGGTGCGTTCAGGAACAGCTGGGACAAATCCGACTGATTCTACCTTTAACTTTAATAGTCTTTGAATTATATTAATATGAAGTGAGCTTCAGTTAGCTTTGACCAGATGTCCTTCAGAGGGACACTTTTTACTCTGATACTCTGAGTACATGTCAGAGCCTGTACTCGATTACTTTTACTGGAGTAAAGAAGCTGAATCAGTACTTCTACTTTTACCAGAGTCTGTTTTTACACAAGTATCTGAACTTCTCCTGGAGGAATATCTGACACAAACACTATATTACACCAGTTTATGTCTTTATTTCTATATTCTCTTTTTTACTTTTATAAATTGCATAAATATTGTTGGAGGGAGTAACATTTCTGCACATGACAATAAAGAAGTGGTTTAGTGAGGCAGAGGATGTCAGCTGGTTTCAGTGTAAAGTGA
Source organism: Pagrus pagrus (assembly GCF_965226575.1). Lineage (NCBI taxonomy): Eukaryota > Metazoa > Chordata > Actinopteri > Spariformes > Sparidae > Pagrus > Pagrus pagrus. Next base: position 1,221,725 of record NC_140201.1, on the reverse strand, counting down.
GAATAAGAAGTAAACAGAACCAACCTGCTCTGTGTAACTGGACCTGAGGCCCAGAAACAGCGTCCAGTAGTTCCCGTTGTCGACACAGTTCCTCCTCGTACTCTGCTATCGTTCTTTCAAACAGCTCAAATATCTCTTCAGCAGCCGCAGTCAGTCGCTGCTTCACAAAAACTCTCAGCGTTTGGACTTTAGACATTTTTACTGACTCACACGAACTTTTCCTCCAGAAACACTCCGTTAAAAACTGTCTGCTCACTCTGATGTGCGCTGTGTTTACAGTCCGTCTATTTCTTGCTAACAAGCTAAGCTAACTCCATTAGCTCCGTAGGACAGGAGACGATCCCACAGAGTCAACTTCAACAAGTTGATCCACACAGGTTCTGATATTTCTCTCTGATTGTATCTATATTGTATCTATCGACCAGGCACTTTGTACAAAACCGAATAAGTTAACATGTTAGCACCGATAAGTAATGCCGCCTCCAGTACCGCTTCTTCTTCTTCGTTGTCTTTTCTTCTTCTGCGTCTCCTTCTTTTTCTTCTTCTCTAGTTTAATGGCGGATCGCAAACCACCGTGTGAAGGTGCATGCCGCCACCTACTGTCTGTCTAGTGTGTACTACACCCTAGAGTGTATAGTGTGTAGTGTGTACTACACACTAGACAGTAGGTGACAGTAGTACACACTGTGTAGCCTCAGGGCTTCATGTACTTGAGGGTACATTCTGCAAGTAAATGAATAAATAAACAAAATAAATAATAATTAAAAAACACAAAAAACAAATATCTTATGCTTCTTAGCTGATTTTCAAAGTAAAAGTAATCAATCTTTTATTTATAGTGTCTATGATGTAAGAGATGAAGTCAGAAAACACAGGACTCAAAAACGTGCAGTCAGAAGTTCAGAGGAATTTAATCAAGTGTGGATTTTCCCAATATTACAATCATTTTAGTACAACAATTCTTCTTCATGTTGTCACGGCTGTTTTCTAACAGGAATTTTTGCTGCTGCTACAAATTGTAATAAACAAACATGATTCCCAGGATGAAAATATTCACTTAAAGAATGACAACAGCAGCCAAAACATCACTCAACATAGAGTCATACAAAGTCTGCTTGTGATCTGACAAAAAAACAACAACAAGACAAACAAGATGTGCAGTTTAGGAATCATCAGAAATAAATCACGTTGTTTTGAGGTAAGTCAGGCCATTTAACTTGGAAATCTCATCCAGCTGCTGTTGACCATGAAGCTGTTTAGGCGACATAAAATAAATCAAGTTTTTAAATTATCACTATGTACGTTGTTTCCATTTGTGTCCATTTGTTTGTCTGTTTCTGCTGAACAGATTTCCACTAAACTTTGAACACAGAACAGACCACAGTAACTTCTGCTACAGAGAACACTTCATTCTCACCGGATGTTTGACGACAATTTTGTTAATTTCTCAGGGAATAAAACAGATTTTAAGGCATTTTAAAGTGGTTGGTATCTAAGATCGAATATAACAGGGGACTGCCGGAGTTTGGTGAAGGTATGCGCTCTATTGTAGGGGTCGAGCGATATTCATTTACAGTAAAACAGTAAAAATTAAGATCTTAGTGTCAATATTCAGATCAACCAGAGATGAAATAAAAAATATACTCAAGTTCTGTTCTTAAGTAAAATCTTGAGGTACTTGTATTTCTGTTTTCTGCTCCTTCATACTTCCTCTCCACTACATTTATTTGATTACTTTAGTTTCTTTGCAGATTCAGATTACTCAGCGGTCAGAAAGTTGTTCGGGGAAGAAAAATGCTGAATATCCGCCCTGATAATCGGTCTACTCTCTTCTTCTGAGTGCCATTGTAGTTTTTATGGATGCACCGATCGGGAAATTCTGAGCCGACACAGATGTTTAAAATAAATTAGTGGATAACATGTTTATTTTGTTCAGTAATACAGCCAGGGAGATAAAGTCATTAGACTCTTCATTACACTCATCTTTCAAAGAGTAAAAAAATAATATAAATGTAAGAAACCTTTAATAGAAGCATGTTGTGAGATTTAACTGCTTTGAAAGTCTTTTCAGCAGCTTTACAGCCACCTGCTCATTCATAATATGTTTATGCCTCCGACGGCGATTTGTCTGTTTGGGCCTTTCTTGTGAGCGTGATAGCGATAGCTCAAGAACGCCGTGAGGGAATTCTGTTATATTTTTATCTATATACACTCAAGGATGAACTGATTAGATTTCGGTGGTTCGAGGTCAAAGGTCACTAAAACACCTCAAGAACGCCCGAGGGAATTTCTTAAAATTTGGTACAGACGTCCACTTGGAAGGAATAACTGATAACTGTGACCTCAAATCTTGTGAGGACAATATTTCAAGAGGGATTTTTGTCAAATTTAGCACAAATCTACACTTTGCCTCAAGAGTGAACTGATTAGATATTGGAGGTCAAAGGTCACTGCAACCTTACATATTGAGGGGTCGAAGTGACCTTGAACCACATCGTAGCTTCATAGGAGCTTTACTTTCTTTGAAGCGGAGGCATAGTTCTAGTTTAGTTCTTCCATAGCATTACAAATTGACGGTGTGGATGTCATGAATGTCCTGACGCAAAATGTACAGATAAAAATCATCTTATTATCTTATTGCCTTACAGGCCGACAGCCGTGAACAAGGTGAATATCGGCTGATTCACTTCTTATTTTGGAGTCTGATCACTGATCAGTGTTGAACCAAGCTTTGCTCTCAGTACTTTAATCCTGCAAGAAAAAAATGGCTCAACAAGAATCTCTGCAGCTTCATTTATTTTTGGTGCTCTCACCCACACACTTGTGTTGTCGGAGGTGAATGGGGCGAGTGAATTTTTTATCACAAACGCTGCAGCTGAATGGTTTCTGTCCCGTGTGGGTAGTCAGGTGTTGTCTCAGGGTTCCTTGTAGTGCAAATGTTTTACCACACACTGAACAACTGAACGGTTTCTCTCCAGTGTGGATTCTCATGTGTTTGATCAGAGAACTGCTGTCGCTTGTACTCTTTTTACAAACTGAGCAGCTGTAAGGTTTTTCTCCTGTGTGGACTCTCAAGTGTTTTGTCAAAGATGAGCTGTCTGTGAATTTTGTGCCACAAAAAGAGCAACTGAAGGGTTTCTCCCCTGTGTGGGTCCTCATGTGCACCACAACACTTCCTCTCCATAGAAACGATTTTTTACAGACCGGGCAGCTGAAACGTTTTTCCTTTGAGTGAATCCTCATGTGACTTGTTAAAGACTTCTTCTGTGGGTATTTTTTGCCACAAACTGAGCAACTGAATGGTTTCACTTCTGTTTGTCCTCCATCTTGTTTCTTCAGATGTGCCTTGCTGTCAGAGCTTGTAGCACATTCAGAGCTGTTGGACGTTTTTCCAATGATACATTTCATGTCCTTATTCCTTAAAGCTGGCCGAGGTTGCCTCGTGTCCTCCCAAACCCAACTGTCATCAGACTCGGGTTCAGAGGAGTGTGAAGTCTTTTCATCATCAGCAGGCTGTAAATGAGTATCTGGATTAAAGTTCCAGGCTGGTTCTGGTCCTCCACAGTCCTCTCCATCAGCTTCTGTTTTCAAATGCTCAACATCTCTGATTTCTTCAGTTTTGATTTGATGAAGCTGTGAGGACTGAGGTTTCTCTTCATCATCTTCTTCACTCTTCACAGTGACAGGAGTGAAGGTGAACTTGGTGATATCAGCCTCCTCCAGCCCTCGAAGCTGCTCTCCCTCCTGACTGATCCAGAGTTCCTCCTGTTCCTCTTTAATGTGTGGCAGCTCTGGTGGGTCCTCCTGGTCCAGACTGGAGCTCCACTCCACCTCTTCTTTAATCACCAACAGCTGCTGGACGTCTGTGGAGAATAAAGAAATACATGTTTTAGAAAAGCATGTTTCCTTTTAACAATTAGACAGCTGACATCACTGCTTCCTTAAAGGTTTGAAGAAATGTTTCTCATTTTGTTTCTCATACTGTGAAGTCATTATTTCAATTTTGGTGATATAGAAAGTAGCATGGCCTCTTAACTTCTCCTGAGTGGTTCTGATTGATAACAGCTGGTGACTTTTCAGCCACAAACACTAAAAAGTCTAAGGAGCTCAGCATTGATCTGAAAGGGCCCATTATTATAGGAAAGTCACTTGGAGTCATTTTAAAGCAGTTACAGGTCCCAAGATCAACTGTACAAACAACTGTAAGTATAAAGTGCATGTCACAGTTGTGTCACTGCCACCATCAGATTATCACCTGCTGCTGAGAGAAAACTGGTCCGGATGGTCAAGAGTCAACAAAAAACCACCAGAAAGCAAGTCTGCAATGAATTAGCTGGAAGAGACGGGTGTCAGTGTCCACAGTCAGGTGTGTTTTACACCAACATGAACAAGAAAGAAGCTCCTGATCCAGACACGGCACCTTAAAGCTGGACTGAAGTTTGCTGCTGATCACGTGGACAAAGAAAACACCTTCTGGAGGAAAACTCTGCAGTCGGATGAAACAAACTGAGTTGTTTGACCACAATGAGCAGCAATATGTTTGGAGGTGAGAAGGTGAGGCCTTTAACCCCAAGAACACCAAACCTACTGTCAAGCATGGTGCTGGTAGTGTTCTGCTGTGGGGCGGTTCTGCTGCCAGTGGATCTGCTGCTCTAAAGAAAGTAAATGGAATAATGAAGAAGGAGGATTATCTCCAAATTCTTCAGGAAAACCTAAAATCAGCAGCTGAAGGTTGGCTCTTGGGTGCAGGTGGGTGTTCCAACAGGACAATGATCTCAAACACACATCAGAAGTGGTGAAGGAACGGATCAATCAGGCCAGAACTGAGGTTTTGTCACAATTTTGTCAAGAGGAGCGGTTAAAAATTCATCCAGAGGACGATCAGAAGCTTGAGGATGGATATCAAATGCAGCTAACTGAGGTGAAAATGCCCAAGAGAAGTTCAACCAAATATTAGAATTTCTGTATGTATATTTTTGATCCAGCAGATTTGGTCACATTGTCAGAAGACCTTTAATAAATTCATCACTGAACCAAACTTCATGAATGTTTTTTGTGACAAAGTAGTTTGTGTTCCAGTCATTTCATCACAGAAACATGAAGCGTTAGAAATCACTGGAACTGAAGACGGACATGATGAACACGTTCTTTACAAGTGGATATATATCTAGATCTATATATTTATACATATTTATCTACAAGGAATCAAAATTTGGTTGCAACAAAGTGAAAACTAAAGGAGATATTATTTTTAGAAGACGAAAGATTCTTTGTTCAGGTATAAAATTATTTATTGTTTATACATATTAATGTGACGATTGTAAAGATTCTGCAACAACTATTTAAATCAATACATGTTGTAAATGATCCTTAAAGTTTCCTGGTTGTTCACAGTGTTCTGGGACTTTATTTTCCTCTGAGAACAGCTTGTTTAATACATATTTCTGAGTTTGTATTGTTGCCTCATTAATATTGTAAATATTACAATTCTGAGTTTGAATTTCTTCTACAAAACTACACAGTGCTCCTTTAAATGACCTCTGACAGCTGAACTAATAAAGATCCAGGGTGCAGCTGTAGGTCCTGTGAACGTTATAGAAGCTTTTACAGTGATTTTTTCAGAACATGAACTTGGAAAAGTTGATGATGAATGACCAAAAAACACATTAGATTACTTTACAATCACCTGTTCTAGTCATTTTATCATCACTGTAAACCTACAACAATAGTTTATATATTTCTTATAGTCTAAATGTTACACTTTATGTGCCTTTGTGAATACATTTTCATAAAAACCATTAATTTCATTGGCATTGGTCCTTGTATATAGTTATATGGGAGCGTACAATGGTCCACAGGTTCAGTAATGGAAGTAAATTGATTATTCATTTGCATTAATTCATTCTTTGCTTGTAGTATTTGTGTATTAAGACAATAATGAATTGGTTTCAGTTTAAAGTGAGAATCAGAAGTAAAGAGAACAAACCTGCTCCGTCTTCAGTCTTCACAACAGCGTCCAGTGACATTTTCTCCTAATTCACAGTGACTCTTCCTGCAGAAACACTCGTTAAAAGCTGTCTGCTCACTCTGATGTGTCCTGCGATGCTAATGCTACATTAGAGCAGGTTCGGGTCCGTCTATTTCCTGCAAAACCAGCTAAGTTAGCTTCATTAGCTTCGTCTGACACCAGGAGATAATTCAGATGTTAAATATTTAAAAATAAAGTGAGCAGCACAGAGTCTCATCACACAGGTTCATCTGGACATGTTGGTTCTGTATTACAGTTTGTTCTCTATCGAAGCGACTCCGACCGGCACTGTCTCCGTCTATTTCCTGCTAGCACGCTACGCTAACGTCATTTAGCTTAGCCTTTAGCTTCTTCCTGGCTACAAATGTCGATGAGTCTGAGGTGAAACATCCCAAAAGTTCACACAGACTCCTCTTAAACAAGTTCATCCATCCAGACTCTGCTGTTTCACTCTGACTGTGTCTTACAGTAACGCACGAAACCGCCGCTAACACACAACGGAACAAGTTAGCTTGTTAGCCACGGGAAGAACAATCGCTTCCGGTACTACTTTGCTTATTTTCAAAATAAAAGTGATCCGATTCTGTCTCTATATTAAGCAGTAACAATGGAACAAAAACATCCAGATTATAATCCTTATTTAAGTAAATATAGAAATACTACGAGTAAAATAAAAGTAAAATAAGATTAAGATTACTATTATTACATTACCTTCCATGGTAGCGAATAATAACTTCTGTATTCTCTTCATTCCCCCTGTACTGTATAAATCTGAGATGAGCCCTGCTTCTTTTATTCTTTATTTATTTATTATGATTATTTCCTTTTTTTCATTCTTTACTTATTAATTTGATTTATTTGTGCCTCTTTCACTTGTTTCTGAACCAGCTGTATTTCATATCATACATGTGGAAACTTTTCTCTGTTCTTGCTCAACCAGAAACTGATTTTGTGATATAATGGTTGAAGCTTCCTCGTTGAATAATATATCAAAATAAAAATCTGGGTGCATCAGTAGTATGCTACATTTAGATGTAAAACAGTAAAGTGAGCAGTGTTTTAGTCTTTAGGTGTATGAGGAGATGTGGGAGTGGAGGGACATCAGCTGATTGAAGATGAGACAGGAGGTAGTTTAGAGGATGAAGAGCTGCTCACCAGTATCATCTCTTCTCCCAGTGGTTCTACTGTCAGACAGCAAGAGGAGGAAGTGTCATGACTGATACGTCTGTTGAGCTGAACAAAACTGACCTTCAACTTAGTTACCACAAACTTACTTTTATAAAATCTAAAGAAACTTGTATCAGCTGAAAACACTCAAGTCCAACATCCATCCTGAATGTAGTTCAGTGAGACTCTGCTGCCCTCCAGTGGACATCAGGGAGATAAACTATAGTCAGACAGTTTTAAGAGATGTACAAATTTATTGTTGGTTTAAAAACCCACGAGGTTTGTTGACAATAATCAAACATTTGAATATTACAAGCTTCACCCTTCAACTGTGTCTTTAAGTCTTCCAGTAAACAGTCTGTTCATGATTGAAAGACATGTTTTTTACATTTTAAGTTTGCTACATGAGTGAACTGATACACATGTTAAACCAGGGATGAGAAACATATTTTCTGAAAAACAAACTCTTGACTCAAGCAGGAAAAAAAATCTGCTTTCAGTTAAACAAAGGAAACTTTATACTCATAACATCCAGCACAAACACCAAAGTATCCTTACTGATTTATAATTAGAAATGATAAAAATCGATTTAATGATAGATTTAATCCCTTTGTGATGAGACTATAATGAAAGAGATTAAGTCAAAATCCACAGTACTAAAAACAATGCATTCAGAAGTTCAGAAGAATTTAATCTGAGCTGGAAAAAGATCAAGTGTGGATCTTGTGAAGTTTAATTCGTTTACAGAACAACTGCAATAAACACACACAAGTCCCAGAATGAAATGATTTGGGAGATCAGTTCAGTTGTTTAATTCATAAATCACATTTTCAAACAACAAATATCAGACAAAATAATGTAGACACACACACAAAAAAGACAAAATAAACCCATCACCTCAGAGGAACACACTCAGGGATTCACTGATTTAGAAATTCAAGACAAATGCTGAAGTTTGAAACTTATTACACGACCTTTGAAAGAGTCCAAATTGAATCATACAAACTTATGAAAACAACTTTTAATATTACTTTAAATCACATAAAACAGATCATTTATTGTTACACAACTACACATTCACTGGTCAGTATTTGTTCTTATGCAACAGGTGTAATCTTGTGTAGTGTGAAATAAAGACGCCGCAGGTTTACAGACGGTGCATCACTGAACTCCTCTGGAACAAACAGTAAATCTTCAGCATCAATGATGTTCGAGTTAACACTTGTGTCACCACATACACTGAGACAACTTAATATTTGGCTAACGTAGCTCGCATCATAGCCTACATGTTCACAGAACAGATATGATGAATAATATGCAGATGTACAAGTCTTTGTCCTTGTCTGAAGTCCTGAAGGTTAATAGTGTATGCATTGAAAGAACAATCAAATTATGAACAAAGATAAAGCACTCTTACAGTCCGTGTCCACATAGTGTTTATTTTGAGGCAGTGAAGTGCTGGCTGTGCGTTCAAGAGCTGAGATGAAGCGTTTGTAGGTCTTGTCTCGATGACAACAATATATTTACAGACCTGCTACTGCAGCCGCTCACAGCACATTGGGAACAATTGAAAAAAGACGCTGGCGTTAAGAAAAAAGCACTTGTGGACAGACAGCCTCAACATGACTTACCACTAACAGAGGTAAGCAAGACCGAGCGGTGCGTCATTCCTTTAAAGGCAAACACATTCGTATTTAAAGTGACAGAACAAAATGCTAACATATACACGCGAGGTACAACAAGCGTGAATATCGGACACCAACCATGTTAGTCGTTCCCCCTTTTATCACAGTCGTCTGTATCACAAGTTTTTAACTGATCAGTTGTGAGTCGAGTCTTTCCGTTCAGGCATCTCTGCAGCTTCATTTACTTCTCCTGCTCTGAACACACTTGTGCTTTTTAAAATGACAATGCTGAGTGAATCTTTTTTCACAAACACTGCAACTAAACGGCCTCTCGCCCGTGTGGACAGCCTGGTGTCGGGTCAGAGTTCCATGTTGTGTGAATCTTTTACCACAAACTGAACAGCTGAACTGTTTCTCAGCACCGTGGATTCTCATGTGTGCATTCAAATTCTTTCTCAGACTGAAACTTGCGTCACAAACTGAGCATTTGTGAGGTTTTTCTCCTGTATGAAGTGTTAAGTGTGAAGTCAAACTTGACTTTAGTATGAATGTTTTACCACATTCAGGACAACTGAAGGGTTTCTCCCCTGTGTGAATCTTCATGTGCCTCACAACGTCGCATTTCCACTGAAAAGTTTTTTGACAAACTGAACAATCAAACGGATTCTCCTCTGTGTGGACGACTGAGTGTTGCTTCATGTGTGTTTTTCGTGCAAATCTTTTACCACAAACTGAACAACTGAAAGGTCTCCGCCTGGTGTGGGTTCCCACGTGTCTGTTCAAAGTGCTGCTGTCACCGAAACTCATCTTACAAACTGAGCAGGAGAACGATTTTTTTCCCGTGTGAAGTTTTAAGTGTGAAGTCAAATTTGACCGCTGTGCAAATTTTTTCCTGCAGACAGAACAACTGAAGGGTTTCTCCCCGGTGTGCTTTCTCACATGTGTCGAAAGGTTTCTCTTCCACTGAAACGTTTTTTTACAAACTGAGCAGCTGAAATGTTTTTCCTTTGAATGAACTCTCATGTGAGACTTTAAGGAGCTCTTAAATCCATAACTTTTATCACAAATTGTGCAACTAAATGTCTTCGTTTCAGCTTGGATTTCATCAGGTTTCTGCAGATGTTCTTTGTGACCAACGCTTGTGGAACATTCAGAGGAGACAACTGGTGAGCAGCTGAAACGTTTTTCTTTTGAATGAAGTCTCATGTGAGACTTCAAAGAGTTCTCAGAGTCGTAACTTTTACCACAAACTGAGCAACTAATTGTTGAAATGTTTGCTTGGTTTTCATCGGGTTTCTGCTGATGACTCTTGTTCCCAAAGCTTGTAGAACATTCAGAGGAGCTGACTGAGTGTTTTTCATTACTACGTTCCATATTACCTGCAGGTACGTCATTGTTTTGCAGAGGGTTTAAATCTGGCTGAGGTTCCCTGGTCTCCGTCCAATCACAACTGTCATCAGTCTCGGGTTCAGATGAGTCTGACGCCTCGTCATGACTAACTGGTCGTAATTCTCTATCTGGATCTGGGTCCTTGGCTGGTTCTGATCCTCCACAGTCCTCTCCGTCAGCTTCTGTTTTCAGACCTTCTGCATCCCTGATCTCTTTGGTTTGGTGTTGATGAAGCTGTGAGGGCTGAGGTTTCTCTATATCATCTTCTTCACTCTTCACCGGGAGTTGAAGCTGCTCTCGCTCCTGACTGGTCCCGAGATCCTCCTGTTCCTCTTTAATCGGCTGCACCTCTGGTGGGTCCTCCTGGTCCAGACTGGAGCTCCCCTCCTGCGGCTCAGGAGGAACCTCTTCTCCATTCCCCAACAGCTGCTGGACATCTGTGGAGAAAAGTGTTGCACATTTTGTATCACATGTGCAGACGTCAAAACAAAAACAACTACAAGCGTCGGGGCTCATTCATGACAAATTATTAATATTTCCAGTTCAGTCGACTCACTGACTATGAAAACACAAAACATTCATTCAACTTTTAAAAAAAAATGTCTTTTCACTGTGGAATTCCTTCAACTTTAAATGTAACAAAACCAAAAAACAACTAAATATAACTTGTGCTTCACTGTCAACTAAAGAAGTGAAATGATGACATGAAGGAGACGTGATTATCAAAACATCATTTTCATCGTCTATTTCTGATGAGAACCGACCGTGTTACACTGAAGATGAGACGCCACTGGAGCCACGCTGCTTGTACAGGAAGTGTTTCCCGACACGACAAGCAAATCCTGCGCTGCGTATTTCATCAGAGCAGAACTGATATCAAGGCAGCTGCAGCTCAACGCTCATATAATGTGCACGTCAACCCACAAGTTCAAATTAACCTCTCAGCTGAAGATTCTCGAATGTTTTACTGCTTAAGATCATGAAGGGACGCGGATGGAATAACATTTATCTTTATATGCAGCAGGGTCCAAGAGTCCAAGACAACTTATCAAGATACTTGCAGGGAAGCAAAAAGGATCAAATCAGCGTATCGAATTGAGTAAAAAGTAGAATCTTTTGAACATTTTTGGTGCTTTATATTGACGTCAGACAGCCGCTGAAAGTCTGACCCAACTGGCTGATCTGTGGCTTAACACAATGCGCAGCAGGCACAGCTGCACGTTTGCGTATGTATGGTTGTCGTACAGTTGAGGGAACATAGTCCCAACAGAAAAGGCCGTCTTGCTGTCGGTGCTATGCGCTGCTTCTCCACACGGGAGAGCTTACGGTCATCTACTGCAGGTAACACACTGATAAAAGATCAGTACCTCATACAACCCCACATCAACATACCTCGACCATCACTTTAACTAATCCTTTCGCAAAATATACAGTCAAAATAGCTTAAAAAGTGTGTTTTTCAGCTCCAAAGCTTCATCTGCAGAGATATGTATACAGGAGCAAATCATTCTAGATGTTACATCGAGAACACCGACTAATTTAGTTGCAAAAAAATGAAAACTAGTGGAGATTCTAGTTTTTGAAAATGAAAGATTATTCAGGTTAAAGCTGATTATTATCAAGTTTGTCTCTTGAAAAACTAACTTATATAATTCTGAAGAAAGCCTCTGAGTTTAACAACATCTGGGAGACGAATCATGAAAATATCAATCTACTGTGAGGACCGTGTGCTGTACTGAGTGTTTTCTATATCTATTCATTCATTCTTTCACCCCCCCCCCCCCAGAACCAGAACAATGATTACATTCAGCTCAGAGGGACAAACTTCAAACATTCAGAACTTAAGTAAAGCTGTTGGATTTTACAAGATCTCATGAATCTAATAGAAGTTTCTGCATTAACTTCTTTGAGAAAGTCTGTGACATGAACTGAGTTCTGTGAGAGTTGGTTCTGAATGACTCGGAAACACAAACCTGTTTAGTCATTGTGTCACCACTGTACACCTTCAACAGCAGCACAGTTTCGTGGTACTGTTTATATCACACTTTCTGTGTCTTTATGAATCTCCTGTCACATAATTGAAGCAGTGAGCTGAGGAGGAGTTTCACTGATGAAGAACGGAACCAACCTGCTCTGTGTAACTGGACCTGAGGCTTGAAAACAGCGTCCAGTAGTTTCCGTTGTCGACTCAGTTCCTCCTCGTACTCTGCTATCGTTCTTTCAAACAGCTCAAATATCTCTTCAGCAGCCGCAGTCAGTCGCTGCTTCACAAACACTCTCAGCGTTTGGACTTTAGACATTTTTACTGACTCACACGAACTTTTCCTCCAGAAACACTCCGTTAAAAACTGTCTGCTCACTCTGATGTGCGCTGTGTTTACAGTCCGTTCGGCTCCGTCTATTTCCAGCTAACGAGCTAAGTTAGCTTCATTAGCTCCGAAGGACAGCAGCAGATAATTCAGCTGTTAAACATGTTTAAAGCTCAGAGTCTCCTCAGGCAGATTCATCTGGACATGTTGGGTCCGTGAATGACACAGCTTGGTCTCCATTAAAGCCACTCCGACTGCACTTTGACCGAGTCCGTCTCCGTCTACTTCCTGCTAGCGAGCTACGCTAACGTTCCTATAGCTTAGCCTTTAGCTCCTTCATGACTTAAAAGCTCGATGAGTTTGAGGTGAAACATCCCAAAAGTTCACAGAGTCCACTTAAACAAGTTCATCCACGCAGGATCTGGTGTTTCACTCCGGTCTGATCTTATTGTAACGCACGAAACCGCTGCTACAAAACGGAAAAAGCTAGCATCAAAGTCACAGGTAAGCACAATCGCTTCCGGTGTCATTTTGCTGCATTTCAAAATAAAATGTATTGATCTTTCGTTAGCAGTAACACTGGTAGACACACCATCATCTATTTAAGTCAACATAGAAAACCACAAGTGAAGTTAAAGTAAACGGTACTTAAATCCAACTCAATAAATGAACAGCTGGCACATATTTTATTTAAACAGCACTTCAGACAACAGTTACAAGTTTCTTTACTAAGTAAAAATAACAACAGTGACAAAAACAACCCTTAAATACAGCAAGTAGAAATTCAATAACTTACAGTCAAATGAACATGAATACAGTGATTTAACCCAACAGTAACTTCTTTTACAATATGATGAACTGCTGCCGGCAAAAAAACTGTACACTTCCTGCAGGGATTTCAAAGTAAAAGTCGACAGAAACAGGAGATATTTCTTATTGTTCATCTCTCCTACGATACTGTACATTATTTTAGCATGAATTCAAACAGTCTACATTATCAAAATGACAATAATAATAGAATAAAAGTAAATCCCAGTTCACACACAGCCTTTCTTCTGCAGATACATGAGGGCAGAAACAGATTCATGGCCGTGTACCCATAAAACTTTTGTTTTTTAAATCATCAGAAGTTTATAACTTTAACTATGAATCAACCCCTGAAATATCCCACTGATAAAGTTGCAGTCCTTAATTCAATATATATGTCAGAGAAAATGAAAATTATCAATTTCATTTAGGCACATTTAAAGGGGTTAGTAGAAACTAAATGACACAAAAATGAGCAGAAATATTCATTTAAAAAAGTGTAAAACTTGAATTTATGTTTCTGAACGTAGCTCAGTGAGACTGCTGCCGTCCAGTGGACGTCAGGCAAACATCATCAAACCTGCTAGTTTATTAAGCTAAATTATGTTTCTCATTCTGTAGAGAATAAATACAAGTTACTGTATATATTTCTATAATCATTATATATGTATATAAAGTACAGTGCGCTGCTGTTTTAGAACATCTGAAGGGTTGTCTTTTAACTTGTAATTATCTGTAACTGTGCGTTAAAGATTCATGCCTTCAGTAGGAACTAATGAGCAAATCTGGATGTTTTTAGAGACGGACAAACACATCGTTGGTTTAAATCTGCATAAGATTCGTTGCCAATACTTTAAAAAATGAAAATCATAAGCCTTTTCCTTTAACTATGTCATCATCTAGCAATAAACAGTCTGTTCATGACAATAAACGTGTTTATACAGAATTTGCTGTTTGAACCTGTTTTTGCTCAGTTGTACCAGTTTACACTGACTATTACATCATGATTTGATTCTTGACTGAAGCAGCAAAATAAACCCTTCAATTAAGTAAAATCATTATTAATGATATTATCCAGAACAAACACTTCCAAAGTTCTATTTTTGAGTTGATGCACTTTGCTTTAAAGGCAGCTGTGCTGATCCAACACATCAGCTGTTGTATTGTGAGTTGGTCTACAGACGTGATTTTATCAAAATAATAAAAATACAGTATGAGCAGTCAAAAATTCAATTGTTTATGCTTTCACATAATGAAAGATCAACAGAAGACCGGGACAGTCCATTAAATTACTAACTTCCATTCTTGGGAGGTAAGAAATTTAATTTAAATCACATTTCAAACTAATGTAGACCTAAGTGCTGCATAGGTGTCCTAAAATACTGTTTGACAGTTTAATACATTTTAAATTAACAAATACACATAAAACCAAAAAAGCACAGTTCCCAGAAACAAACAAAATAAATGGTCATGTTGTTTCATCATAGAAGAGTTTTAGCACAACTTATTTTGAGAATGCGTCACAGTTTTCAGCTGTTCAGCGCTGAGTCACGCGTGCCCTCCGTCTCTTCAGCTTCGTTGACGCCGCTGCTCTCACCGACACACTTGTGATTTTTGATATGCGAGAGCCGAGTGAATTTCCGATCACAAGCTGAACAACTAAATGGTCTCTCCCCCGTGTGGACAGCCAGGTGTCGTTTCAGCGTTCCATGTTGTGTGAACGTTTGACTACAAACTGAACAACTAAATGGTTTCTCCCCAGTGTGGATTCTCATGTGCCTCGTCAAGTTCTTTCTGAGACTGAAACTCGTGCTACAAACTGAGCAGCTGAAAGGTTTTTCTCCTGTGTGGAGAGTTAGGTGAGAGGTCAAACTTGAGTTTTGTGCGAATCTTTTACCACAGAAGGAACAACTGAAGTGCTTTTCACCTGAGTGGATTTTCATGTGACTCACAAAATCTCCTCTCCATGAAAAAGTTTTGTCACACACTGAGCAGCTGAATGATTTCTCCTCTGTGTGGAGAGCTAAGTGTTGTCTCATATGAGCCTTTCGTGCAAATGTTTTACCACAAACTTCACAACTAAAGGGTTTCTCTCCAGTGTGGATGCTCATGTGTGCGTCCAAAGTCTTTCTCAGACTGAAACTCATCTTACAAACTGAGCAGGTGAAAGGTTTTTCTCCTGTATGAAGTTTTAAGTGTGAAGTCAAATTTGAGCGATGTGTGAATTTGGTGCCGCAGACAGAACAACTGAAGGGTTTCTCCCCGGTGTGGATTCTCATGTGTGCAACAAGGTTTCTTCTCCACTGAAAAGTTTTTTTACAAACTGAGCAGCTGAAACGTTTTTCTTTTGAATGAAGTCTCATGTGAGACTTCAAAGAGTTCTTAGAGTCGTAACTTTTACCACAAACTGAGCAACTAATTGTTGAAACTTCTGCTTGGTTTTCATCGGGTTTCTGCCGATGACTCTTGTTCCCAAAGCTTGAAGAACATTCAGAGGAGCTGACTGAGTGTTTTTCATTACTACGGTCCATATTACCTGCAGGTACGTCATTGTTTTGCAGAGGATTTAAATCTGGCTGAGGTTCTCTGGTCTCCCTCCAGTCACAACTGTCATCAGTCTCAGGTTCAGAGATGTTGTCATCAGTCTCAGGATCAGAAGAGTGTGACGTCTTGTCATGACTATCTGCCTTCAAATGCTCTCCATCTCTGATCTCTTCAGTTTGTCTTTGATGAAGCTGTGAGGACTGAGGTTTCTCTTCGTCATCTTCTTCACTCTTCACATGGACAGGAGTGAAGGTGAACTTGATGATATCAGCCTCTTCCACCCCTTGAAGCTGCTCTCCCTCCTGACTGGTCCAGAGTTCCTCCTCTTCCTCTTTAATGTGTAGCAGCTGTTGTGGGTTCTCCTGGTCCTGCTGCTCAGGGGGAACCTGATCTTTACTCACCGACAGCTGCTGGACATCTGTGGAGAATAATGATATGCACATGTTACACAGTCCTTCAAACTAAAACTATTAGCATACAGTGCTTATTAGCAAGGCAGCTGCAATTTCACGTTCATGTTATGTTCACATGTAAACTGGACTCTGTGTTTACAACATCGATGCTTGGTGCTCACACACAGTCACAGTTGATGGACAGTGTTTGCCAGATATTGAATATCCGATATAAAGATGTCGACAACTAATCCTAGCCCTAGCCCTAGCCCATAATATCAGGCCTGCTAGCTTGTCCCTAGTGGCAGCATGGTAAGGCTCACAGTAGGAACACACAGGCTGTGTAGCCTGGTCCACAGTCACTCCTCCCAACTGTGAACCAGTTGTTTGCATGGAGGTCTAATCACATAGTGTGGTACTCAAGCTCAGAGTGCAGTTTCATGGGGGAGATTGTGTTGAATGCTGAGCTGAAATAAACGAACAGCATTCTGTGGGTGTTTTCAAGTCGTGTGAAGACTGAGCGGAGGGCAGTGGAGATGGCATCTGTGGATCTGACTGCAAACTGGTGGGGGTCCAGGCTAGCTTGGATGTCGTCTTATGTGCAGGAGAACGAGTGACTGGTACAGATCGGTAGTTGTTGAGACTTTTTACAGGTATCAGGGTTTTCTCCAGAAAAGTTGTTTAGCCTGGTGGTAAGTGTCTTATCTGATCAGTGCAGGTTTAACCAACAGACGTCACTGGTGAGCTTCCCAACCGTTCTGTTTCCTACTGATCTATCACACTGCCAACATCTCCGATTCAGTACTATCAGAAAAACTGGATGTAGATTTGATTCAGAATCCTGTTTAAAAACTGATTTTCATTTAAATGAATAGGAATGGTGGAATTATTTTCAGTGATATGCTCCAGTTTACAGTGTGCCAAACCATTCCCTGGTGTCCTTAGTCATCTGAAATATAATATGAAACATAACTGGTAGAG
This sequence comes from Pagrus pagrus, assembly GCF_965226575.1. Lineage (NCBI taxonomy): Eukaryota > Metazoa > Chordata > Actinopteri > Spariformes > Sparidae > Pagrus > Pagrus pagrus. The sequence continues at coordinate 1,204,483 of NC_140201.1, read as the reverse complement.
AAGATGAAAGAGCTGCATTCCTTTTATTTTATGAAATTGACTGCATTAATTGATAAATTATTTTTGAAAACAAATGTTCTGCTTTTTTGTTAATAACACAACAGCTCCACTGTGCAGTTATTAACGTCATATCGCCAACAGTGATGAGCCAATAGCCAGAAGCCAAGGCTATGCAGAAACGAAACACTCACAAAAAACGTTCACTTTTTAATAAAAGCATGAAACTTTGTGCACTTGCACAGTTTGAGGCCATGACACATTTTCAGATATGGAGCCATATCGGCAGATAAAAAATTGCTTTTGAAGGCTTAGCAAGTGCAGCGTCTACACACAGCAGGTGGTGGCACCTTTAAAGTTGTTTTGTTAGCAGCCAATTAAAACAGAAGAAACAACAAAAAACACGCTGTTGTAGCGCTCGTAACGTCAAACTGCTGCAGCTGTGTCAAGCCACACAATGTAGACATGAGCCACACGTCTTTACAAGAAGAACACAACATGAGGGAAAAAGTCTTATCAAAGCTATAACATATCAAATAAAGCATCTTTGCTCACTACGTTGTAGCCTTTCTCACACTCAGTTGTGCATTAAAAAAGCATTAAAGTGTTGGTTTCTATTATCGGTTATTTTATCGGTATTGGCCATGAGAGTCAGATAATTATCAGTTATGTGTCGGCTGAAAAAAAATCGATATCTTGAGTCCCTAGTATCATCACATCTCCTGAACCTCACATGATGACACAGACGGTGATGTCTCCCGCTGTGTTGCTGTTCAAGGATCCTATAATAACACTGTTGCTCATAACAATAAAGAGCTTGATGTCAGAGTGTGAAGTGTCGAACCTGCTCGGTGTGACCGACCTCCGGCGTCCAGTAGTTTCCGTTGTCGACTCAGTTCCTCCTCGTACTCTGCTATCGTCCTTTCAAACAGCTCAAATATCTCTTCAGCAGCCGCAGTCAGTCGCTGCTTCACAAAAACTCTCAGCGTTTGGACTTTAGACATTTTTACTGACTCACACGAACTTTTCCTCCAGAAACACTCCGTTAAAAACTGTCTGCTCACTCTGATGTGCGCTGTGATGCTGAATGTTATATTTCCAGCTAGCAGCCGTTAGCCTCACATCGACCGACACCGGGAGATACTTCAAATATTTTTACATTTTAAAAGAACAGCACAGAGGCTTTTCACACAGGCTTATCTGGACGTTTGTACGATTTCGATGACTGTAAATTAAAGCTAATAAATCTGAGTAGCTCTGTGTGGCCCAGCTCCGTCTATTTCCTGCTAGCAAGCTACGCTAACGTCCTTTAGCACTAACATGCTGAAACATCCCGACATTTGCACGGATTTCACTTTTTGGACAAGTGTATCCATAAATACAGACTCTGGTGTTTTAATCAGACTGTATATTGTTGAAACGCACGTAATATGTAACGAAAAAGCCGCGGTACATTGCGCTTTGTACAGTTAGCATATCACAGTGAGGCAAATCCTTTCCGGTGCAGCGTTGTCGGTGATTTCCAAAGTAAAAGCGCTACAGTGGTGACATGAACGTTCAATGTGTCGGAGCTCTTATTTTACTTTGAAGTTTAGAAAATGGCCCCGGAAGCACTTGTATGTCTTCTTTTCACTGTTTGTACAAGATGGCGGCGAACAGAAGGAGCCCCGTCTCATGACTGCCGTTAATCCCGGAAACAGCAGGAGGAAACCAGAACCAGGAACCCTCAGAGTCATTTCCTGACAGTCTACTAACCTGCAACAAGAGTAGCGTGAAATAAACTGACAAGGACTTTGTATTGCACCTGCTAAAGTTGGTTTAATTGTGTGAACATGTCTAGAGTCCGAACGCTGAGAGTTTTTGTGAAGCAGCGACTGACTGCGGCTGCTGAAGAGATATCTGAGCTGTTTGAAAGAACAATGGCAGAGTACGAGGAAGAGATTGAACGACAGAGCAAACTGCTGCAGGACGCTGGCATCTCTGACACCCACAACAAAGCAGGTGTGTGGAGGCTTTTATTAAAGAGGTCATGTTATGCTCATTTTCAGGTTCATACTTTTATTTGGGGGTCCCAGTAGAACAGGTTTACATACTTTACTTTCCAAAGAACACGTTATTTTTGTCATTGCTGCAGCGTCGCTTTTCACACTGTGTCTTGAGCGCTCTGTTTTAGCTACCGAGTGAGACACCTGGGCTCTGTTCAATCTTTGATGCTACACACTGGACCCTTTTATTTAGAACCAACTCCAGTTCAGAACCAGGTTTTTCCGTGCACCTGTATATATAATATCCTCAAATTAGTGATAATGTTATATTTATGTCATGTGTTTGTGTTTTTCAGGGTTTCCTGCAAATGTCAAGAAGTTTTTGGTGAATATAGAGGATCCTCCTGAGCAGCAGGAGAGGAGCTCCAGTCTGGACCAGGAGGACCCACCAGAGCTGCCACACATTAAAGAGGAACAGGAGGAACTCTGGACCAGTCAGGAGGGAGAGCAGCTTGGAGGGCTGGAGGAGGCTGATAACACCAAGTTCACCTTCAGTCCTGACCCTGTGAAGAGTCACGAATATGATGGAGAGGAACCTCAGTCCTCAAGGCTTCATCAAAGACAGACTGTAGAGATGAGACATGGTGAGGACTGTGGAGGATCAGAACCAGACAGGAACTCTGGTCAAAGACATTTACAAGCAGCTGATAATAAAACGTCGCACAGTAATGATGGTGTGAAGCAGACGAGGGAACCTCAGTTAGGTTTTAATAGTGATACAGGATGTAATGTGGCCAGAAAATATTCCAGCGACTCTGAATGTGGTCAGAGATTTGGCAGCAAGGATAGTCTGCAGATCCAAACGAGCTGCAGCACAGGAGAGAAAAAATTTACTTGCCAATTTTGTGGTAAAAACTTTACAAAAAGCTCAAATTTGACAACTCACCTGAGAGTTCATACGGGGGAGAAGCCGTTCACCTGCTCAGTTTGTAACGCAAGTTTTAGCCTGCGATGCACGTTGGTGAATCACATGAGAGTTCATACTGGCGAGAAACCATTTTGCTGCTCTGTTTGTGGTAAAAGGTTTTCAAAGAAGGCGAATTTGACCACACATATGGCCCTGCACACCGAGGAGAAGCCTTTTAAATGCAGTGTTTGTGACAAAAGATTCACTTGGCATTCACAGGTCAAAAACCACAAGTGTGCTGACGGCAGCAGTTGAAGGTGGAGAGCTGCTGTGAGAGCAGGAACTGAACAGAAACCAACAGAGACAACATGATAGTAAAATATACAGTTCAAATGTACTGCCATGAGCAGGAAACGACTTGACATGTTGAAGAACTGTAATTGTGTACTTATATGTGATTAGATCAGCTGTTTTTAAAGGGGTGTAATGGTTTGCAGAACTCATGCACGAACCCAGACTGCTTTGCTTTTGTTCACAATCTGTTAAGAAAGGTTTTGCCTCTTTAATCATCATATGCAACGTAAACATGTTCCATTTTCCATCAAAAGACACATATTGGCTTGAACCAGAAGTTGCTCTGGTCCGACATCTTTCAGGCCGTCCCAAAGCTCTTATTTGTGCTGTGAGGAGCGAAGAGCAGCCTTCACAGAAGTCTTTTTAATACCCAGCACACCTCCTTGTTGGATATCAGTTATTGATTGGCTGCTGCAGCTGATCGGACTGATCTGATACATCACAACATCACTGGAGTCGTGAAGTGACGACAAACAACAGATCAAACTCAAGTGCATCACTCCAGAGTAAATTCATTTGTTTTGTTCACCATTCAGTTAAAGATCTGTGTCTTCTATTATTAGAAAGATTTTTATTTACATGATTGAAGTCAGAGAGAGAAGGAGAGTCTGTCTGTCAGCAATAATCATTGTTTCAATGTAGTCACATGTGAGGTTTGATATGTTGTATAATTTCCATTTTCCCTGAGACATTTAGCCTGATGCATAATATCCAGTGTTGGAAAAAAAAAAAACATAATCACTTTCTGGTTTATGAATAAATCATACAAAAACACGTTCTGTCAGTCAAAATGTTTTCTGTGCCCCTAAATACAGAAGTGTGCTTGTTATTCATGTTCAGGTGTTTGTTGAATGTGCGCAGACTCAAATTTAGCAAAAGCCGACGTCAGAAACGGACGTCGCTTGACCTAAGGACGTCTATTTCCTGTTTTCTTTATTCTCTACAACATGAGAAACATTGTTTAACAGAATATTCAACTACTACTGGAAAAACCTCCTTTATATCTGGAGTCATGCTGTTCTCCCTGATGTCCACTGGAGGGCAGCAGAGTCACACTGAACTACATTCAGGATGGTTGTTAGATTTGAGTGTAGCTTCTCAGTCAGCCCAACAGACTATCATGACACTTCCTCTGCTGTCTGACAGTAGAACCACTGGGAGAAGAGACGATACCGGTGAGCAGCTCTTCATCCTCTAAACTAGCTCCTGTCTTATCTTCAGTCAGCTGATGTCCCTCCACTCCCACATCTCCTCACACACCTAAAGACTAAAACACACCTCACTTTACTTTTAGTTGTTCAGTTACACCACAGATTTATTGTAACAGATCAAAGTATCCAACAGCACATAAAGTAGTTAAACTTGTTTCCACCTCGACCAAATGCAACATACTGGTTGTTAAATGTGATAATAATCCAATGATATAACAGACAGTTTGAAATAACATGAGTACATTTTGTACTGTTTGCTTTTTGTTTCACTTGTAGCATCTCTATATTTATTTAATTCAAGCATCTGGATGTTTCTTTTCTTTTTAATGCTTAATAAAGAGATGATCTTGTAAAGAGCACTTTTATTTTGAAAATCAGCGAAGAAATGGCCCCGGAAGTGATTGTTCTAACCGTGGCAAACACTTTAGCTTCTTCCGGTTTGTACCGGCGGTTCTGTGCGTTTCCATTAGATAAACCGGGTTGATCCACTGGACCCTGTGTGGATAAACTTGCTTAAGTGAACTTTGAGGATGTTTCTCCTCAGACTCACTCTCAGTTTAGTGAAGAAAAAGCTATACATGCTAAGCTAAAGGACGTTAGCGTAGCTTGCTAGCTCTCCTGATGTTTTTAACAGACCCAAAATGTCTGACTGGACTCTGTGCTGTTCACTTTACTTGGAACATGTCTAATATCCGAATTATCTCCTGCGGTCCTAACGAAGATAGCTTGCTATCTGGAAATAGACGGAGCCCATCGTGATGTGAGTTATCACCGCAGCGCACATCAGAGTGAGCAGGCAGTTTTTAACGGAGTGTTTCTGGAGGAAAAGTTCGTGTGAGTCAGTAAAAATGTCTAAAGTCCAAACGCTGAGAGTGTTTGTGAAGCAGCGACTGACTGCGGCTGCTGAAGAGATATTTGAGCTGTTTGAAAGAACGATAGCAGAGTACGAGGAGGAACTGAGTCGACACCGGAAACTACTGGACGCTGTTTTCAAGCCTCAGGTCCAGTTACACAGAGCAGGTTGGTTCCGTTCTTCATCAGTGAAACTGCTCCTCAGCTCACTGCTTCAATTATGTGACAGGAGATTCAGAAAGACACAGAAAGTGTGATATAAACAGTACCGGTGTACAGTGGTGACACAAACAGGTTTGTGCATAAAGTTTGTGTTTCCGGGTCATTCAGTACCAACTCTCACAGAACTCAGAACTTCTCCCAGTTCATGTCACAGACTTTCTCAGAGAAGTTAATGCAGAAACTTCTATTAGATTCATGAGATCTTGTAAAATCCAACAGCTTTACTTAAGTTCTGAATGTTTGAAGTTTGTCTCTCTGCGCTGAATGTAATCATTGTTCTGGTTTTGTGTTCTGACCTCACTAATCTCCCATTTTTCACTGGACTGGGTTGAAATTTGTTCTGAACATCAACAAGACCCTGAGGAAACTTGGCAACATGTGTTCATACAAATAAACGCAGAACTTTCCCTCAAAGTGAACATATGACAGAATACAAAACTAAAACAAGGGAAAAGGAAAAAATGAATGAAAGATATAAATGAATGAAAGATAATAGAAATATAAAACACTCAGTACAGCACACGGTCCTCACATTGATATTTTCATGACTCGTCTCCCAGATGTTGTTAAACTCGGAGGCCTTCTTCATAATTATATAAGTTAGTTTCTCAAGAGACAAACTTGATAATAAATGAGTTTAAACCTGAGTAACTCTCAGTCCTTGACTCTCTCAACAAAGCTCATAAAATTTGTATGATGCAAATAAAAGTTGGAGTCTCATACAAACTGTAACTCACAAGTTCATTAATTAATTTTGTTCACCATCCGGTTAAAGATCTGTGTTAACTGTACGTCTGAACAACTCTCTTCATTTATATTTAGTATTAGAACGATTCTGTTCTTCTAAAATGTTGTTTTTCCCTATTTAACTTTAAAATATGGATGTAAAGACATAAAATAGTGTAATATGTACAAAACATTAAGCTGTCAGTTCGATTGTTTGGTCGTCGATATGCTCTTTTTGCCCAAAACTCTCAGTTTTTGGTCAACTGCTGGTGAACCAGCAACCGGGCTGGTACTGACATCAGGGAGTAATAAGTGATATCAACATACCTGCTGATCTCCACACAGTTTTGAGCCTTTAAATGTGTTTACGAAATACTTAAGACAAAGATATGTGAGGGCTCGTGTCCACATGGTGTTTTTTTCTGAGCACCAGAAGCTTTTTCAATTGTTCCCAATGAAAAGTCTCAGCGTCGTTGTTCTGAGCGCTCTGTCTTCTCTGTGCATCCCTCCGGGCGCTTCAGGGTTAGAAATCTCTCAACTCTTCAGAAAGCCTCTGGTGACGACACCGTGGCTCTTTTTCTTTTTCCTGGCCGAGGTGATAATATTCACCGTGTGGATGATGTCATCACCCACATCCTCCTCGCTCTGATGTCCTGATGTCAAATTAAAAAACAAACAGATATTAAACCACAGAGGATCAGGGTCCATCATACAGCGGCGGCTGTCAACATGTAGTTGTCATAGAGACAAGACGCTTCATCTCGCGCTGATCTGCCTGAAAAAAATCACAATGTGGACGCGGACCCTGATGGAGGCTTGACTTTCTCCAGTTGTCACAATAAACTTTATTATCTTAAGTGACATCAGTGCAATGAAACAGTATATATTATTTAGTTAATTATTAATTTGAATAATACTTATAAATCCTCCCTCACGCCTCGTCTGCATTATAATCTCTAACAGAAAAAGATTTCATATCGACGAGGATTTAAAACGACAGACAAAACAAGACTGAAAAAAAAAATTGATGATTCGCCTCGCTGTTAACAGGATGTGGATAAATCAAACTACAATGTTTAAACAACTTGCTGATGTAAATGTATAAAGAAGTAAATGGGCAGTAAAAATAACATGAAGCTAAAGTAAAGTGCAGTATTCCCTTTACATACGTACCTTGATTTATTTGTGGTGTAAAATAAAAAACAATAATTATAATAATAAACTTTATTTATCTCGAACCTTTCGAAACACAGTGACAAAGTGCTTTAGAAACCGATTAAATACAAAGCGAATAAAACAAGCTAAAAGCAATAAAAACAAAACACAGCAGATAAAATCACTGACTGCAATTTTCAACAGATGGATTTTCAAAAGATGACACTGAGTTTGCAGCTCTGAGCTCCTCAGGCAGGCTGGACCGCTGTCTGCAAAGACTTAATGTAAACTTCAGAACAACGAGAAGAGACTCACTGAGGATCTCAGGGTGCGAGAGGGAACATAAAAGATCTGTTAATAACTTGGAGTGAAGCCTCAATCAATAAAATCTTACTCTAAAAGCAACAGGAAACCAGGATCGGTGTGATGTCGTTGTGTTTTCTAGTCTGAGTTGAGATTCTGGCAGCAGAGTTTTGGATGAGAGGGATTTTCTACTAATACCAGAGAGCAAGGAACTGCAATAATCTAAGCGCTCAAGCCGGACCTAATGTTATCCATTTGTGTTTAATTAATACGACAGTTTCCTTCTGAACTTTCTCAGGAGGTCTGTCTGACCCTGATATGTTACTTGGATTCAACGGGACAGTTAAAAGACCTCCTGTACAAAACCATAATGTTTTAAAGAATTTAATAACGGACTGATATGATAATACAAGGTGGAGAAAAACATTCCCTGTAGCAAGCAGGTGTCGCTGTAACTATGACTGAATATTTAATGCAAATATTAATGATGAGAACATTTTCATTTTCTTCAGCAGTAAAACTTGTTTATATGTCCACATAACGTGGAGGATCACAATTTAAAACATGTGAAGCATTTCTCCCAAATTTCAGTGTTGATTTCAATTGTTTAAATGTAAACAAGATATTTCTCTTTTCTGCACAGACACACAGCAGCTGTCGATGAGTGAAGAAGAGGTTTCTCCTGAGCAGCAGGAGAGGAGCTCCAGTCTGGACCAGGAGGACCCACCAGAGCTGCCACACATTAAAGAGGAACAGGAGGAACTCTGGACCAGTCAGGAGGGAGAGCAGCTTGGAGGGCTGGAGGAGGCTGATATCACCAAGTTCACCTTCAGTCCTGTGAAGAGTGAAGAAGATGAGGAAGAGTCTTCACAGCTTCATCAAAGACGGACTGAACAGATAGAGACAGAAGCTGATGGAGAGGAGTGTGGAGGACCAGAACCAGCCTGGAACTTTAATCCAGATTCTCATTTACAGTCAGCGACTCATGATGAGATGTCACACTCCTCTGACCCTGAGACTGATGACGACGTCTCTGGAGCTGAGAGTACTGACCGTTGTGATTGGGAGGAAACCAGGGAGCCTCCGCCAGGTTTAAACTGTCTGCAGAACAGTGAAGTATCTGTAAGTGATGTGAAATGTTATAGTGGAAAAACATTAATTAACTCCTCTGATTGTGCTACGAGCTTTGGACACGAGGGACGTCTGCAGGAACACGATGGGATCCAAGCAGGAGTGAAACCATTTATTTGCCCAGTTTGTGGTAAAAGTTATCACATTAAAAACTCTTTAAATACTCACATGAGAAGTCATTCAGGAGGACGCTTCAGCTGCTCGGTTTGTAAAAAAACATTCCACTGCAGAAGATATGTTGTGAGCCACATGAGGACCCACACAGGGGAGAAACCCTTCAGTTGTTCTGTCTGCGATACAAGATTCGCCAAAAGCTCAACTTTGAAGGCTCACTTGAGAGTTCACACAGGAGAAAAACCTTTCACCTGCTCCGTTTGTAAAGCAAGTTTCAGTCACAGATACAATTTGACCACACACATGAGAATCCATACTGGGGAGAAACCGTTCAGGTGTTCAGTTTGTGGTAAGAGATTCACACAGCTTGGATCTGTGAGACGACACTCGATAGTCCACACGGGGGAGAAACCGTTTAGTTGCAGTGTCCATATGGAAGAACACAAGTGTGTCGGTGAGAGCAGCAGAGAGGCTTGTTGAACCCATTTCTTTCCAGCAGGTCTGAAGTTCTGAGGGAAAGACTTTAGTCAGTACTGATCAGTTTAAAACTGTGACAGGGATCCAAAATAAATTCATGAACGATGAAGCGACATGATTGTTAAATTAAGTTTTTATTCGTGTCCTACACGGTTTTGTTTTCTCCCAGGTACTGAGCTTTTTTAGAATTATTTTGTTAATCTAAAATGTATTTAAACTGTGTAATATATTAATATAAATAACATACTGACAATGTTTTAAATCACTCGTATAGCATTATGGTCATCAATTGTTTGAAGTGTGATTAATAAATAAAATGTGTCGACTAACCTCCTGACAATAAAATGTACTTGTAGTTTAACAGACTCTCCTGATCTTTAATTCACGTCTTACTCTGTGTAAAACATGATCAGTTGATTTCTTTGTTAGCTGCTCAAACTATTTGCTTTAAATACATTTAAATACATTTTGGACGAATCACAAGTTCGTAGGATTTTGGTCTGACAGATTTAACAGCTGATGTGTTGAGTTACCGCGTTGCCTTTAAAGCAAAATAATTTACTTTAAATAATTGAAAAGAGTTTGTTTTTGATAATATATTGTAGCTTATATGCACCTGTATAACATGTAGAAATCTATACTTCAAATGTATTTATTTTCTACAGTGTGAGAAACACAATTGTTTTCTCTGATGGCCACTGGATGGCAGCAGAGTCTCACTCAACCACTTTCACAAACAGAAATAAGACTTTATTGATCACAGCGGCTTACAGATTGAGTGAAAGATAATAAAAATGAACGTACACTCACATACAAATGTGACCAAGGTGGATAATTGCACCTGGAAGTTAAACACTAATAAAGTTTATATAAAACAGAAAAAAAGAAAACCTACTTTTACACTTTGTTTTATACATATCCTGCTGATGTTTGTATTATTTCTGTGTAAAAAAACAAACAGTTCGTAGACGTATTAACAGACACTAAATTGCCTTTAAATGTGTCTAATTAAGATTGATAGTTCTGACGTTTTCATATAATTTATTCAGAGTTTGATTCATGGATCAGCCTCTCAGAGTGAGTGTGTTTCTGCAGAGTCATGAAAAACTAACTAGAATTGGAAAGTTGTTTATTTCAGGTGAAGCTCTGAGATTTAAGGTGGAAGTATTGAGGTGTTTTTGTAAAAATGTTGCTCTAAACTTTCAGCCGAAGAGAAACCTCTTATGATTTATTATGGTGATGTTTCATACATAGCTACTCTGTTCAGTCAGAATGTTGTTCTCTTAGTGGGAAATGAATGTGGACATCTTATCTTGAGTTAGCAATTTATCTAATACCCACAGGTCAGGATGACGAGTCTGCAGTTTTTAACATTTGGGGTCAGTCAGTGACGTGTCAGTTCAATTTCTGAGGAACAACTTTTCGCTGTGTGAACACTTGCTGACTGTTGATCCAGTGATAACTCTGACAGAAGTAAACTGCTGAATCTTCAGCCTGAACAGTGAAGACTTTCCTCGATCTGCTGCCTGTAAAACGACCTAGAAAGTCTTTTTACATGTGAAGTTTTAACATATCAAAATAAAATAATGTCACATGTGAACTGGACACTTTCACAAACGACTAGCTTTTTTCCACATATGGATGAAAATGTCCACATGAGTAATTTACATTTTTCACATGTGAGTTACAGACGTTCATGTGAATTTCCATATTTAGAAACAAAACATGAGACATGAAATCACATGAAATTTGATTCTCATGACTCATTTTCATTTCATTTATTTTAATTCATGTCAACTAAAATTTTGACGTGTTTAAATAAAATAATGTCACATGGACATGTGTTCAAGAGATAGTTTTTTTCCCCATATGAATGTTATAAATTTACATTTTCGATCATGAGTTATTTACGTCCAGACGCAATGAGCACTTTAATTAAATGTGGATTAGAAATTTTGAGATGTGGAAAATGGTAAAAAATTATGAAGAGGTTTGTTTCATCATTTGGTGGTTGTGTTCTTTTGGTGTGTGTGTGTGTGTGTGTGTCCTCAGTGAACCGTATCAGTCTCTGCAGTAGCTTCCAGCTGCAGCAGTCAGTTCAGTTTCTGAGGGAGGTTTTTGTACGACTCTTTTTCACTGTGTGAACACAGCTTGACTGTTGACAGTGTTTGCACCCTGACAGTAGTAAACTGCAGCGTCTTCAGCCTGAAGTCCACTGATGGTCAGAGTGAAGTCTTTCCTTGATCCACTGCCTGTAAAACGACCTGGTGTCCCTGACATTCTCTCATTGGTGTTGCGAATAAGCAGTTTAGGAGTTTCTCCATCTTTCTGTTGGTACCAGCTTAAACAGTTTGCACTGCTACAGCTCCAGAACTCATGACTGGTCCTACAGCTGATGGTGACGGAGCCTCCCAGAGCAGAGCTCACTGCTCCAGGCTGAGTCACTGTGACCTGACCTCTGGACTCTGAGGACACAGAGACAGAAACATAAAGCAGCGTCATGGTTCTGTCGGCTTCACTTCAGAGGGACGGATGTTCATGGAGGAGAGGAGTTTGATTCTCTGGACTTTACCTGTGAAGCAGCAGCAGAGGAGAGTCCAGATGAGGACGGAGGTCAAAGTCATGTTTCTGATGAGGAGGATTTCTGTGTCTTCTGTTGTCATGAAGGACAGCTGTCAGTCATCCAGTGTTCAACTCTCAGGACTATAAACTCTCCCAGAGCACTGGAGCATGCTGCTGCTGATGCAAAGTGGCTCTCTATGGAAATGCTCTGACTGACTCCAACAGGGACTTGGATCACTCTCATCATGCTGCTGATCAATCAATCAATCAATTTATCAGAGTATTGATTAGAAAATATTTTAATACCAATTTTATATGATTTTGGCTTCATAGTTATCAGAAAAATTGTGTTTTAAAATGTCGTCTGTCTAATTTAAATCGATTTAATGAGAAAATGAAGTTTCATTTAAAAATGAATATAAATGAAATAAAAACATGTTTTCTGTAAATCTGTGTCTGTGTGTTTTTGTCACTTTTCATATCAGCTGATGATATTTTACAAACACAGACTGATTTTGTTGAGTGTGTTTGTGTCAAAGTCAGAGAGCCGTGTCTCTCTACAGTCAGAGGTTTTTGTACGACGGCTCAGTCAGTTTGTATCACTGTGGTACACGTTCGGTGGAGGAACCAGACTGGAACTTGGAAGTAAGTCAAATATTTAAATGTTTTTATTATTTCAGTTGCAATTTCTCTTTTTTTCTTAAATTTTAAGGAAAACAGTCTCTTCTCTGTATTTATGTTTCATTTTTGCACAAATAATTTTTTGCTAAGAGACAAAGTTCACTTCAGAAATAGAAATTCAAAAACTCATTGAAGAATATGAAGATAGAAAATATGAAGCCAGAAGATGAATCATTATTTTACACTTTAATAGTAAATCTTGTAGGTTGAGTTCAGTCAGACAGAGTCAGAGCCGTGTCTCTCTACACTCAGAGGTTTTTGTACGACGGCTCAGTCAGTTTGTATCACTGTGGTGGACTTTTGGTGGAGGAACCAGACTGGAACTTGGAAGTAAGTTTCTGCACAAATACTAAATAAAATACTGTAAAGTTACTTTTTTAAGCATATTTTTTGGATGTTTGAGGCAGATAAATATATCTTGTTTTAATTCTGACACTTTTAGTCTTCATGTTTTAATTCTCCTCCTTTATCATGGAGGCTAACTCAGAGCAGCTTTACTAAACATTTCTTTACACGTTCCTGTCAAACTGAAATTTAAACAGCTTGAAGTGTAGAAAAGATAAAACTGTTTCAAATGTTTTCCAAGATGAATTGTTTATTTTCCACCTTGACGATAACAGTATTAAAGAGGACTTTAAAAATCCACATGTAGAACATTTGATCGTAGTCGGTTCATCTTCTGTTTTTGTGTTTGTGTCCACTAAATATTTTAAAGTGACATATAGTTCAGGTTTTGGATGATTCTGATGAGAAAGTCTTTGCTCTTTTATTTCCAGTGTAGTTTGACATGTTTCAGGTCATATGAGGACTCTTTGTGTGCTGATATGCATGAGAGGTTTCTTAAAGGGAAGTGAAACCATGTGTGAGTGAGTGACTGGTGGAGCAGAAAAACCCTCTGACAGAAACTCCTTAAAGGACTAAATCATGTCTCACACAGTGAAGGTGTCCAGGTTGAGTTTGATTGACAGCTGTGCGGTCCCTGTCCTCTAAGCTGATTGGTGTCTCCTAGGTGATGTCCGTCCCGCCCTGACGGTGCTGCCCCCCTCCAGTGAGGAGCTGCAGCAGGGGAAGGCCACGCTCATGTGTCTGGCCAACAAGGGCTTCCCCTCAGCCTGGAGTCTGTCCTGGAAGGTGGACGGCAGCAGCAGCAGCAGCAGCAGCAGCTGGGAGGAGAGCAGGAGCCCCGGGGTGCTGGAGAGCGACGGCCGCTACAGCTGGAGCAGCACCCTGAGGCTCCCTGCAGACCAGTGGAGGAAGGTGGGCTCTGTGACCTGTGAGGCCACCCAGGGCTCCCAGACTCCAGTCTCAGAGACACTGAGGAGAGACCAGTGTTCCCAGTCCTGACCTGACTCACTGGGACTCTGCTGCTGGTTTTACTCTGCTACTGCTCTCAGTCTGCACTCTGTAACTATCTCTCTCTTTCATCTGACATGTTTCAGCAGCAATATTTACCAGCTTGTTGCTGTGTCTCAAAATTATTTCACTGTTTCTACATAATAAAGACGTGTTGATCAAAGCAGCTGTTTTCATGTTTATTATTATCAAAGTGTCTGAATGATTTTATCTTCATGTGTCAGTGACTGTATTAAATCCAGAGAAACACTGAGCTGGAAAAAAAGTCTCATTTCCCTGTGATGATTTTAAAACAAATGTGTGAGATCACATCATGTGCAGCCAAATAAACTGAATATTAAAGGAGGTTGTAAACTCAGACAAAACTCATAATTATAATTTAATCAGTACAAACAGTGATGACAGTAGTTTAACTTCAAGACTTGTTTTCATAATCATTAAAATACCTTCAGGACTGTAAAAAACTCTCTGTTGTAGTCGCTGCAGAATCATCTCTTATTACTGCTGTGAAATTATGTTAAAGACTCGTTGTTTTGAGTGTATCCAAAGGAAATGCATTACCCTTTAAGTAAACCTCGAATCATTTTGAAAAACATTTCCTAAATCTAAAAACAACAGCATGATATCATCGACATAGAGAGAAATGAAAAGAGTGTGATCAACAAACTTTAACTGCAACATATTTATATGCTGCTTCTGCTACAAACTTCAACCACAGAGACTAATGAAGGATGGAAAAAGCCACGAATAAAAGTGTTGCTGAATTTCATACTCCACAAATGTTTTTGTTTTGATCATAAAACGTTTTTTGTTGTAATGCAAAACACAAAACATGACTAAAATGTCAAATTGACATGATTAATAATTTTACAACTTGAATGAAACCAGGTGTTTTATAGATTCAATTTTATAATTTAACTAATGAGCATTTGGTTTTCTATGAAAAATGGTAGAAGATTAAAAACATATTGATAATTTTAGTGTCCACATGTTATTAAACTTTAGAGCTGAAGTATTTCAGCAGAGGTTAGCATCTACAGACAGAAGAATGTTTCAGTCTCTGTTTTACTAAAATTGTAAAAAGCAGAACTTTTTGGATTAAATACAGTATATTTAGTGTTAAAATGTTCAAAGTGATTATTATTGATGACATTTTTGTAGTGAAACCTCTGTTGTTTAGTGTCAGTGCAGCTGTTGAGTCAGATCAGTTCCTCTCCAGCTGAGGGAGGTTTTTGTACGACGCTTTTTCACTGTGTGAACGGGAAGCTGTTACTCTGCTGACAGTAGTAAACTCCTGAATCTTCAGCCTGAACTCCACTGATGGTCAGAGTGTAGTCAGTGCCAGATCCACTGCCACTGAAACGATTTGAAACTCCAGACTGACGGGTTGTAGCATAATAAATCAGGAGTTTAGGAGCTTGTCCAGGTTTCTGAAGGTACCAGTGGAGGTTGGTACTAACACTTGTACTGGTTGTACATCTGATAGAAACAGTCTGTCCTGCAGTAGACGACTGAGCTCCAGGAGACTGAGTCAGGATGATTTGTCCTGATGAACCTGGAAAACATAAAAAAGAGGAGAAGAGTTATTGAGACAAATCCAGTTTGGAGAAAGATGATCAACATCCAAACAGAAGAGGATCATTTCTTTAACATGGAGAACAGATGGAAGAAGGTCCATGCTGCTTGTTTTAGTGTTTCTCCATCAAAGCAGAACATCACTGTGGTGAACCTGGTCGCATCCTGAAGCAAAGCTTTCAGCAGAGAGTCTCACCCTGAACAAGGAGCCCCAGGGTGGCCAGCAGTAGGATCAGTGACATCATCATTGTGCTGCCGGCGTGTCAGTGGCTCTGAAAGGCCTGGACAGCCACTGATCAACACTGGCCTCTTAACGGCTGGGAGCAGAGAGGCAGGACACATATGCAAACACACAGAGTCAGTGAAGTGTAGCTGTCCTCAACACACCAGCCTGTTTCCTCCTCACTGCTGGACCACTCACTGTTTAAATCATCCTCATCTAGATCCACACAAACTTACACTTCATAGAAAATGATTCATTTATCTTGAAACATTTGATTGCAGCTTGATTTTTCTTTTCATATCAGGTGACTTTTTATTTAAACTGATTTTACTGTAAACGTTAAACCACAACAAACTGATGGTTTTGTTCAGGAATGAAACTTTACAGAACAGAGACACATTTTTAGTTTTCATGCATGCTGTTCACTAGAGTGGACAGATATTTGGACAACTTGTCCACAATTACATTTGATGATTGTCTTTGTGTCTCTTTGTCATTTATGAGATATGGCATCATAAATTTAAAATGTCGGAGGGAAGAGGAGATGCACCTCATGTATAACTGTTGAATCTGTTTATTCTTCCAAAACCAGACAGATAAATAAATAAATTCAATAAGGTGTGAGAAAAATACTTTTATAAAGTAATATTTATTACGATACATTTTTTTCTGTGACTGAAAATACATCTGAAAGGGTTCAGACACTTTTATCTTTAGGACTGAAACCTGTCTGTCGTCATGGCTCAGCAGTGATGCCTCTCTGTTGCCATGGTTACTGAGCTCAGAGACAGAAGTGAAACCAGTTTCAAGATCATTTTCATCCGATCTGAGAAAGACCGACAGAAGCAGCAGCCTCCTCTGCTGCAGCCATCGACTTTAATCAAACTCTATTAACTTCACTTTACTGCCACCCAGTGGTGACACTGGAGACTTCTGCCAAAACATGTGAGAGCTACAAACTTTAAAATAGACCTGAAATAGTTTTTATGTGGTCAATCAGAGCTTCAGGTGAAATATTTAAACATCCCATATTTAAACAGGGTGCTTGGCCTCCTGTCTGTCCAGGTGATAGCGGTCTGGCTGATTATGAATAACCAATGAGAGGGGGTAGGGCACTAGGCTCTCTCTCTCTCCCTCTGGCTGGCTGTGGCATTATGTTTTGTTTTATGTTCATCTGATGGGTGCAGTAGTGAAGTTTTGATGGTTTGATAGTTTCAGCTAGGTTCAGTTGTTTCTTTGTGTTGGGGTCGAGTGTTAGCCCCCAGCTCTGACGGCCCTGGTGGGTTGATGCTGCCCCTTTGTTTGTTTGGCCGGCCCATCAGTTTGTTTGTTTGTTTGTTTCTGGGTTTTCCCCTTTGTTTGGTTGTTGTTCAGTTAATAAACTAACCTTCCTTTAAACTTCTTTGATTGTCTTATGTTAGACCTCTTGTAGGGTGTTGTAACATAAATTTGGGGCTTGTCCTAACTAAATAAAGCTGGGTTTTGTGTTTCCTGTAGATGTTTGATTAGTGGCAGTAAGTCTGTGTATCCTGTAGTTTGAATGTCAATTTGTTAGTAGCCAGTTGTACTGTGTGTTGCTCTTGTGGAGTTTGGGTAACTTTGTGGGCACAGTTTTGTTGGTTGTTTTGTAGTCGTGCTTGTTGCAGTGTAGTACTTTTGTAACTGAAGTTGCAGTCAGTTGCTGTTTAAGGCAGCAGGGTTTTGTGCTGTAGGCTGTGTGTGTTACCTCTGATGAAGATGGAGTTTAAGTTGGCTGAGTTTGTTGAAGCTGCTACTCTTGAGGTCAAGCTACTGCAAAGTCTGCAGATTTTGACATGAGTAAAATCATCTGCTTAGTTCCTCCTTTTAATAAGGAGGATGTGGATAAATATTTCATATTGTTTAAGCGGGTGGCTTCTGCACTTAAATGGTCGAAAAATTTGTGGGCGCTGTTGTTGCAGAGTGTCTTGACCGGTAAAACGCAGATGGTTTACTCATTACTTCCGGTGGATGACAGTCTAGAGTTTGACACAGTAAAAGTTGCGGTGCTTAAAGTTTACCAGTTGGTAGCAGAAGCTTACCGTCAAATGTCCGTAGATTGAGGACGCAAGAACATCAGACTTACATGGAATTTGCTCGGGAGAAGGAGGCTCTGTTTGATCGCTGGTGCACAGCTAATGAAGTATGAGATTTTGAGCAGTGAGAACAGTTGGTGCTGATGGAGGAGTTTAAAAGCTGCCTCTGGTGAGATGTGTTGATGTTGATGTTTCACATGATGTGAATTTGGTTTGTGTGTCTGTGGTAGTACTGGCTGTAAATTCCTTACAGGCCAGCCCAACCTACAAAAAAATCTAAACAAAAAACATGTAAAACTAGGGGAATGCCCAATGTCTGCTACTTGGACAACAAACAATAAACAAATGCCTCTTCTCGCTATATTAAATCATGGGCGTAACCACCATATACTTTGAGGGGGGGACGTGTCAGACGGTAAGCAACTAGACACCTAAAAAGTAGTGCTATGGTCAAAATGAGCGTGCTAATTTTTGAATGAATGTGAAACAATTATCGCGTTTAAATGGCTCAGTATTAAAGCTAGAATGAAGATACAGCATATGAAACTAGAATATATAAGGCATCCATTGGTACCAACCATGAGCATAATAGCTTGTTGGAAAATGGGCTGAATAATGCTCCAAAGTTAGGCTAAATTCTGGTGGGGGAAAGACTTTTAAAAGGGCAAGGGTGTGTGATTGATGGTTTTAAAATTCAGTTGGCACTTAAACAGGCTTGGTAAGGTTAAAGCAAATAACACTAGCAGCAATAAAAGCAAAATATTTAATGCATCAAATTAAAATTATCATTAGGGTCAGTCATTGTTCTAGTACAATAATGAGGCAAGATGGAGGGAGAGGACCCACAGAGACCTGCTCTGAAGATGATCAGGTAAGACATAGTATGAGTCTAAACAACATGATAACATTATTTTTACCTAGTCATACATGTCAGCAGTAAACTAGTAATAAGAGCATAATATTCAAATTAAAACGATCATTAGGGTCAGTCATTGTTCCTCTGGTACAATAATGGTATCTGGTCACAATGCAGGCAGCACAGAGAGACAGAGAGAGGGACAGTCACAGGCAAGATATAGGGAGAGGACACACAGAAAATAATATCCGGGGAAGGGCTCACATTTGGACCCCCCGAATATCTATACCATGGCTACGCCCTTGTAATAAATAAATGTGCTCCTACAAGTCCCAGGGAAATAAAATGGTAAACTGAAGGTGAAGGGGCTTGGGTTTTAAGGGGTTCCCCAAATAAACAAAGTTCTCTCAAGAAAGATGTGGGCAGCCAAGAAAACAAAATAGGGCCTAAAAAGACCAGAGTTTCTCGCTGGCAATCTAACGGGGAATGAGGTTCTCAGTAATTCAGGGAGCGATTGAGAATGGGTCAAGGGCAGATTCAGTATGAGGGTGAGAGCCAGCGGTGTGCCATTTCCCACCCCTCTTGTCACACCCTGATTAGCTGGGAGGGAAATGCCCCAAGCTGCTTCCACTCCTCAATCAGGAGTCAGTCCCCCACCTGTGCACAGGTGCTCTGAATCTCCTGCATCAGTCATACGGAAAATCAGCCCACACAAAGAAAAAGTCACAAACAATTGGACTGCTACATCTCTTCATCAGTGGAGCTTTAATGGTCTGATTGAGCTTCTTCACTGGACCTGTTCTCTTCATTTGAGGAAACTTTCAGGTTGTTGATGTGGACTGAACATCGTGTGTGTGTGTGTGTGTGTGTGTGTGTGTGTGTGTGTGTGTGTGTGTGTGTGTGTGTGTGTGTGTGTGTGTGTGTGTGTGTGTGTGTGTGTGTGTGTGTGTGTCCTCAGTGAAGTATATCAGTCTCTGCAGTAGCTTCCAGCTGCAGCAGTCAGTTCAGTTTCTGAGGGAGGTTTTTGTACGACTCTTTTTCACTGTGTCAACACATGCTGACTGTTAATTGAATGATAACTCTGACAGTAGTAAACTCCTGAATCTTCAGCCTGAAGTCCACTGATGGTCAGAGTGAAGTCAACTCCATTCCCTGCTCCACTTCCACTGAATCTGGACGAGATTCCAGAAAATCTCTCTGTTGTACGGATGATCAGAAGTTTAGGAGCTTCTCCAGGTTTCTGATGGTACCAGGCCAGGTAGTATTGAGAGCCAGAGTACTGAGCAACTTGTGTGCTGGCCCTACAGTCAATAGAAACAGTTTGACCGAGCTGCAGTGATTTGGCTGCTGGCTGAGTCAAGACAACATTTTGTCCAACAGAGCCTGAGGAGAGAGAAGAAACACTGGACATGAGATGGTGAGGTGAAGCTCAGCTACACTCCAGATGATTTTCACAGGACAGAAAAATGATTTTCTCACCCTGAGTGAAGCAGAGGAGAGTCCAGATGAGGACGGAGGTCAAAGTCATGTTTCTGATGAGGAGGATTTCTGTGTCTTCTGTGGTCATGAAGGACAGCTGTCAGTCATCCAGTGTTCAACTCTCAGGACTATAAACTCTCCCAGAGCACTGGAGCATGCTGCTGCTGATGCAAAGTGGCTCTCTATGGAAATGCTCTGACTGACTCCAACAGGGACTTGGATCACTCTCATCATGCTGCTGATCAATCAATCAATCAATTTATCAGAATATGGATTAGAAAATATTTTAATACCAATTTTAGAGAATTTTGGTTTCATTCTAATCAAAACAGTTTTATTTTAAAATGTCGTCTGTCTAATTTAAATTCACTTGAAGAGAAAATGAAGTTTCATTTAAAAATGAACATATATGAAATAAAAACATGTTTTCTGTAAATCTGTGTCTCTGTGTTTTTGTCACTTTTCATATCAGCTGATGATATTTTACAATCACAGACTGATTTTGTTGAGTGTGTTTGTGTCAAAGTCAGAGAGCCGTGTCTCTCTACAGTCAGAGGTTTTTGTACGACGGCTCAGTCAGTTTGTATCACTGTGGTACACGTTCGGTGGAGGAACCAGACTGGAACTTGGAAGTAAGTCAAATATTTAAATGTTTTTATTATTTCAGTCGCAATTTTTCTTTTTTTCTTTAAATTTTAAGGAAAACAGTCTCTTCTCTGTATTTATGTTTCATTTTTGCACAAATAATTTTTGCTAAGAGACAAAGTTCACTTCAGAAATAGAAATTCAAAAACTCATTGAAGAACATGAAGATAGAAAATATGAAGCCAGAAGATGAATCATTATTTTACACTTTAATAGTAAATCTTGTAGGTTGAGTTCAGTCAGACAGAGTCAGAGCCGTGTCTCTCTACAGTCAGAGGTTTTTGTACGACGGCTCAGTCAGTTTGTATCACTGTGGTGGACTTTTGGTGGAGGAACCAGACTGGAACTTGGAAGTAAGTTTCTGCACAAATACTAAATAAAATACTGTAAAGTTACTTTTTAAATCCTATTTTTTGGATGTTTGAGGCAGATAAATATATCTTGTTTTAATTCTGACACTTTTAGTCGTCATGTTTTAATTCTCCTCCTTTATCATGGAGGCTAACTCAGAGCAGCTTTACTAAACATTTCTTTACACGTTCCTGTCAAACTGAAATTTAAACAGCTTGAAGTGTAGAAAAGATAAAACTGTTTCAAATGTTTTCCAAGATGAATTGTTTATTTTCCACCTCGATGATAACAGTATTAAAGAGGATTTAAAAAATCCACATGTAGAACATTTGATTGTAGTCGGTTCATCTTCTGTTTTTGTGTTTGTGTCCACTAAATATTTTAAAGTAACATATAGTTCAGGTTTTGGATGATTCTGATGAGAAAGTCTTTGCTCTTTTATTTCCAGTGTAGTTTGACATGTTTCAGGTCATATGAGGACTCTTTGTGTGCTGATATGCATGAGAGGTTTCTTAAAGGGAAGTGAAACCATGTGTGTGTGAGTGACTGGTGGAGCAGAAAAACCCTCTGACAGAAACTCCTTAAAGGACTAAATCATGTCTCACACAGTGAAGGTGTCCAGGTTGAGTTTGATTGACAGCTGTGCGGTCCCTGTCCTCTAAGCTGATTGGTGTCTCCTAGGTGATGTCCGTCCCGCCCTGACGGTGCTGCCCCCCTCCAGTGAGGAGCTGCAGCAGGGGAAGGCCACGCTCATGTGTCTGGCCAACAAGGGCTTCCCCTCAGCCTGGAGTCTGTCCTGGAAGGTGGACGGCAGCAGCAGCAGCAGCAGCAGCAGCTGGGAGGAGAGCAGGAGCCCCGGGGTGCTGGAGAGCGACGGCCGCTACAGCTGGAGCAGCACCCTGAGGCTCCCTGCAGACCAGTGGAGGAAGGTGGGCTCTGTGACCTGTGAGGCCACCCAGGGCTCCCAGACTCCAGTCACAGAGACACTGAGGAGAGACCAGTGTTCCCAGTCCTGACCTGACTCACTGGGACTCTGCTGCTGGTTTTACTCTGCTACTGCTCTCAGTCTGCACTCTGTAACTATCTCTCTCTTTCATCTGACGTGTTTCAGCAGCAATATTTACCAGCTTGTTGCTGTGTCTCAATATTATTTCACTGTTTCCACATAATAAAGACGTGTTGATCAAAGCAGCTGTTGTCATGTTTATTATTATCAAAGTGTCTGAATGATTTTATCTTCATGTGTCAGTGACTGTATTAAATCCAGAGAAACACTGAGCTGGAAAAAAAGTCTCATTTCCCTGTGATGATTTTAAAACAGATGTGTGAGATCACATCATGTGCAGCCAAATACACTGAATATTAAAGGAGGTTGTGAACTCAGACAAACCTCATAATTATAATTTAATCAGGACAAACCAGTGATGGCAGTAGTATAACTTCATGACTTGTTTTCATAATTAATAAAATACCTTCAGGACTCTAAAAAAAAATCTCTGTTGTAGTCGCTGCAGAATTTTATGTAATAATACAAATTCAACAAAAACTCATGGGAGGAACATTTTAATTAAAATCCTCCAATCATCTCTTATTACTGCTGTGAGATAATGTTAAAGACTCGTTGTTTTGAGTGTATCCAAAGGAAATGCATTACCCTTTAAGTAAACCTCGAATCATTTTGAAAAACATCCTAAATCTGAAAACAACAGCATGATATCATCGACATAGAGAGAAATAAAAAGAGTGTGATCAACAAATTTAACCTACAAAATATTTATATGCTGCTTCTGCTAAAAACTTCAACCACAGAGACTAATGAAGGATGGAAAAAGCAACAAATAAAAGTCTTGCTGAATTTCATCCTCCACAAATGTTTTTGTTTTGATCATAAAACTTTTTTGTTGTAATGCAAAACACAAAACATGACTAAAGGGTCATATTGACATGATTAATAATTTTCCAACTTGAATGAAACCAGGTGTTTTATAGTTTCTATTTTATACTTTAACTAATGAGTATTTGGTTTTCTATGAAAAATGGTAGAAGATTAAAAACATATTGATAATTTTAGTGTCCACATGTTATTAAACTCTAGAGCTGAAGTATTTCAGCAGAGGTTAGCATCTACAGACAGAAGAATGTTTCAGGCCCTGTTTTACTAAAAGTGTAAAAAGCAGAACTTTGTGGATTAAATACAGTATATTTAGTGTGAAAATGTTCAAAGTGATTATTATTGATGACATTTTTGTAGTGAAACCTCTGTTGTTTAGTGTCAGTGCAGCTGTTGAGTCAGATCAGTTCCTCTCCAGCTGAGGGAGGTTTTTGTACGACGCTTTTTCACTGTGTGAGCGGTGTGCTGGAACTCTGCTGACAGTAGTAAACTCCTGAATCTTCAGCCTGAACTCCACTGATGGTCAGAGTGTAGTCAGTGCCAGATCCACTGCCACTGAAACGACTTGAAACTCCAGACTGACGGGTTGCAGCATAATAAATCAGGAGTTTAGGAGCTTGTCCAGGTTTCTGAAGGTACCAGTTGAGGTAGCTACTAACACTTGTACTGGTTGTACATCTGATAGAAACAGTCTGTCCTGCAGTAGACGACTGAGCTCCAGGAGACTGAGTCAGGATGATTTGTCCTGATGAACCTGGAAAACATGAAAAAGAGGAGAAGAGTTATTGAGACAAATCCAGTTTGGAGAAAGATGATCAACATCCAAACAGAAGAGGATCATTTCTTTAACATGGAGAACAGATGGAAGAAGGTCCATGCTGCTTGTTTCAGTGTTTCTCCATCATAGCAGAACATCACTGTGGTGAACCTGGTCACATCCTGAAGCAAAGCTTTCAGCAGAGAGTCTCACCCTGAACAAGGAGCCCCAGGGTGGCCAGCAGTGGAACCAGTGACATCATCATTGTGCTGCCGGCGTGTCAGTGGCTCTGAAAGGCCTGGACAGCCACTGATCAACACTGGCCTCTTAACGGCTGGGAGCAGAGAGGCAGGACACATATGCAAACACACAGAGTCAGTGAAGTGTAGCTGTCCTCAACACATCAGCCTGTTTCCTCCTCACTGCTGAAGGCACTGACCTACAGATTTACATACTGACATGTAGAGGATACTGAGAGCTTTAGGAGCAAAGTGATCCAGTGATTTGTGGACAGTTTGGTTCAGTCTTTCCAGTTTGGTAACTTGACCTTCTTTGACAATGATTAGTGACATTGGTCACACTTTATTTTAGAGTAATGAGACATCATAAGTTGTACTTTTTGTCAAACTAGACAGAAACTACAGGTAATATAGTCTTTATTAGACAGTAAACAGACAATTATATCCTCAGTAAACTAATAAAACAAATTAAGCCATAATCTGTTTCAAATTATGTGAAAATTAGAAATGATATGGTCTTTCATAGAAAGTGAAAAAACAGTGTTATACACTGACTGACTAATAAGACGTAGCAAGCTGAATTTTATATCAAATTAGACAAAAACTTACAGTCAACAAAGTTATACCCAAGTTATAGACAAACTTTTAAATCACGATGTAATGTATAAATGTAAATGTATATACTTAGACTACTACACTGAATTATACTCTAATTGTAGATTAAATAGGAGATCCTCATATACTATTGCAAACAAGATCATGCAGTAAGAAATCAACTGCAGCACCATATGAGATCCAACACATATTCATTAGACACTACCCTTACTACCAGATAATACTGTAGACACCACACTTAATGCTGCCAACATGGAGCTACGATGGCTTCATTAGACAACACAGGCTGTAATTTGACGGATGTGGTGCTTTAATAATAATGGTCAGACAAAGAACAGAGCTCAGAGGATGATGCATTTATTTGGGCTTTATTTAACAGAGTTTCACTTTATTACAGGATCATTTGTTGATAATTACAATCGTGTTGGCACCTTATTCGACTTTCTTAGAGGTTTATTAGTGACACATTACAAGAAAACTGTAGTGCAAAATAAAACAGACCATTTTTATTTCCTACCTGTTAGACTGTTATCAGACTTTATTAGAGATTCATTAGCGACACAGAAATTGTACTTCAAAATAAAACCACTGTGACATTGATATAAAAGCAGGTTTGATATATTTGTTTGTTTGTAATGAGGAGATATCACCAAGTTAAACAGTGATGAGAGATGAGATTTTCCTCAGAAGATATGAATTTGTACATTTTAAAAATATACGATCTGAAATTTGAGGGATGTCCAGGTTCTGTTTGGTCCGTCTCTGATCATGAAGATTCTGATGCTGATCCGTGTCGTCATATTTTCTTTAAATGGATATAGTTGAGATGGCTTTTATTCAGTTTGAAGCTGAGGTCAAAGGTCATGGCCAAGACTTTTCTCATTAACTGGCCCAGGTTGGCTCCTCTTGATGATTTGGTTAATCAGGTGAGAACATGGGGTCTTATAATGGTTATATATGAATGTATGGTGAGAAGCTGTGACGGAGAACGTCATTTGATTTCCGCCAAAGTCTTCTTTTGTTCCTGAATGTGTTTTGTTGCGTTTTCATTAGTGGTTAAAGCAACATGGTGAAGTTTTAAAAGTGTGTGTGTGTGTGTGTGTGTGTGTGTGTGTGTGTGTGTGTGTGTGTGTGTGTATGTCCTCAGTGAAGTGTATCAGTCTCTGCAGTAGCTTCCAGCTGCAGCAGTCAGTTCAGTTTCTGAGGGAGGTTTTTGTACGACTCTTTTTCACTGTGTGAACACAGCTTGACTGTTGATGTAATGATAACTCTGACAGTAGTAAACTCCTGAATCTTCAGCCTGAAGTCCACTGATGGTCAGAGTGAAGTCAACTCCATTCCCTGCTCCACTTCCACTGAATCTGGAGGAGATTCCAGAGAATCTTGTTGTTGTTCGGTGGATGAGAGCTTTAGGAGCTTCTCCATGTTTCTGATGGTACCAGGCCAGGTAGTATTGAGAGCCAGAGTACTGAGCAACTTGTGTGCTGGCCCTACAGTCAATAGAAACAGTTTGACCGAGCTGCAGTGATTTGGCTGCTGGCTGAGTCAAGACAACATTTTGTCCAACAGAGCCTGAGGAGAGAGAAGAAACACTGGACATGAGATGGTGAGGTGAAGCTCAGCTACACTCCAGATGATTTTCACAGGACAGAAAAATGATTTTCTCACCCTGAGTGAAGCAGAGGAGAGTCCAGATGAGGACGGAGGTCAAAGTCATGTTTCTGATGAGGAGGATTTCTGTGTCTTCTGTTGTCATGAAGGACAGCTGTCAGTCATCCAGTGTTCAACTCTCAGGACTATAAACTCTCCCAGAGCACTGGAGCATGCTGCTGCTGATGCAAAGTGGCTCTCTATGGAAATGCTCTGACTGACTCCAACAGGGACTTGGATCACTCTCATCATGCTGCTGATCAATCAATCAATCAATCAATCAATCAATTTATCAGAGTATTGTTTAGAAAATATTTTAATACCAATTTTACATAATTTTGGCTTCATGGTTATCGAAAAAAATTGTGTTTTAAAATGTCATCTGTCTAATTTAAATTCACATGAAGAGAAAATGAAGTTTCATTTAAAAATGAATATATATGAAATAAAAACATGTTTTCTGTAAATCTGTGTCTCTGTGTTTTTGTCACTTTTCATATCAGCTGATGATATTTTACAATCACAGACTGATTTTGTTGAGTGTGTTTGTGTCAAAGTCAGAGAGCCGTGTCTCTCTACAGTCAGAGGTTTTTGTACGACGGCTCAGTCAGTTTGTATCACTGTGGTACACGTTCGGTGGAGGAACCAGACTGGAACTTGGAAGTAAGTCAAATATTTCAAGGTTTTTATTATTTCAGTCACGATTTTTTCCTTTTTCTTTAAATTTTAAGGAAAACAGTCTCTTCTCTGTATTTGTTTCATTTTTGCACAAATAATTTTTGCTAAGAGACAAAGTTCACTTCAGAAATAGAAATTCAAAAACTCATTGAAGAACATGAAGATAGAAAATATGAAGCCAGAAGATTAATCATTATTTTACACTTTAATAGTAAATCTTGTAGGTTGAGTTCAGTCAGACAGAGTCAGAGCCGTGTCTCTCTACACTCAGAGGTTTTTGTACGACGGCTCAGTCAGTTTGTATCACTGTGGTGGACTTTTGGTGGAGGAACCAGACTGGAACTTGGAAGTAAGTTTCTGCACAAATACTAAATAAAATACTGTAAAGTTACTTTTTAACTCCTATTTTTTGGATGTTTGAGGCAGATAAATATATCTTGTTTTAATTCTGACACTTTTAGTCGTCATGTTTTAATTCTCCTCCTTTATCATGGAGGCTAACTCAGAGCAGCTTTACTAAACATTTCTTTACACGTTCCTGTCAAACTGAAATTTAAACAGCTTGAAGTGTAGAAAAGATAAAACTGTTTCAAATGTTTTCCAAGATGAATTGTTTGTTTTCCACCTCGATGATAACAGTATTAAAGAGGATTTAAAAAATCCACATGTAGAACATTTGATTGTAGTCGGTTCATCTTCTGTTTTTGTGTTTGTGTCCACTAAATATTTTAAAGTCACATATAGTTCAGGTTTTGGATGATTCTGATGAGAAAGTCTTTGCTCTTATATTTCCAGTGTAGTTTGACATGTTTCAGCTCATATGAGGACTCTTTGTGTGCTGATATGCATGAGAGGTTTCTTAAAGGGAAGTGAAACCATGTGTGAGTGAGTGACTGGTGGAGCAGAAAAACCCTCTGACAGAAACTCCTTAAAGGACTAAATCATGTCTCACACAGTGAAGGTGTCCAGGTTGAGTTTGATTGACTGCTGTGTGGTCCCTGTCCTCTAAGCTGATTGGTGTCTCCTAGGTGATGTCCGTCCCGCCCTGACGGTGCTGCCCCCCTCCAGTGAGGAGCTGCAGCAGGGGAAGGCCACGCTCATGTGTCTGGCCAACAAGGGCTTCCCCTCAGCCTGGAGTCTGTCCTGGAAGGTGGACGGCAGCAGCAGCAGCAGCAGCAGCAGCAGCAGCAGCTGGGAGGAGAGCAGGAGCCCCGGGGTGCTGGAGAGCGACGGCCGCTACAGCTGGAGCAGCACCCTGAGGCTCCCTGCAGACCAGTGGAGGAAGGTGGGCTCTGTGACCTGTGAGGCCACCCAGGGCTCCCAGACTCCAGTCACAGAGACACTGAGGAGAGACCAGTGTTCCCAGTCCTGACCTGACTCACTGGGACTCTGCTGCTGGTTTTACTCTGCTACTGCTCTCAGTCTGCACTCTGTAACTATCTCTCTCTTTCATCTGACATGTTTCAGCAGCAATATTTACCAGCTTGTTGCTGTGTCTCAATATTATTTCACTGTTTCCACATAATAAAGACGTGTTGATCAAAGCAGCTGTTTTCATGTTTATTATTATCAAAGTGTCTGAATGATTTTACCTTCATGGTGTCAGTGACTGTATTAAATCCAGAGAAACACTGAGCTGGAAAAAAAGTCTCATTTCCCTGTGATGATTTTAAAAGAAATGTGTGAGATCACATCATGTGCAGCCAAATACACTGAATATTAAAGGAGGTTGTAAACTCAGACAAATCTCATAATTATAATTTAATCAGGACAAACCAGTGATGGCAGTAGTATAACTTCATGACTTGTTTTCATAATTAATAAAATACCTTCAGGACTGTAAAAAAACATCTCTGTTGTAGTCGCTGCAGAATTGTCTGTAATAATACAAATTCATCAAAAACTAATGGGAGGAACAATTTAATTAAAATCCTCCAATCATCTCTTATTACTGCTGTGAAATTATGTTAAAGACTCGTTGTTTTGAGTGTATCCAAAGGAAATGCATTACCCTTTAAGTAAACCTCGAATCATTTTGAAAAACATCCTAAATCTGAAAACAACAGCATGATATCATCGACATAGAGAGAAATAAAATGAGTGTGATCAACAAATTTAACCTACAAAATATTTATATGCTGCTTCTGCTAAAAACTTCAACCACAGAGACTAATGAAGGATGGAAAAAGCAACAAATAAAAGTCTTGCTGAATTTCATACTCCACAAATGTTTTTGTTTTGATCATAAAACTTTTTTGTTGAAATGCAAAACACAAAACATGACTAAAGTGTCATATTGACATGATTAATAATTTTCCAACTTGAATGAAACCAGGTGTTTTATAGATTCAATTTTATACTTTAACTAATGAGTATTTGGTTTTCTATGAAAAATGGTAGAAGATTAAAAACATATTGATAATTTTAGTGTCCACATGTTATTAAACTTTAGAGCTGAAGTATTTCAGCAGAGGTTAGCATCTACAGACAGAAGAATGTTTCAGTCCCTGTTTTACTAAAAGTGTAAAAAGCAGAACTTTGTGGATTAAATACAGTATATTTAGTGTTAAAATGTTCAAAGTGATTATTATTGATGACATTTTTGTAGTGAAACCTCTGTTGTTTAGTGTCAGTGCAGCTGTTGAGTCAGATCAGTTCCTCTCCAGCTGAGGGAGGTTTTTGTACGACGCTTTTTCACTGTGTGAGCGGGTAGCTGGAACCCTGCTGACAGTAGTAAACTCCTGAATCTTCAGCCTGAACTCCACTGATGGTCAGAGTGAAGTCAGTGCCAGATCCACTGCCACTGAAGCGACTTGAAACTCCAGACTGACGGGTTGTAGCTTTATAAATCAGGAGTTTAGGAGCTTGTCCAGGTTTCTGAAGGTACCAGTGGAGCCAGCCACTAACACTTGTACTGGTTGTACATCTGATAGAAACAGTCTGTCCTGCAGTAGACGACTGAGCTCCAGGAGACTGAGTCAGGATGATTTCTCCTGATGAACCTGGAAAACATGAAAAAGAGGAGAAGAGTTATTGAGACAAATCCAGTTTGGAGAAAGATGATCAACATCCAAACAGAAGAGGATCATTTCTTTAACATGGAGAACAGATGGAAGAAGGTCCATGCTGCTTGTTTCAGTGTTTCTCCATCATAGCAGAACATCACTGTGGTGAACCTGGTCGCATCCTGAAGCAAAGCTTTCAGCAGAGAGTCTCACCCTGAACAAGGAGCCCCAGGGTGGCCAGCAGTAGGACCAGTGACATCATCATTGTGCTGCCGGCGTGTCAGTGGCTCTGAAAGGCCTGGACAGCCACTGATCAACACTGGCCTCTTAACGGCTGGGAGCAGAGAGGCAGGACACATATGCAAACACACAGAGTCAGTGAAGTGTAGCTGTCCTCAACACACCAGCCTGTTTCCTCCTCACTGCTGAAGGCACTGACCTACAGATTTACACACTGACATGTAGAGGATACTGAGAGCTTTAGGAGCAAAGTGATCCAGTGATTTGTGGACAGTTTGGTTCAGACTTTCCAGTTTGGTAACTTGACCTTCTTTGACAATGATTAGTGACATTGGTCACACTTTATTTTAGAGTAATGAGACATTATAAGTTGTACTTTTTATCAAACATTTGTCAAACTACACACAAACTAGGGTCTCATAGTGGTTATATATGAGTGTATGGTGAGAAGCTGTGATGGAGAAAGTATTTTGAGTCTTCTTTTGTAACTGAATTTGTTTTGTTACGTTTTCATTAGTGGCTAAAGGATCATGGTGAAGTTTTTAAAAGATCAACACGTCGATTAAATTGTGTGAAAAATTGCTGAAAGTGGGCGTTACATCTGCGGTCAGAGGAGAGAGAGCGGCAGGCCTGACTGACAGATGTCAAGAGGCAGGTTATAAGTTTTCTATTTTTACATTTCAAGGTCCGAGCCTTCAGGCGCCCAGTTTCGAAAATGGAGAAAAGAGGAGGAGGAAATGAAATCCCAATATAGAGGTGTGTCATCTTTTATATCATTAAAAACAATACAGTGTTGTACAAAGACGTTTCATTTTTACCATCTAGCTTACATTAAAAAAGAGCAAAACTAGCTGATGTTAGCTGCTAAGGATGTTTCTGAATCATCTGAGTGTCAAGCCTGTTAGCTTATTTGGCTAACTGTTGCTGCTGTCTGGTTAACTGCTGCTGCTGTTCAGCGTTACTCCTCCTACCTACAGTGTTTGACATGGTGCTGAAATTCACTGACCACTTTGGACAAATAATTAGCCATATTGTTGGGCGTGTGGAACTATTTAATTGTAATGCAACCTATTATATTTGACTAATGCATAATCACAAGTAGGTAATAATGTGTCATGTTGGCCCACTGGTGTAAGTAGTAGTGTGCAGGCTGCAGCAGCTACATGTGTCTGCTTGTACAGTATTAATCAGGCTGATCTACTCTGTAACTGTCCAGATGCACTCAGGACATTTTTGCAGAAGCCTCCTACAGCTGCTGGAGAGGAGCCTTCTACTCTGACATGTACACCACTCTCTGAAGCATGTGAGTTCAGAAAATGATTCGTGGTCTCTGATACACTGCTGTGTTATTATTGTTTGTATTATCACTGAATGTTACAGTTAAACCTTGTTACTAATTAAATGAAGGTCTTAGTCAAAATGGATAAAGCTTATTAGTACAGTGCCTATTTTATATGAAGTAGAATGACACAACAGACTCAATGCAGTGGTGTAACAGTATGGATGTACTGTATGTTTAACAGTAGCTCAGGTCAGGCAACAAGCAGCAGCAGAAAACATCCAGAGAAACGCAGCCTGAAGCAGGAGAGTTGTGTTAACTGTATGTTTCTGTTTCTAGTTTTATTCAGTGTTGTTTGAGAAGTCATTAAAATGTTGATTTTTCTGATGGCTGTTGTCCATATATTGTAGTGACAGGCTTTAGGTGTGTGTGTGTGTGTGTGTGTGTGTGTGTGTGTGTGTGTGTGTCCTCAGTGAAGTGTATCAGTCTCTGCAGTAGCTTCCAGCTGCAGCAGTCAGTTCAGTTTCTGAGGGAGGTTTTTGTACGACTCTTTTTCACTGTGTGAACACATGCTGACTGTTGATGTAATGATAACTCTGACAGTAGTAAACTCCTGAATCTTCTGCCTGAAGTCCACTGATGGTCAGAGTGAAGTCAACTCCATTCCCTGCTCCACTTCCACTGAATCTGGACGAGATTCCAGAAAGTCTTGTTGTTGTTAGGTAGATGAGAGCTTTAGGAGCTTCTCCATGTTTCTGATGGTACCAGGCGAGGTAATATTGAGAGCCAGAGTACTGAACAACTTGTGTGCTGGCCCTACAGTCAATAGAAACAGTTTGACCGAGCTGCACTGATTTGGCTTCTGGCTGAGTCAAGACAACATTTTGTCCAACAGAGCCTGAGGAGAGAGAAGAAACACTGGACATGAGATGGTGAAGTGAAGCTCAGCTACACTCCAGATGATTTTCACAGGACAGAAAAATGATGTTCTCACCCTGAGTGAAGCAGAGGAGAGTCCAGATGAGGACGGAGGTCAAAGTCATGTTTCTGATGAGGAGGATTTCTGTGTCTTCTGTTGTCATGAAGGACAGCTGTCAGTCATCCAGTGTTCAACTCTCAGGACTATAAACTCTCCCAGAGCACTGGAGCATGCTGCTGCTGATGCAAAGTGGCTCTCTATGGAAATGCTCTGACTGACTCCAACAGGGACTTGGATCACTCTCATCATGCTGCTGATCAATCAATCAATCAATTTATCAGAGTATTGATTAGAAAATATTTTAATACCATTTTTATATAATTTTGGCTTCATGGTTATCGAAAAAATTGTGTTTTAAAATGTCGTCTGTCGAATTTGAATCAATTTAAAGAGAAAATAAAGTTTCATTTAAAAATGAATATATATGAAATAAAAACATGTTTTCTGTGAATCTGTGTCTCTGTGTTTTTGTCACTTTTCATATCAGCTGATGATATTTTACAAACACAGACTGATTTTGTTGAGTGTGTTTGTGTCAAAGTCAGAGAGCCGTGTCTCTCTACAGTCAGAGGTTTTTGTACGACGGCTCAGTCAGTTTGTATCACTGTGGTACACGTTCGGTGGAGGAACCAGACTGGAACTTGGAAGTAAGTCAAATATTTAAATGTTTTTATTATTTCAGTCGCAATTTCTCTTTTTTTCTTTAAATTTTAAGGAAAACAGTCTCTTCTCTGTATTTATGTTTAACTTTTGCACAAATAATTTTTTGCTAACAAACAAAGTTCACTTCAGAAATAGAAATTCAAAAACTCATTGAAGAACATGAAGATAGAAAATATGAAGCCAGAAGATGAATCTTTATTTTACACTTTAATAGTAAATCTTGTAGGTTGAGTTCAGTCAGACAGAGTCAGAGCCGTGTCTCTCTACAGTCAGAGATTTTTGTACGACGGCTCAGTCAGTTTGTATCACTGTGGTTGACTTTTGGTGGAGGAACCAGACTGGAACTTGGAAGTAAGTTTCTGCACAAATACTAAATAAAATACTGTAAAGTTACTTTTTAATTCCTATTTTTTGGATGTTTGAGGCAGATAAATATATCTTGTTTTAATTCTGACACTTTTAGTCGTCATGTTTTAATTCTCCTCCTTTATCATGGAGGCTAACTCAGAGCAGCTTTACTAAACATTTCTTTACACGTTCCTGTCAAACTGAAATTAAAACAGCTTGAAGTGTAGAAAAGATAAAACTGTTTCAAATGTTTTCCAAGATGAATTGTTTATTTTCCACCTCGATAACAGTATTAAAGAGGATTTTAAAAATCTGCATGTAGAACATTTGATTGTAGTCGGTTCATCTTCTGTTTTTGTGTTTGTGTCCGCTAAATAATTTAAAGTGACATATAGTTCAGGTTTTGGATGATTCTGATGAGAAAGTCTTTGCTCTTTTATTTCCAGTGTAGTTTGACATGTTTCAGCTCATATGAGGACTCTTTGTGTGCTGATATGCATGAGAGGTTTCTTAAAGGGAAGTGAAACCATGTGTGAGTGAGTGACTGGTGGAGCAGAAAAACCCTCTGACAGAAACTCCTTAAAGGACTAAATCATGTCTCACACAGTGAAGGTGTCCAGGTTGAGTTTGATTGACTGCTGTGCGGTCCCTGTCCTCTAAGCTGATTGGTGTCTCCTAGGTGATGTCCGTCCCGCCCTGACGGTGCTGCCCCCCTCCAGTGAGGAGCTGCAGCAGGGGAAGGCCACGCTCATGTGTCTGGCCAACAAGGGCTTCCCCTCAGCCTGGAGTCTGTCCTGGAAGGTGGACGGCAGCAGCAGCAGCAGCAGCAGCAGCTGGGAGGAGAGCAGGAGCCCCGGGGTGCTGGAGAGCGACGGCCGCTACAGCTGGAGCAGCACCCTGAGGCTCCCTGCAGACCAGTGGAGGAAGGTGGGCTCTGTGACCTGTGAGGCCACCCAGGGCTCCCAGACTCCAGTCACAGAGACACTGAGGAGAGACCAGTGTTCCCAGTCCTGACCTGACTCACTGGGACTCTGCTGCTGGTTTTACTCTGCTACTGCTCTCAGTCTGCATTCTGTAACTATCTCTCTCTTTCATCTGACATGTTTCAGCAGCAATATTTACCAGCTTGTTGCTGTGTCTCAATATTATTTCACTGTTTCCACATAATAAAGACGTGTTGATCAAAGCAGCTGTTTTCATGTTTATTATTATCAAAGTGTCTGAATGATTTAATCTTCATGGTGTCAGTGACTGTATTAAATCCAGAGAAACACTGAGCTGGAAAAAAGTCTCATTTCCCTGTGATGATTTTAAAACAAATGTGTGAGATCACATCATGTGCAGCCAAATACACTGAATATTAAAGGAGGTTGTAAACTCAGACAAAACTCATAATTATAATTTAATCAGTACAAACAGTGATGACAGTAGTTTAACTTCAAGACTTGTTTTCATAATCATTAAAATACCTTCAGGACTGTAAAAAACTCTCTGTTGTAGTCGCTGCAGAATCAT
The DNA here is from genome assembly GCF_965226575.1 of Pagrus pagrus. Classification (NCBI taxonomy): domain Eukaryota; kingdom Metazoa; phylum Chordata; class Actinopteri; order Spariformes; family Sparidae; genus Pagrus; species Pagrus pagrus. The sequence goes on along the minus strand of NC_140201.1, from coordinate 1,169,411 downwards.
CTCTTATTACTGCTGTGAAATTATGTTAAAGACTCGTTGTTTTGAGTGTATCCAAAGGAAATGCATTACCCTTTAAGTAAACCTCGAATCATTTTGAAAAACATTTCCTAAATCTAAAAACAACAGCATGATATCATCGACATAGAGAGAAATGAAAAGAGTGTGATCAACAAACTTTAACTGCAACATATTTATATGCTGCTTCTGCTACAAACTTCAACCACAGAGACTAATGAAGGATGGAAAAAGCCACGAATAAAAGTGTTGCTGAATTTCATACTCCACAAATGTTTTTGTTTTGATCATAAAACGTTTTTTGTTGTAATGCAAAACACAAAACATGACTAAAATGTCAAATTGACATGATTAATAATTTTACAACTTGAATGAAACCAGGTGTTTTATAGATTCAATTTTATAATTTAACTAATGAGTTTTTGGGTTTTCTATGAAAAATGGTAGAAGATTAAAAACATATTGATAATTTTAGTGTCCACATGTTATTAAACTCTAGAGCTGAAGTATTTCAGCAGAGGTTAGCATCTACAGACAGAAGAATGTTTCAGTCTCTGTTCTACTAAAATTGTAAAAAGCAGAACTTTTTGGATTAAATACAGTATATTTAGTGTTAAAATGTTCAAAGTGATTATTATTGATGACATTTTTGTAGTGAAACCTCTGTTGTTTAGTGTCAGTGCAGCTGTTGAGTCAGATCAGTTCCTCTCCAGCTGAGGGAGGTTTTTGTACGACGCTTTTTCACTGTGTGAGCGGTGTGCTGGAACTCTGCTGACAGTAGTAAACTCCTGAATCTTCAGCCTGAACTCCACTGATGGTCAGAGTGAAGTCAGTGCCAGATCCACTGCCACTGAAACGACTTGAAACTCCAGACTGACGGGTTGTAGCATAATAAATCAGGAGTTTAGGAGCTTGTCCAGGTTTCTGGAGGTACCAGTGGAGGTAGCTATTAACATTTGAACTGGTTGTACATCTGATAGAAACAGTCTGTCCTGCAGTAGACGACTGAGCTCCAGGAGACTGAGTCAGGATGATTTCTCCTGATGAACCTGGAAAACATAAAAAAGAGGAGAAGAGTTATTGAGACAAATCCAGTTTGGAGAAAGATGATCAACATCCAAACAGAAGAGGATCATTTCTTTAACATGGAGAACAGATGGAAGAAGGTCCATGCTGCTTGTTTCAGTGTTTCTCCATCATAGCAGAACATCACTGTGGTGAACCTGGTCGCATCCTGAAGCAAAGCTTTCAGCAGAGAGTCTCACCCTGAACAATGAGCCCCAGGGTGGCCAGCAGTAGGATCAGTGACATCATCATTGTGCTGCCGGCGTGTCAGTGTCTCTGAAAGGCCTGGACAGCCACTGATCAACACTGGCCTCTTAACGGCTGGGAGCAGAGAGGCAGGACACATATGCAAACACACAGAGTCAGTGAAGTGTAGCTGTCCTCAACACACCAGCCTGTTTCCTCCTCACTGCTGGACCACTCACTGTTTAAATCATCCTCATCTAGATCCACACAAACTTACACTTCATAGAAAATCATTCATTTATCTTGAAACATTTGATTGCAGCTTGATTTTTCTTTTCATATCAGGTGACTTTTTATTTAAACTGATTTTACTGTAAACGTTAAACCACAACAAACTGATGGTTTTGTTCAGGAATGAAACTTTACAGAACAGAGACACATTTTTAGTTTTCATGCATGCTGTTCACTAGAGTGGACAGATATTTGGACAACTTGTCCACAATTACATTTGATGATTATCTTTGTGTCTCTTTGTCATTTATGAGATATGGCATCATAAATTTAAAATGTCGGAGGGAAGAGGAGATGCACCTCATGTATAACTGTTGAATCTGTTTATTCTTCCAAAAACAGACAGATAAATAAATAAATTCAATAAGGTGTGAGAAAAATACTTTTATAAAGTAATCTTTATTGCGATACATTTTTTTCTGTGACTGAAAATACATCTGAAACGGTTCAGACACTTTTATCTTTAGGACTGAAACCTGTCTGTCGTCATGGTTCAGCAGTGATGCCTCTCTGTTGCCATGGTTACTGATCTCAGAGACAGAAGTGAAACCAGTTTCAAGATCATTTTCATCCGATCTGAGAAAGACCGACAGAAGCAGCAGCCTCCTCTGCTGCAGCCATCGACTTTAATCAAACTCTATTAACTTCACTTTACTGCCACCCAGTGGTGACACTGGAGACTTCTGCCAGAACATGTGAGAGCTACAAACTTTAAAATCTTTATGTGGTCAATCAGAGCTTCAGGTGAAATATTTAAACATCCCATATTTAAACAGGGTGCTTGGCCTCCTGTCTGTCCAGGTGATCGCGGTCTGGCTGATTATGAATAACCAATGAGAGGGGGTAGGGCACTAGGCTCTCTCTCTCTCCCTCTGGCTGGCTGTGGTATTATGTTTTGTCTTATGTTCATCTGATGGGTGCAGTAGTGAAGTTTTGATGGTTTGATAGTTTCAGCTAGGTTCAGTTGTTTCTTTGTGTTGGGGTCGAGTGTTAGCCCCCAGCTCTGACGGCCCTGGTGCGTTGATGCTGCCCTTTTGTTTGTTTGGCCGGCCCATCAGTTTGTTTGTTTGTTTGTTTCTGGGTTTTCCCCTTTGTTTGGTTGTTGTTCAGTTAATAAACTAACCTTCCTTTAAACTTCTTTGATTGTCTTATGTTAGACCTCTTGTAGGGTGTTGTAACATAAATTTGGGGCTTGTCCTAACTAAATGAAGCTGGGTTTTGTGTTTCCTGTAGATGTTTGCTTAGTGGCAGTAAATCTGTGTATCCTGTAGTTTGAATGTCAATTTGTTATTAGCCAGTTGTACTGTGTGTTGCTCTTGTGGGGTTTGGGTAACTTTGTGGACACAGTTTTGTTGGTTGTTTTGTAGTCGTGCTTGTTGCAGTGTAGTACTTTTGTAACTGAAGTTGCAGTCAGTTGCTGTTTAAGGCAGCAGGGTTTTGTGCCGTAGGCTGTGTGTGTTGCCTCTGATGAAGATGGAGTTCAAGTTGGCTGAGTTTGTTGAAGCTGCTACTCTTGAGGTCAAGCTGCTGCAAAGTGCAGATTTTGACATGAGTAAAAACATCTGCTTAGTTCCTCCTTTTAATAAGGAGGATGTGGATAAATATTTCATATTGTTTAAGCGGGTGGCTTCTGCACTTAAATGGTCGAAAAATTTGTGGGCGCTGTTGTTGCGGAGTGTCTTGTCCGGTAAAACGCAGATGGTTTACTCATTAATTCTGGTGGATGACAGTCTAGAGTTTGACACAGTAAAAGTTGCGGTGCTTAAAGTTTACCAGTTGGTAGCAGAAGCTTACCGTCAAATGTCCGTAGATTGAGGACGCAAGAACATCAGACTTACATGGAATTTGCTCGGGAGAAGGAGGCTCTGTTTGATCGCTGGTGCACAGCTAATGAAGTATGAGATTTTGAGCAGTGAGAACAGTTGGTGCTGATGGAGGAGTTTAAAAGCTGCCTCTGGTGAGATGTGTTGATGTTGATGTTTCACATGATGTGAATTTGGTTTGTGTGTCTGTGGTAGTACTGGCTGTAAATTCCTTACAGGCCAGCCCAACCTACAAAAAAATCTAAACAAAAAACATGTAAAACTAGGGGAATGCCCAATGTCTGCTACTTGGACAACAAACAATAAACAAATGCCTCTTCTCACTATATTAAATCATGGGCGTAACCACCATATACTTTGAGGGGGGGACGTGTCAGACGGTAAGCAACTAGACACCTAAAAAGTAGTGCTATGGTCAAAATGAGCGTGCTAATTTTTGAATGAATGTGAAACAATTATCGCGTTTAAATGGCTCAGTATTAAAGCTAGAATGAAGATACAGCATATGAAACTAGAATATATAAGGCATCCATTGGTACCAACCATGAGCATAATAGCTTGTTGGAAAATGGGCTGAATAATGGTCCAAAGTTAGGCTAAATTCTGGTGGGGAAAGACTTTTAAAAGGGCAAGGGTGTGTGATTGATGGTTTTAAAATTCAGTTGGCACTTAAACAGGCTTGGTAAGGTTAAAGCAAATAACACTAGCAGCAATAAAAGCTAAATATTTAATGCATCAAATTAAAATGATCATTAGGGTCAGTCATTGTTCTAGTACAATAATGAGGCAAGATGGAGGGAGAGGACCCACAGAGACCTGCTCTGAAGATGATCAGGTAAGACATAATATGAGTCTAAACAACATGATAGCATTATTTTTACCTAGTCATACATGTCAGCAGTAAACTAGTAATAAGAGCATAATATTCAAATTAAAACGATCATTAGGGTCAGTCATTGTTCCTCTGGTACAATAATGGTATCTGGTCACAATGCAGGCAGCACAGAGAGACAGAGAGAGGGACAGTCACAGGCAAGATATAGGGAGAGGACACACAGAAAATAATATCCGGGGAAGGGCTCACATTTGGACCCCCCGAATATCTATACCATGGTTACGCCCTTGTAATAAATAAATGTGCTCCTACAAGTCCCAGGGAAATAAAATGGTAAACTGAAGGTGAAGGGGCTTGGGTTTTAAGGGGTTCCCCAAATAAACAAAGTTCTCTCAAGAAAGATGTGGGCAGCCAAGAAAACAAAATAGGGCCTAAAAAGACCAGAGTTTCTCGCTGGCAATCTAACGGGGAATGAGGTTCTCAGTAATTCAGGGAGCGATTGAGAATGGGTCAAGGGCAGATTCAGTATGAGGGTGAGAGCCAGCGGTGTGCCATTTCCCACCCCTCTTGTCGCACCCTGATTAGCTGGGAGGGAAATGCCCCAAGCTGCTTCCACTCCTCAATCAGGAGTCAGTCCCCCACCTGTGCACAGGTGCTCTGAATCTCCTGCATCAGTCATAAGGAAAATCAGCCCAAACAAAGAAAATAAGCAAGTCACAAACAATTGGACTGCTACATCTCTTCATCAGTGGAGCTTTAATGGTCTGATTGAGCTTCTTCACTGGACCTGTTCTCCTCAATTGAGGAAACTTTCAGGTTGTTGATGTGGACTGAACATCATGTGTGTGTGTGTGTGTGTGTGTGTGTGTGTCCTCAGTGAAGTGTATCAGTCTCTGCAGTAGCTTCCAGCTGCAGCAGTCAGTTCAGTTTCTGAGGGACGTTTTTGTACGACTCTTTTTCACTGTGTGAACACATACTGACTGTTGATGTTATGATAACTCTGACAGTAGTAAACTCCTGAATCTTCAGCCTGAAGTCCACTGATGGTCAGAGTGAAGTCAACTCCATTCCCTGCTCCACTTCCACTGAATCTGGACGAGATTCCAGAAAATCTCTCTGTTGTACGGATGATCAGAAGTTTAGGAGCTTCTCCAGGTTTCTGATGGTACCAGGCCAGGTAGTATTGAGAGCCAGAGTACTGAGCAACTTGTGTGCTGGCCCTACAGTCAATAGAAATAGTTTGACCGAGCTGCAGTGATTCGGCTGCTGGCTGAGTCAAGACAACATTTTGTCCAACAGAGCCTGAGGAGAGAGAAGAAACACTGGACATGAGATGGTGAAGTGAAGCTCAGCTACACTCCAGATGATTTTCACAGGACAGAAAAATTATGTTCTCACCCTGAGTGAAGCAGAGGAGAGTCCAGATGAGGACGGAGGTCAAAGTCATGTTTCTGATGAGGAGGATTTCTGTGTCTTCTGTGGTCATGAAGGACAGCTGTCAGTCATCCAGTGTTCAACTCTCAGGACTATAAACTCTCCCAGAGCACTGGAGCATGCTGCTGCTGATGCAAAGTGGCTCTCTATGGAAATGCTCTGACTGACTCAGACAGGGACTTGGATCACTCTCATCATGCTGCTGATCAATCAATCAATCAATCAATTTATCAGAGTATTGTTTAGAAAATATTTTAATACCAATTTTATATCATTTTGGCTTCATGGTTATCGAAAAAAATTGTGTTTTAAAATGTCGTCTGTCTAATTTAAATTCACATGAAGAGAAAATGAAGTTTCATTTAAAAATGAATATATATGAAATAAAAACATGTTTTCTGTAAATCTGTGTCTCTGTGTTTTTGTCACTTTTCATATCAGCTGATGATATTTTACAATCACAGACTGATTTTGTTGAGTGTGTTTGTGTCAAAGTCAGAGAGCCGTGTCTCTCTACAGTCAGAGGTTTTTGTACGACGGCTCAGTCAGTTTGTATCACTGTGGTACACGTTCGGTGGAGGAACCAGACTGGAACTTGGAAGTAAGTCAAATATTTCAAGGTTTTTATTATTTCAGTCACGATTTTTTCCTTTTTCTTTAAATTTTAAGGAAAACAGTCTCTTCTCTGTATTTATGTTTAATTTTTGCATAAATAATTTTTTGCTAAGAGACAAAGTTCACTTCAGAAATAGACATTCAAAAACTCATTGAAGAATATGAAGATAGAAAATATGAAGCCAGAAGATGAATCATTATTTTACACTTTAATAGTAAATCTTGTAGGTTGAGTTCAGTCAGACAGAGTCAGAGCCGTGTCTCTCTACAGTCAGAGGTTTTTGTACGACGGCTCAGTCAGTTTGTATCACTGTGGTGGACTTTTGGTGGAGGAACCAGACTGGAACTTGGAAGTAAGTTTCTGCACAAATACTAAATAAAATACTGTAAAGTTACTTTTTAATTCCTATTTTTTGGATGTTTGAGGCAGATAAATATATCTTGTTTTAATTCTGACACTTTTAGTCTTCATGTTTTAATTCTCCTCCTTTATCATGGAGGCTAACTCAGAGCAGCTTTACTAAACATTTCTTTACACGTTCCTGTCAAACTGAAAGTTAAACAGCTTGAAGTGTAGAAAAGATAAAACTGTTTCAAATGTTTTCCAAGATGAATTGTTTATTTTCCACCTCGATGATAACAGTATTAATGAGGATTTTAAAAATCCACATGTAGAACATTTGATTGTAGTCGGTTCATCTTCTGTTTTTGTGTTTGTGTCCACTAAATATTTTAAAGTCACATATAGTTCAGGTTTTGGATGATTCTGATGAGAAAGTCTTTGCTCTTTTATTTCCAGTGTAGTTTGACATGTTTCAGCTCATATGAGGACTCTTTGTGTGCTGATATGCATGAGAGGTTTCTTAAAGGGAAGTGAAACCATGTGTGAGTGAGTGACTGGTGGAGCAGAAAAACCCTCTGACAGAAACTCCTTAAAGGACTGAATCATGTCTCACACAGTGAAGGTGTCCAGGTTGAGTTTGATTGACAGCTGTGCGGTCCCTGTCCTCTAAGCTGATTGGTGTCTCCTAGGTGATGTCCGTCCCGCCCTGACGGTGCTGCCCCCCTCCAGTGAGGAGCTGCAGCAGGGGAAGGCCACGCTCATGTGTCTGGCCAACAAGGGCTTCCCCTCAGCCTGGAGTCTGTCCTGGAAGGTGGACGGCAGCAGCAGCAGCAGCAGCAGCTGGGAGGAGAGCAGGAGCCCCGGGGTGCTGGAGAGCGACGGCCGCTACAGCTGGAGCAGCACCCTGAGGCTCCCTGCAGACCAGTGGAGGAAGGTGGGCTCTGTGACCTGTGAGGCCACCCAGGGCTCCCAGACTCCAGTCACAGAGACACTGAGGAGAGACCAGTGTTCCCAGTCCTGACCTGACTCACTGGGACTCTGCTGCTGGTTTTACTCTGCTACTGCTCTCAGTCTGCACTCTGTAACTATCTCTCTCTTTCATCTGACATGTTTCAGCAGCAATATTTACCAGCTTGTTGCTGTGTCTCAATATTATTTCACTGTTTCCACATAATAAAGACGTGTTGATCAAAGCAGCTGTTTTCATGTTTATTATTATCAAAGAGTCTGAATGATTTTATCTTCATGTGTCAGTGACTGTATTAAATCCAGAGAAACACTGAGCTGGAAAAAAGTCTCATTTCCCTGTGATGATTTTAAAACAAATGTGTGAGATCACATCATGTGCAGCCAAATACACTGAATATTAAAGGAGGTTGTAAACTCAGACAAAACTCATAATTATAATTTAATCAGGACAAACCATTGATGGCAGTAGTATAACTTCATGACTTGTTTTCATAATTAATAAAATACCTTCAGGACTGTAAAATAAATCTCTGTTGTAGTCGCTGCAGAATTGTCTGTAATAATACAAATTGATCAAAAACTAATGGGAGGAGCATTTTAATTAAAATCCTCCAATCATCTCTTATTACTGCTGTGAGATAATGTTAAAGACTCGTTGTTTTGAGCGTATCCAAAGGAAATGCATTACCCTTTAAGTAAACCTCGAATCATTTTGAAAAACATCCTAAATCTGAAAACAACAGCATGATATCATCGACATAGAGAGAAATAAAATGAGTGTGATCAACAAACTTAACCTACAAAATATGTATATGCTGCTTCTGCTAAAAACTTCAACCACAGAGACTAATGAAGGTTGGAAAAAGCAATAAATAAAAGTGTTGCTGAATTTCATACTCCAGAAATGTTTTTGTTTTGATCATAAAACTTTTTTTGTTGTAATGCAAAACACAAAACATGACTAAAATGTCAAATTGACATGATTAATAATTTTACAACTTGAATGAAACCAGGTGTTTTATAGATTCAATTTTATACTTTAACTAATGAGTATTTGGTTTTCTATGAAAAATGGGAGAAGATTAAAAACATATTGATAATTTTAGTGTCCACATGTTATTAAACTCTAGAGCTGAAGTATTTCAGCAGAGGTTAGCATCTACAGACAGAAGAATGTTCCAGTCCCTGTTTTACTAAAAGTGTAAAAAGCAGAACTTTTTGGATTAAATACAGTATATTTAGTGTTAAAATGTTCAAAGTGATTATTATTGATGACATTTTTGTAGTGAAACCTCTGTTGTTTAGTGTCAGTGCAGCTGTTGAGTCAGATCAGTTCCTCTCCAGCTGAGGGAGGTTTTTGTACGACGCTTTTTCACTGTGTGAACGGTGTGCTGTAACCCTGCTGACAGTAGTAAACTCCTGAATCTTCAGCCTGAACTCCACTGATGGTCAGAGTGAAGTCAGTGCCAGATCCACTGCCACTGAAACGACTTGAAACTCCAGACTGACGGGATTGAACATTATAAATCAGGAGTTTAGGAGCTTCACCAGGTTTCTGAAGGTACCAATGAAGAGAGCTAGCACCAGCATATGAACTGGCTTTACATCTGATAGAAACAGTCTGTCCTGCAGTAGACGACTGAGCTCCAGGAGACTGAGTCAGGATGATTTCTCCTGATGAACCTGGAAAACATGAAAAAGAGGAGAAGAGTTATTGAGACAAATCCAGTTTGGAGAAAGATGATCAACATCCAAACAGAAGAGGATCATTTCTTTAACATGGAGAACAGATGGAAGAAGGTCCATGCTGCTTGTTTCAGTGTTTCTCCATCATAGCAGAACATCACTGTGGTGAACCTGGTCGCATCCTGAAGCAAAGCTTTCAGCAGAGAGTCTCACCCTGAACAAGGAGCCCCAGGGTGGCCAGCAGTAGGATCAGTGACATCATCATTGTGCTGCCGGCGTGTCAGTGGCTCTGAAAGGCCTGGACAGCCACTGATCAACACTGGCCTCTTAACGGCTGGGAGCAGAGAGGCAGGACACATATGCAAACACACAGAGTCAGTGAAGTGTAGCTGTCCTCAACACACCAGCCTGTTCCCTCCTCACTGCTGGACCACTCACTGTTTAAATCATCCTCATCTAGATCCACACAAACTTACACTTCATAGAAAATGATTCATTTACCTTGAAACATTTGATTGCAGCTTGATTTTTCTTTTCATATCAGGTGACTTTTTATTTAAACTGATTTTACTGTAAACGTTAAACCACAACAAACTGATGGTTTTGTTCAGGAATGAAACTTTACAGAACAGAGACACATTTTTAGTTTTCATGCATGCTGTTCACTAGAGTGGACAGATATTTGGACGACTTGTCCACAATTACATTTGATGATTATCTTTGTGTCTCTTTGTCATTTATGAGATATGGCATCATAAATTTAAAATGTCGGAGGGAAGAGGAGATGCACCTCATGTGTAACTGTTGAATCTGTTTATTCTTCAAAAAACAGACAAATACATAAATAAATTCAATAAGTTGTGAGAAAAATACTTTTATAAAGTAATATTTATTACAATACATTTTTTTCTGTGACTGAAAATACATCTGAAAGGATTCAGACACTTTTATCTTTAGGACTGAAACCTGTCTGTCGTCATGGTTCAGCAGTGATGCCTCTCTGTTGCCATGGTTACTGAGCTCAGAGACAGAAGTGAAACCAGTTTCAAGATCATTTTCATCCGATCTGAGAAAGACCGACAGAAGCAGCAGCCTCCTCTGCTGCAGCCATCGACTTTAATCAAACTCTATTAACTTCACTTTACTGCCACCCAGTGGTGACACTGGAGACTTCTGCCAAAACATGTGAGATCTACAAACTTTAAAATCTTTATGTGGTCAATCAGAGCTTCAGGTGAAATATTCAAACATCTGACATTAAAGATAGTTGATCAGAATTATTGCACATCTTCACCTGCTTCTGTTTTCTTCTTCTGTAATATATATTTGTACTGAATGTAAAGAGCCCCCTGCATTCCCCTTGTACATAATGTTTACATGTGCAATGATATAATTTATTTTCCCGGCGCTGTATTTACTGTTTTTGTGTGTAATGAGACAGTATAAGGGACAGTACTACACACTCCGGTCCAGCAGGTGGCGGTATATGCAGCTTATGAGTAACGTTTGCTGTCTGCATCAAATAAAAAAGAAGAAGAAATCTTACCGGAAGTAGTTGTATTTACTTCGGCTACATGCTAACTTCTTCTGTTTCCCATCACTGGCGCTACGGTCGGTGTGAATGAGCAGCACGTGTGTAGATACACTGCTTTAAGACGACTTTGTGTGATCTGTCTCGATGTTTCACTCCAGTTAGCAAAGAAGGCTAAAGGACGTTAGCGTAGCTGGTTAGCAGGGAACAGACGGAGGCGGAACTCACACAGCTCAGAGTAGCTTCTTAGCTTCAGTGGAGACCAAACTGTGTCTTTCATGGACCTAACATGTCCAGATAAGTCTGTCTGAAGAGACTCTGTGCTGTTCACTTTATTTAAACGTCCCGCATCATTATCTCCTGCTGTCCTCCGAACCCAATGAAGTTAGCTTAGCTTGCTAGCTGTAAATAGATGGACTCGAACGAACGTAATGTAACATCACTGCGCACAATCTGCTGAGAAAACATGTCTAAAGTCCAAACGCTGAGAGTTGTTGTGAAGCAGCGACTGACTGCGGCTGCTGAAGAGATATTTGAGCTGTTTGAAAGAACGATAGCAGAGTACGAGGAGGAACTGTGTCGACACCGGAAACTACTGGACGCTGTTTTCAAGCCTCAGGTCCAGTTACACAGAGCAGGTTGGTTCTGTTTACTTCTTCTTCTCACTTTACACTGAAGCCAGCTGACATCATCTGCCTCACTAAACCACTTCAAGGTCTTTATTGTCACATTCACAACAGATACAGTGAAGCAGTCAATGAACCTAAAGCTCAAACAACATCATGTGGTGTTCTGACTCTTCTGGTCAGTTTCAGAGAAACTTTACAGGTGCTCAAAGTCAAAAACAGTCACATGGTATTTAGTCCCTTGATAAATCAGCTGTTTGGAAGAAAAGTAATTGCCACCTTCTTTGATAATGGGTCATTTGTTTCCTACAGTTTAGTCAAAGTATTTAACAGAACCACTGCAGCTGAGTCCTGTTACATAACTTTACAGTTTCCTGCATCTAAAGCAGCATCAGGTTTGTGAACTGTGGCTGTTGGTAAGACAAACAAATGGTGAACTTTGGTGTTCACCATTTGGTGGTGTTTTAATTGACATTAGCTAAGCAGCTAACTTAATGCTTTGAATACAGCCATCATTGAAGAATCACAACCTCACGTTTAATGTGCAAACGTTACACTGTCAGAATGATCACAGGGTGTCTAAACTTTGTTCCACAGCTCGTGTTTAAAGGTAAAATCATACAGTCTCTGTAGATCATGCTCAGTAATATTCGCCAAAAAATGAAGTCCGGTCTCAATCGGAAGATGATGAAACTAACCTTTCACAATTAAATGAGATCTGATAAAATTAGATCGGTGCATCATTAACCTCCTTGATTGCAGCGGTCACGTCTCTGTTACTCAGTGAGTGCGACGCTGTTTTGCTCCGTGACTCAGTGTCATGCCTACCTGATGATGTTGACCTGATCAGATTGTGTTTATTTCATCATTTCCACTTGATTTTTGTGATTCAACTGTGGTTGCGTAGCTAAGTAGTTAAATCATTCCGTTATTTGTCTGTTTTAAGTGTGTTTGATATTTATATATTATAAAATTATATAAAATGTAATATTTCCGACTTTGTTGTGCTGTACATCCCAAGTCTGCACAGGCTGTTTTTATTTTGAAAATTGAGCATATGCACTATTCTGTTCCACTGTCTGACTTCCTGTTTGCTCTGTGTTGATTGGCGTGGCTGCGGTCCGCTTCCGTCAAAAGTAGACTTGCTGTGAATTCTCCGTGGAGCGGAGAGACGCTAATGTGTCGTGGTGCAGCCGGTGGAAACACGAGCATCATCTAGAACGGCTGCTGCTTCACATTCTGTGAAATCACAGCTGCTTTGATCACAGACCCCACACATTTAAGAAAGACATTAGATGTTAAGATGAGAGGAAATTACAGTTTTCTAATACATGTGTATGTATTTCATTATTCTCCACAGACGTCCAGCAGCTGTTGGTGAGTGAAGAAGAGGTTCCTCCTGAGCAGCAGGAGTGGAGCTCCAGTCTGGACCAGGAGGACCCACCGGAGTTGCCGCACATTAAAGAGGAACAGGAGGAACTCTGGACCAGTCAGGAGGGAGAGCAGCTTCGAGGGCTGGAGGAGGCTGATATCATCAAATTCACATTCACTCATGACCCTGTGAAGAGTAAAGACGATGAAGAGAGACCTCAGTCCTCACAGCTTCATCCAAGACAGACTGTCTTTGAGATCAGAGATGCAGAGCGTTGGACAACAGAAGCTGATGGAGAACCAGAACCAGCTAGGACTTTTAATCCAGATACTCTTTTACAACCAGTTACTCATGATGAGAAGTCTCACTCCCCTGAACCTGAGACTGAGGACAGTAATGTTTGGGAGGAAACCAGGGAGCCTCAGACAGCTTTAAACACTCTGCAAAACAATGAAGCACCTGGAAGTGATGTGGAGTGTTATACTAGAGAAACATCAATTAACTTTTCTGAGTTAGCCTCAAGCTTGGAACACAAGGGACGTCCACAGAAACCCATCGAGGTACAATCAGGACTGAAACCATTTAATTGCTCAGTTTGTGGTAAAGTATACCACTGTAAGAGCTCCTTAAACTCTCACATGAGACTTCATTCAAAGGAAAAACATTTCAGCTGCTCAGTTTGTAAAAAAACGTTTCCATGGAGAACAGCAGTTGTATCGCACATGAGAATGCACACAGGGGAGAAACCCTTCAGTTGTTCTTTCTGTGGCGCGAGATTCGCACGGAGCTCACATCTGACCATACACTTAAGAGTTCACACAGGAGAAAAACCTTTCAACTGCTCCGTTTGTAAAATGAGTTTCCGCGACAGCAGCACTTTGTCCAGACACATGAGAGTCCACACCGGGGAGAAACCGTTCAGTTGTTCAGTTTGTGGTAAAAGATTCACACAAGATGGAACCTTGAAACGACACCGGACTGTCCACACGGGGGAAGACAACATTTCGTTGCAGAGTTTGTGATTAAAGACTCACTCTTCAAAAAACACAAGTGTGTTGTGAGAGCAGCAGAAATGAATGAAGCTGCAGAGACGACAGACCTGAGCTGTAATACAGAGTCCAAAAGAAGGGAATCAGCTGATATTCACTTGTTTACTGCTGTTTGTCTTTTAGCTAAATAAGAACACTGACTGATGCCACAGGCTGATATTTCTCTGTTGTGTTACTTACATTTTGTGTTGGTACATTCCTGAGCTGCTGGCCCGTAACATCCACACCATCAGTTTATAACACTGTTAATTCAAATATGTATCAATGAGTAGGTGTTAATCAGATCTAATTTATTATCAGAACTCATCCTTACAAAGTGTCTGCTATTGATGCATCTAAAGTTTTCTTTCTTCGGTTAATTGAAAGCAGTTTTTTTTCTGCTTCAGTCAGCAGTACAAAGACAGTGTATACTGGTGTGATACATTTAAAACACGAGGAAACATAAGTTATTTAGAAATACCTCATCAGGTGCGATCTGGTCACTGTAACAGATACAGATTTTGTTCAGACATGTTTCTCATCCATGAACAGACTGTTTACTGAAAGACTTGATGACGGAGTTAAAAGATGAGGCTCAAAATAATAACGTGTTCGTCCGTCCCGCAGTAGGAAGCCCATCTGTTCCTACTGGACATGAATCTTTAAAAAACATATGTAGTTTCCTTTTTTTTAAAAAAGGTTAAGATATTTCTGAAAAACAGCTTCTCACTGTAGTTTTTATGCACATTATAATACACAGAAAAATACTCTTTAAAGTGGTGATCTTGAAGATTTCTGGAATTTTTTCTGGGAAAGTTGCCACCGACATGTTTCCTCAGTGGGCCAGAGGCTCAGTCATCATTGTGTTACCTCATTCGGAGATGGATGGTGACTTAACAGATATTTATTTACATGAAAATCTTCCAGATTATTTAAGGTCTATTATCTTCAGTACGAGAAACTTAATTTACTGCTGGGATCACTCCTTTATGACCAGAATGATGAAGTTTTCCCTGATGTCCACTGGATGGCCGTAGAGCCTCACTGAGCCTCTTTCAGAAAAGTAAATTCAACTTTTCCACTTTTTTATGACCGTTCCTGCTGATTTTTGTGTCATTTGTTAGTTTGAGTGCAAAGAACAATTCCTAAAAAAAAACAAACAAAAAAAACAGGAAGTATTGACAGACACTACTTGGTGGTGTAGCCTGTATTAATTCATGCTTAAGTAATTTAAAGTTTTGTTGGAGAGCAGAAAAATTTAAAACATCTGTTTCTGATCCGCTCTGTTCCCCAGCTGCTACTTCAGAGTTGACTTTTACTTTGAAATCCCTGCAGGAAGTGTACAGTTTTTGCCAGGAGCAGCTCAAAATATTGTAAAGATTTACTGTTGGTTTAAATCTCTATACTCACGCTCATTTGATTGTAAGTTATTGGATTTATACTGAAATTGTTTGAGAGTTTTTGTCACTGTTGTTATTTTTACTTCATAAAGTAACTTGTAACTGTTGTCTGAAGTGCTGAATAAATGAAATATACGACAGCAAAGTCTTTCTAATGCGTCGGACATTTATTGAGTTGGATTGTTGTTATAATTGTGTGAATTTACCTGATATAAGATTCTTTAGATTTTATCAATGACACTTCCTCCGCTGCTGTCTGACAGGTGGTAACACTTCACAGCTGATGTCCGTCCACTACCACGTCTCCCTACACACCCAACCCAAAAACTAAAATTCACTTAACTTTCAGTATTTCTCATCTAAATGTTCTGGACAAATTAAACTGTTGTTGAACACGACATTGAGTTACATCACAGATGTATTTCAACACAATGATTGTTACAGATTAAACTATCCGACAGTACATTAAGTAGTAAAATGGTTTTTCCACCTCAAACAGCTGCAAAATCAAAGTGCTGCTTACACGTTAATATATCAGTATTAATAATCTAATGATACAAGAAACATGGAATAACCTCCACAGGGGTCGTTCTGCTGCTGACTGATACTTGATTTAAAATAAAACAATCCAGAAAAATGACAGATAAATCGGGAAACTTGATATAAGTATGGAAAATGTAAAGACTTAAAGAAGAATAATAGAAAAAAGCAATAATTAATTCTTACTAAAGAGAGCTGGGCGTTGCTTTTATTTTGAAAATCAGCAAAGACGTGGTACCGGAAGCCGTTGTACCTAGCATGGCAGACATGCTAACTTGTCCCGGTGTGTTTGCGGTTGCGTTCGTTATTAAAACATAAATCAGAGTGAAACACTGGAGCCTGTGTGGATGAACGTGTGGAAGGAGAGTCGTTGTGAACTTTTTGGATGTTTCACCTCAAACTCATCGACCTTTGTCGCCTAGTAAAAGCTAAAGGCTGAGGTAAAGGACGTTAGCGTAGCTTGCTTACAGGAAATAGACGGCGACAGAAGTCGGCCACACACCGCTAGTCGAGTTAGCTGTAATGGAGACCAAACTTTATTATTCACGGACCCGAAATGTCCCGATAGACGTGTCTGAATAGACTCTGTGCACTTTATCTGAACATGTTTAACATCTGAATTATCTCTCGGTGTCCTACGATGCTGATGGCGTTAGCTTAGCTTGCTACCAGGAAATAGACGGAGCGCTCATCACAGAGACAAAACGGGTTTTCTTGAGGACAGTCTGCTGAGAAAAAGATGTCCAAAGTCCAAACGCTGAGAGTTGTTGTGAAGCAGCGACTGACTGCGGCTGCTGAAGAGATATTTGAGCTGTTTGAAAGAACGATAGCAGAGTACGAGGAGGAACTGAGTCGACAACGGAAACTACTGGACGCTGTTTGTAGCACTGAGCAGTCACACGGAGCAGGTTGGTTCACGATTTCTTTTCAATAGCTTCCATCTCATGTGACCCAGTGACTCCAAACCAGTGCCGAATTATATTACTAAGTAGAACAAATAAGACACACTTTCTTTTATTATATTTTATTGCTTCTTCTATTTTATATCAACATTTTTTATCAAATAAAGCCGTTTTTTCCAGTAGCTTCCATCTCATGTGACCCAGTGACTCCAGAGAGCAGAGAGCAACTTTTGTTAGAAAACTGTTTTCCATGAAGACACCTGAGCAGGTTTACATGCACTAATAAAGCAGTCATTATGTGATTTACCAGATTATTCAAGTGGTCATGTAACAACAACATAATGTGATACGCTTTATCAGATTAAAGCTGTTATCGGATTATGAAAAATCTGATAAACACACCTAGTTTTTGCCCAATATTCTGTTTTATTCGGTGCATGTAAACTGTTAATCTGTTTTCTTTTTGTTCTTTTTAAGAAACTGGATGTTGTTAAACATGAGCAGATGTGTTTTCTGCTCATATGTGTAGTGATTGAGAGCATAATTTTGCATGTTTTTCAAACCTAACAAATCCCACATAGGGACAACCCTGACCAGCAGAGACGCCATGATAAACAACATCATGTTGACAGGATGTTTTGAATGAAACAAAACAGTTTTATGTCATGTACTTGGAAAGAAATCCAACTAATTGACTGAATCATGTAAACCTGTTTTTTTCCATTATCGCATTACTAATGAAATTGTACTGTTACAAAGACATTTTAAATAAATTAAATAAATGCCCCAATACTTGAGGCTCTTCTTAGGTTTAATGAATTCTGAACATGTCGTACAAAATGTGAAACATTTCTCCAAACATCTAACAGTGGTGTCAGTGGTTTAAATGTTAACAAGAAATGACAGTTTTCCAACATTTGTGTATATTTCTCTTTTCTCCACAGACGTCCAGCAGCTGCTACAGAGTGAAGAAAAGGTTCCTCCTGAGCAGCAGAAGTGGAGCTCCAGTCTGGACCAGGAGGACCCACCAGAGCTGCCCCACATTAAAGAGGAACAGGAGGAACTCTGGACCAGTCAGGAGGGAGAGCAGCTTCGAGGGCTGGAGGAGGCTGATATCACCTTCAGTCCTGTGAAGAGTGAAGAAGAGGATGAAGAGAAACCTCAGTCCTCACAGCTTCACCAAAGACAAACTGAAGAGCTCAGAGATGGAGAACATTTGAAAACAGAAGCTGATGGAGAGGACTGTGGAGGACCAGAACCAACCAGGAACTTTGATCCAGACAGATATTTACAACCAGTTACTGATGACGAGATGTCACAATTCTCTGAACCTGAGACTGATGACAGTTATGACTGGGAGGAAACCAGGGAGCCTCAAACAGGTTCAAACCCTGTGCAGAACAATGAAGTAACTGAAAGTGAAATGCAGTGTTATACTAGAGAAACATCAGTTAACTTCTCTGAATGTGCTACAAGCTTTGGACATGAGGGACATCTGCAGAAACACGATGAAATCCAGACAGGACTGAAACCGTTTAGTTGCTCAATTTGTCATAAAAGTTACCACTTCAAGAGCTCCTTAAAGTCTCACATGAGACTTCATTCAAAGGAAAAACATTTCAGCTGCTCAGTTTGTGAAAAGACTTTTCAGTGGAGAAGAGATGTTGTGTCGCACATGAGAACCCACACAGGGGAGAAACCCTTCAGTTGTTCTGTCTGCGGGACAGGATTTGCACGACGCTCAAATTTGACTCTTCACTTGAGAGTTCATACAGGAGAAAAACCTTTCACCTGCTCTGTCTGTGAGAAGAGTTTCGGTGACAGCAGCACTTTGTCCAAACACATGAGAGTCCACACCGGGGAGAAACCGTTCAGTTGTCCAGTTTGTGGCAAGAAATTTGCACAAAAGGGACAAATGAGAAAGCACTTGATGAACCACACTGGGGAGAAACCTTTAAGTTGTTCATTTTGTGACAAAACCTTTCACTGGAAAAGCGATGTTGTGATGCACATGAGAATCCACACAGGGGAGAAACCCTTCAGTTGTTCTGTCTGTGGTAAAACATTCACACAAAACTCAAGTTTAACATCACACTTAAGACTTCATACAGGAGAAAAACCTCACACGTGCTCAGTTTGTAACGCAAGCTTCCGACTCAGACAGAATCTGACTGCACACATGAGAAGCCACACTGGGGAGAAACCATTTAGTTGTTCCACTTGTGGGAAAAGATTTGCACAAGATGTGACTCTGAGACGACACATGAGTGTCCACGAGGGGCAAGAAAACACTGAGTCACAGAGTTTGTGATTGAAGATTCACTCTGTTCCCTCTCATCAAAAAACACAAGCGTGTTGGTGAGAGCAGCAGAAGTAAAGGATGCTGCAGAGATTACTGACGAGACACTGAGGGAAAGACTCGGCTCAACACTGAGCAGTTCAAAACGGTGATATAGACATTGTGTGACATCCACACTGTAATTTTAGAGAATATGAAAGTATAAATACTCATAATACTCAATAATAATCAATACTAGGTAGCTGTATAGTAAAAAACAGTATTAAGGGATGTTTCATGAATCTGTACTATATAATGTTATGATGAGCTGAATGACTGAAACATTTTTTATAAGGATTTATTTCTTTCCTTGATTACTGTGAAAATACACAAACATAATTATGTATTTATTTTATTTTATTTTGAACAGTATTTCTACATCATCATCTTATATCTGTTGTTATTTGCATTATTATGATGTTTTATAATTTGATGTGTCTTTTGTATTTTAAGTTATTTAAATAGTCTAACACTACATTGTGTCACCTGTTCAGCACTTTGGTCAACGTTTGTTGATTGAAAATGTGATGTACAAATCAAATGACTTCCCTCCTTTTTAAAGTGCTTTTCTTCATCCTGAGACTCGTGTGTTTTTTTTGTTGCAGCAAAAACCCTCCGTAGTAATTTCCCGGACAAATCCACCGAGTGTAAGTAAGAAAATGCAGTCTGTGAAAACAAGGACTTTTGTTCTAAAGACGACTTTACCTTTGTAAGATCCACGATTGATTTGTGTAATTCACGACTGTGAGGCCTCAGATTACATTCTTCTGAAGATTTGAATGCAGTTTTTTACTGTACTGTGGGTTTAGTCTCACTTCTGGAAGAATGAAACCAACACTTAAATACATTTTCATCATTTATGATCAGAGATCATAAATAATACTTTTTAAGTAAAAAACTAGAAAAAAAGGTAGTTTAATTTATTAATCTGTACTTATTCTCTACAACATAAGAAAATCAATAAAGTATTTCTGATTCTGAAACATTTGGCAGAATATCCGACTACTACTGGAACGCCTCGTTTAATTCTGCTTTCATGATGTTCTCCTTGATGTCCACTGGAGGGCAGCAGAGTCTCACTTAGATACCTTCAGTAAGTCTGTTTGTCTTGACTGTATTCACTTGATTTAAGACTCTTCAGATTTTATAAGTCTTCCTCCTCTGCTGTCTGGCAGGTGGCACCACAGTGTGACAAGTCTGACTAACTTATCCTGAAGACTAAAACACACCTCAGTTTACTGTTTCACACCTGAGCTCAGACACAGATTTAGCAGATGAAACTATCCTAAAGAGTACATGCAGTAGTCACGTGTATTTCCACCGCCGTCAACTACTAACTACAAGTCTGTATTTCAGTGTATGGGGTGGATCGGGTTGGATGATGAGCTGAAACAGCACAAATATAAATCAATTTAAAAGCTATACAAAAAATATATTTTTGGCAGGTATACGGAAGAGGAAAGGTTGTGTTCAGGGTTGATATTTGGTTTAGAAATAAATTAGGACTGTTATTGGTTTAATTGGGTGGCAAATAAACTGGGGATAGTTGTTTGTATATTAGTTGTAAATACATTTGAGAATTTGTTGAAATAATAGTAATAAATAATAATATGAGTTAAAAGAAGAAAAGTGAGAAAGCGGTAGAGATATATGTAAGTTTTACTTCTATCTACTCATTTTTGGACACTGTTACTTTTGTTTTTGTTTTTTTTTAATTGTTGTTTTTATTTTTGGTGCGAAATAAAGTCATTCCTTTATTTAGTGCTGCTGGTATGTGAGTGTATCAGTAATAATAATCAAATTATATAAGAAAAGCATGAATCAACATCCACAGTTGCTCATTCTGTTATTTAATTTGAAGAAAAGTGAAAATAGGACAATCCCTTATTGAAATACAGCAGAACAGAGGCAGAAATAAGTACAAATAGAGAAACTTACAATATAATTAAAAGTGTAGAAGATAAGAACAGAATAAAGAAAAAGAAAAAGAAATGTATAAATTAAAAATGTGTTCACTTTTATTTTGATAATCAAATAAATCGGACCGGAAGCGATTGTACTTACCGTGACCGACACGCTAACTTTCTCCGTGTTGTAGTGTTTATGTGAGTTACTGTAAGATAAGAGTGAAACACCAGATCCTGCGTGGATGAACTTGTTTAAGTGGACTCTGTGGGAACTTTTGGGATGTTTCACCTCAAAGTCATCGAGCTTTTTAGTCAAGAAGGAGCTAAAGGCTAAGCTATAGGACGTTAGCGTAGCTCGCTACCAGGAAGTAGACGGAGACGGACTCGGTCAAAGTGCAGTCGGAGTGGCTTCAATGGAGACCAAGCTGTGTCATTCACGGACCCAACATGTCCAGATGAATCTGCCTGAGGAGACTCTGAGCTTTAAACATGTTTAACATCTGAATGATCTGCTGCCGTCCCACGAAGCTAATGGAGTTAGCTTAGTTTGCTCCCTGGAAATAGACGGAGCCGAACGGACCGTAAACACAGCGCACATCAGAGTGAGCAGGCAGTTTTTAACGGAGTGTTTCTGGAGGAAAAGTTCGTGTGAGTCAGTAAAAATGTCTAAAGTCCAAACGCTGAGAGTTTTTGTGAAGCAGCGACTGACTGCGGCTGCTGAAGAGATATTTGAGCTGTTTGAAAGAACGATAGCAGAGTACGAGGAGGAACTGAGTCGACAACGGAAACTACTGGACGCTGTTTTCAAGCCTCAGGTCCAGTTACACAGAGCAGGTCGGTTCTGTTTACTTCTTCTCACTTTACACTGAAACCAGCTGACATCATCTGCCTCACAATACTGAGGTCGGCAGGTGTTCCAGTGGTGATAAAATGGGATCATTCCTGCAAATCCAGAACTTTTCCCAGTTCACCTTGAAACAGTTCATGTTGAAACTTCTATTAGATTCACGAGACCTTGTTTGATTCTACAGCTGTACTCCGGTTCTGTGTGTTCTGACCTCACTAATCTCTTATTTTTCACTGGACTGGGTTGAAATTTGTCGTGAACATGAACGAGACCCTGAGGATCATTTACATCATGTTTTCATTTCAATAGTTGTTACTGAATGTTTACAGTCATCGAATTATTAACAGGAAGTCATTTTTACCTGAATGAAGAATCTGTTATTGTCAAGAATTAGTTTCTTCACTAGTTTTCACTTTCTTCTGACCAGACTTTGGTTCTGTTCAGTGTTGATGTAGCTCTGTGTAGTATTAATGTAGTTCTGTGTAGTATTAATGTAGCTCTGTGTAGTATTAATGTAGTTCTGTTCAGTGTTAATGTAGTTCTGTGTAGTATTAATGTAGTTCTGTTCAGTGTTAATGTAGTTCTGTGTAGTATTAATGTAGTTCTGTTCAGTGTTAATGTAGTTCTGTGTAGTATTAATGTAGTTCTGTGTAGTATTAATGTAGTTCTGTTCAGTGTTAATGTAGTTCTGTGTAGTATTAATGTAGTTCTGTTCAGTGTTAATGTAGTTCTGTGTAGTATTAATGTAGTTCTGTTACATGTAGAAGTTATTTGGCCCTGTATAAAAACTTTGCTGCCAAAACAACCCTGACCCGTCGGGGCATGTACTCCACTAGACCCCTGAAGGTGTGCTGTGGTATGTGGCACCAAGACGTTAGCAGCAGATCCTATAAGTCCTGTAGGTTGCGAGGTGGGGCCTCCATGGATCGGACTTGTTTGTCCAGCACATTCCACAGATGCTCGATTGGATTGAGAACTGAGGAATTTGGAGGCCAAGTCAACACCTCAAACTCGTTTTGCTCCTCAGACCATTCCTGAACCATTTTTGCTTTGTTGCATGGCGCAGCACACGGCCTCCGTCCACTTGACTTCTTCCCATAGTGCATCCTGGTGCCATGTGGATATATATATTTAAATGTGTTCATTTTTTTCTGCATTCACTGGCTGTAATATTACATTCATTGGCTTTATTTCATCAGTAGATATGGATTGTGTTGACCTCAGGTTCTTTATCTGTCTGATACCTGTTGAGCCCGTTTTTCATAATTTAGGGCCAAACTCCAAAAAATGAACAACTTAAAGAGTATTTGGAGTTCAGCTGTAGGACTTTACAAGGTCCCATAATTTTGATAGAAGTTTCAACATGAATTTTGTCAAGTAAACTGGTAAAGTGAACTGGTAGGCCTGAGGTGAGTTGGTATGAAATGACACAATTGTCATGTAGACAGTTTGTGCAGCAGTGAACCTACAGTCGTGTATTATTCCTCGGCCACACTACACAACTTTTAAAGTCGTCAGATCGCCGCCGTCACACACAACTTTCTGCCTCGTCATCAGGAGCTTTGCAGCCTCGCTGTGATTTACACTGTAGAAAAGTTTAGTTTGTTTTCTTTTAGATCCGTGTCGTTTTTTTTACGTGAATTATTTGATTTTGGAGAAAATGAACATTTGCACTTTCGGGCTAATTACTGCACTCTGAGCTGATGTCTGATGATGGTCAACTTATCATTCTGAACCTGTTATTGAACTTTGGGTTTATTGCGCCCGGCTTCTTCTCGCTCTAAAGCAGTAAAACGTTTTTATATCTTCAGCTGAGAGGTTTATTTAAAACAGAACATGACTATGGACTCACAGCCGCCTTGATCACCGTCTCATTTTATGACTTTTCTGATCTGACGAAATGCAAAGTGCTGAATATGTTTGTCATCTGTTTTAGTTCCAAATATGTTAGAAAAATCTTCCACACATTTGAGAGCATAGTTTTGTCAGTAGTTTAACAGGAAGTTACAGATTTCTGTGACACGTTTTTGCTTTTCTTTCTTCCCCACAGACGTCCAGCAGCTGTCGGGGAGTGAAGAAGAGGTTCCTCCTGAGCAGCAGGAGAGGAGCTCCAGTCTGGACCAGGAGGACCCACCAGAGCTGCCACACATTAAAGAGGAACAGGAGGAACTCTGGACCAGTCAGGAGGGAGAGCAGCTTCGAGGGCTGGAGGAGGCTGATATCACCAAGTTCACCTTCACTCCTGACCCTGTGAAGAGTGAAGAAGATGATAATGATGATGATTTGAAAGCAGAAGCTGATGGAGAGGACTGTGGAGGACCAGAGTCTGTTAGTAACTTTAATCCAATTTGTCATGACAAGACGTTGCACTCGTCTGAACCCGAGTCTGATGGCAGTAGTGACTGGAGGGAGACCAGGGAGCCTCAGCATAACAATGAGGCATCTGGAAGTGACACGGACTGTAACACTGAAACACAATCTGTTATCTCTGCTGAATGTTCTTCAAGCTTTGACCACAAGGGACACCTGCAGAAACAAGATGAAACAGGAGTGAAGCCATTTAGTTGTTCAATTTGTGGTAAAAGATACGGCGGGAATCATTCCTTAAAGGGTCACATGAGACTTCACTCAGAGGGAAAACATTTCAGCTGCCCAGTTTGTAAAAAGACGTTTGCATGGAGAGCAGGACTCGAGTCGCACATGAGAATCCACACGGGGGAGAAACCCTTCAGTTGCTCCTTCTGTGGTACAGGATTCGCACAAAGGTCAACTCTGACTTCACACCTAAGAGTTCATACAGGAGAGAAACCTTTCACCTGCTCAGTCTGTAGTAAAGGTTTCTGTAACAGCAGCACTTTAATCAAACACATGAGAGTCCACACTGGAGAGAAACCGTTCAGTTGTTCCGTTTGTGGCAAAACGTTTGCACGAAAGGCTCATATGAGACAACACCTGATTGTCCACACAGAGGAGAAACCATTCAGTTGTTCAGTTTGCGGTCAAAGATTCACACAACATGGATCTTTGAGACGACACATGGTTGTCCACACAGGAGACACAACTGAGCTGAAGAACACAAGTCTGTTGTGAGCGCAGCAGAAATAAATGAGGCTGCAGAGACGCTGGTGAATGTTTCCAGCAGGATAGGAGTGCAGAGGGAAACAGTTCAAAACTGTAACACAGACTACAAAGTCAGTCGTACTTCATATTTTCATCTATGATGAAGCAACATGATTTAAATTACATTTTTATGTGTCTGCATTGTTTTGATTGCTCCAGGAACTGTGCATGTTGCTGTCGTCTGTCTTCATCTAAAAATATATTTAAACTGATAATTATATTTTCATTCACTCAGACTTCACTACACAGAACTACATTAATACTACACTATGGTCCAAGTGCTGGATTTACACAGTTGCCTTTACAGCAGGGGTTCAGATGTTTTAAGCTTGTGTATGTATTTCATTTATCAAGTGGGTCTTGTTTATGTTATTCACACACACATCCAGGTGACGACCGAGACGTATCCCTCCACCCCGGCTCGGTGAGAAAACATGTCTGTGAAAACATAAATGACTTTGTATGAAAGACAAGTGTAACTTTGGAAAATCACTGCTTGATCCTGTCAAACTCAAACTGCTGAAGCTTCAGATTAAATTCTTCTGAACGTCAGAGTGCTTTTTTTTATTCTGTGGATTTTGACGTCTGTCTTTTACATTTAAGTGTCAGAAAAAGATCAAACCTCCCCTTGAATGTGACTTTTAATTTTTATTTAGATACCAGAAAAAAACTTTGGAAGTGTGTGTGTGATTGAAACCATCGTTCTGTCCTTCAGCTGATTGAAGCAGGTTATTGTTCTGCTCCGGTCCAGAAGAGAACAAATCTGAAGTGCTAGACAGTGTATGCCAGTATAACAGTTATTTAGAAAAGAAAACTTCTCATGTTGTGTTTTAAATGTAGTGAGACTGTTCACTTAATGTCCAACATATTAACTGAGCAGAAAGGAGAGTGGAGAGAATGAAAGTTTTTTGACGTCTTTGACATCTTAAAATGTAATTTTAGACATCTTTTCAAGTTACAGACATCTAAAGAACTTCTTGTGGTTCAAAATAAAAATTTTCATGAAGGCCAAGTTTAACTTCATGCTGTAGAAGCTACAGAGAGGATTCAAACCCTGAGCCTCAACCTCAGCAGCATGCATGAGGCGTGAACTTTACCAGGAGAGCTATTTATGAACTGATACCGTGTTTGATCATCGGATCTTGGAACAATAGTTGAACTGATGACGGTTGGATGACCAAGACATGGTATTTCACAAAGATGATAAGAAGCTCTACTGGGAGAGTGAAAGTCAAATGTGGCCGTCATAAAAACTGACGGTGGATAAAATGTCTTAAAACAACTCGACCTCTGTATTTTGTTGAGTCGTGTTCTTACATTCACCCGAATGTTTCCAACAATGTTCAAACGTGAGAAATCCACAAGTTTCCTCAAAGTAACAGTTTAATTTGTTCACCTATTGCTTCAGAGAGAGAGAGAGAGAGAGAATAACGAGAATAAAACTTCAAACTTTACCTCGTCTGTGAACGTTTGTCACATCAGATAGATTTTCATCAGTGGTGGTTGTTTAACGGTGCGTTCACCACCAGCAGACGGGTTTCGCAGGATCATTAAACAGATTCAACTTCCCAACAGATCATAAAATAGTTACCTGCTAAAAAAATGTTGGTTACCTAATTCACAATCACAATATTAAAGTAATTTATTCTGATTACTTTCAGGTACTTTTGAACTAGTTCAATACCAAATAATCAAATAATGACAGGATAAATAAATAACTTGTCAGACGTTGTTTACCTGCAGTGTTTGTGATTAAAATTAGAGCGCATCCAGGACCCGACCCCTTTTTCCAGATCTGCACCAAAACCCAATCAGGTCTTTTCTGGGCAGAAACCCGTCCTCCATCCAAGTTTCATTAAAGTTTTGTTGTAATCCTGCTGACAAGACAACAAACAATAAGTCTTCTCAGCTAAGGAGAAGCCACGTGATCATTTAAAATCTGCTTTTTTGTTTGTCTACATTATGTACGGTCACTGCTGTATTTGGTGATTTTGATTCACTGTTCTCGGCCATTTGATGTAATATTGATAGTAACTTGTAACTGTAGTCCAAAGCGCTAAAATGGTAATCATCAGCACATCAGCCTACAGCTCAGCACTACAACATCGTAACACAAGAAAAAACATTCACAGGGACCATGACTTGATGAGTAAGTATATTTTGTTGACATTTTGCTTTTGTTCTGTTAATTCTAATTTAGTTTGTAACATTCTCATATTTCCATTTGTTTCTGACTAAAGCTCATAAATCTGTACATAAGAGATTTCTCACTTTTATTTTGGAAATCAGCAAAGAACTCGTACCGGAAGTACTGTCACTGTCACTGACGGCGGCTAACAGGCGAACCTGTTCCGCGCTGAGCTTCGTACATCTGACATAAAATACGATCAGAGGGGAACCACCGGAACCTGTGAGGATCACCGTGTTTAACTGGACTCCGTGTGAACTTTTGGGATGTTTCACCTCAAAGTCATCGACTGTTTTAGTCAAGAAGAAGCTAAAAGTCGAGCCAACAGACGTTAGCGTAGCTCGCTAGCAGGAGATAGACGGAGACAGTGCTAGTCGGAGTAGCTTCAGTAGAGACCAGACTGTATTCTTCATGGACAACATGTCCAGATGAACCTGTCTGAAGAGACTCAGCGATGTCCCCTTTAATTTAACATGTTAAACATCTGAATAATCTCCTGGTGTCCTACGGAGCTAAAGAAGCTAATTTAGCTTGCTACCAGGAAATAGACGGAGCCGACAGCGCACATCTTGCTGACAACTTGCTGACGAAACATGTCTAAAGTCCAAACGCTGAGAGTTTTTGTGAAGCAGCGACTGACTGCGGCTGCTGAAGAGATATTTGAGCTGTTTGAAAGAACGATAGCAGAGTACGAGGAGGAACTGTGTCGACACCGGAAACTACTGGACGCTGTTTTCAAGCCTCAGGTCCAGTTACACAGAGCAGGTTGGTTCTGTTTACTTCTTCTTCTCACTTTATTACTTCTTTATTCTCATATTCACAACAGACACAGTGAGGCAGATCATGGCAATAAGACTGTAAATGTATGAAAATAAAGTCACCATCTATCAGACTGACAGTTAAAGGGGCATTATGTAGCTTTGGAGAAGAAATTCAAGCTCTGAAGTTTAATATTTACAAGATTAATGAGGTAATAATACAAACTGTTGTTTCACTTGTTCCTCAAGTGAATAAGGAAGCTGTTCTCAGAGGAAAATAAGGTCCCAGAACACTGTTTGAAGCTAGAAAGGTGGCAGGGTCCGCCAAAGGACGTTATATTACATCTGTACACATCATTGGAGGCAGAGCCCAGAGGGCCCACAGAGTTTGCGCACTAGAAACTTCCACCAACTGAGCCAGCTAACTTCCAGTTTAGCACCCGGCTAACTTGAATAGAGAAAAGATGATTTAATGGTGCGGCTTCAAAGCCTGGCGCTCTTCCTGGGGGCCAGGGTCCGCCACATGTAAACAAAGTAAAACGGTATAAATTGTGTTGGTCAGTTTGTTGGATCAGTGCGTCTTGTCATTGATTCTTCTGGAGGGATGAACAACATATTTCCAATAGATACAAACTTAAAAACAATCACAATGTTTATTTACAATAACTTCTGGCTAGGAAACGCCTGCAGCACTCACCTTCACAACTTAATGTCTCCTTTTCATGCTGTTATTTCAAAGTGTGTACGTCGACCTATCACAAATATATCAATAACAGTGTTTACGTAGTTCAATATGTGCCGATATGAAAAGACTTTTTTGCAAAACATTATTCAGAAAAAAGATAAATCGGATAATTTATAATTATCAATTCCTGGAGAAGTTTGCTGTTTCAGTTCATTTATTTATTTTTGGCCTTTTCATAACTTTATTGACAGGACAGCTTGACAAAAATAACAGTAAATGTGATGAGAGAGGGGATGACATGCAGCAAATAGCCACAGGTCAGGACACGGCCTCTGTACATGGGTCATTTTTACTTTTATATCTGTAAAATATCCTGCCTCTCGCACGTACATATCGTCATTTATTGATCAGTATATTTGAAGGATCATCACAAAAAATGTGTGTTTATGTATGTATATGCTTATTAAAAATAATGTCTGCTTCATTGTTATTATGGTGCATTCAGACCAAATCGCTGGATTATTAATTTTTATTGTCGTTACCAGCTCGGTGATTTTCACTATCTGGATGACCTTTGCTCTCTCTTGACCAAAAACTCACTTACATACTCAACCTACACTCAGAGTTATTGTTTAAAGGAGTTCTCTACATGTAAAACATTTTAGTTTAAAAATAATTTCCCATCATTAGATATGACGGGACATGGGGAGAGAGAGAGAGAGAGAGAGAGAGAGAGACGGTAAATCTTGAACAGCTGAAGGTCAGAAGAGCAAAAATTAAAAAGGTTTATGATCAGGGCGAAGAGCCGTCTAACATCGGTGAGGCTTTCATCATGAAGACGGATGCGGTGGTTGTTCGGTTTCTGCTTGATAGGTAGGTAACACTAGTGTTGCTATGTTTTGCTCGTGTAATGTTTATGATTGTTGGTTGTCTTTCAGGTAACCTTACGTTCGGACATTCAGCTTACTGCATGTTAGCTTCACAGCCGCAACCGTAGCGACAGGTTGCTAACCCACAACTTAGCTAATGTTAGAGACATTAATGCATAGCTGTTTGCTCCACATCGTGATATTTGTCTGCATGTTTGCAAAGAGTTTTACTGTCTGGAAGTCTTAGAAACACACGTTTACTAGCACAGTAAGACTCTCTGGATTGATGCATGATCTGAAATGCTAAGCTACCTAACGAATAACTCCTCGCACCTTTAACAGTATTTTCTATAACGTGTGTGTCTTTCTTTATTCTCCACAGACGCCCAGCTGCTGTTGGTGAGCAGAGAAGAGGTTCCTCCTGAGCAGCAGGAATGGAGCTCCGGTCTGGACCAGGAGGACCCACCAGAGCTGCCACACATTAAAGAGGAACAGGAGGAACTCTGGACCAGTCAGGAGGGAGAGCAGCTTCAAGTCCCTGTGAAGCGTGAAGAAGATGATGAAGAGAACAAACAGCTTCATCAAAGACAGACCGAAGAGAACATCGCTGCAAAAATAGAAGCTGATGTAGAGGACTGTGCAGGACCAGAACCAGCCTGTGACTTTGATCCAGTTACTCATGACACAACGTCACACTCCTCTGAACCTGAGTCTGGTGACAGATGTGATTGGGAGGAAACCAGGAAACCTCGATCGGGTTTGAACCGTCAGCAAAATGATTATGTAACCGTGAGTGATGTTGAACGAAAGGCTGGAAAAAAATCAAACGGCTCATCTCAACGTGCTGCAAAGTGTGGCCACAAGAGACGTCTGCAGGATCCCAGTGGAGTCCAAACAGGAACTAAAATATTTAGTTGCTCAATTTGTGGTAAAAAATACCCCAGGAAGAAATCCTTCATAATTCATATGAGACTTCATACGGAAGGGAAACGATTCAGCTGCTCAGTTTGTGGTGCAAGATTTGCACAACGCTCGAATCTGAACGCACACTTAAAGGTTCACACTGGAGAAAAACCTTTTGCCTGCTCAGTGTGTAAATCAAGATTCAGCCGCAGAAACAATCTGGACCAACACATGAGAACCCACACGGGGGAGAAGCCATTCGGTTGTTCAGTTTGTGGTAAAACATTTGGACAGAAGACGCACCTGAGACGACACCTGACTCTCCACACGGGGGAGAAACCGTTCAGTTGCAGTGTTTGTGGTAAAGGATTTACTGAGCGCTTTCAGATGAAAAATCACAAGTGTGTTGGTGAGAGCAGCAGGAATAAATGAAACTGAGGGCGAGACACCGGTACAACACCGGCCAATTAAAAACGAGACAGAGACTCTTAAAAAAAGTTGTACTTTTTTTTCCTTTCAGCTGAGGTGAAGACACGTGATTGTTCAAACTTTGTTTTTGTGTGTTCATTATTTCAGTGCTTTCAGGAACCACTGCCTTTTCATATGGATTTAGTGTAAAAGTGATATATGCCACCTATACAACACTCCATTAATTCACCTCAGGATGTGTAAAAATGATTGATTCTTTAAATGCTTGTACTGTATTTGGTTTTATTTGGGTTGTTTACAGACAAAACTTGATCAGACACATTTTAACAGCTGTTGTATTTGATTTCCTCAGTTACCTTTAAAGCCCATTCATTAATTATGTCTGTCAATAAGCGAAAATATTTTTCCTGTGATGAAAAGTGCAATTTTATTTGTTTTCTCATTATTTATGTCCAAATCACAGGATAACAAATGCTGTACATCTAAATAACAAAGTGTAAAAAAAGAAATGGATTGTGAAAGTCTGGCCTCTTAGCACTTAGCTTTATTTTTAATCTGGTCCTTCTTATGAAGTCTTTTAAAAGGCCTGCTTTAAAACATTGATTGAGATTTTTTTATGAAGATATATTTATTGAGGATTTTGATACTTGATTCATTAAAATCTTTTGAAACACCTTAATCTATTTGATGAAAAATCTGTCAACTTATTTGCAAACACAGGTTTCTGCTGCTGACGGCTGTCAGTCCAGTTTTATCAGTTTTCACAGAGGTGTGCCACAGGGTTGTTTTCTAGGTCCACTTCTGTTCACTATCTTTATGAATGACTTGAGTGAAAACAAGGTAGAATCAGCACAATTCATCTGCAGGAGGAAGACACTGTTTAATAAACCACAGCGCTCTCTGTCGCCCGGATGGTTCAAAACTTACATTTTGATTTCTTTGCTGTCCAGCAAACTTTGACAAAGCGGGTACAAAAATGGATTCACATAAGAATCTTAATTCTTTTATCCTGTGACTCATAATCAATCCAAAAATGTCTTAAACTGATTTTCTAAATGTTAATTCATAACATGATGTTTACGGTGAACAAAGGTGGAGCTCAGCTGCGAGCGCACTGAGAATCTACAGCACCCAGAGAGTCACGTTAACGAGGCGGAGCAGCGATCAGCAGTAACGAACACACATTTAACTTCTGTTATTAAGAAAATAACTCCAACAGTGAACAACGTCTTCCTCCGGAGCAGAGAGGCTGCTCTCCGATGCTGGATTCATCATGTTAATAACATATTATTCACATTTAAAGGGGCACTCTGTAATTTTGGAGAAGAAATTCAAAGTCAGATTTTTTTTTTTTTTTTTTTTTCAGATTTTTAATATTTGCTAATTAATGAGGTCAATAGTAAGGTCCCAGAACACTGTTTGAAGCTAGAAAAGGTGGCAGGGTCCACCACATATAAACAAAGTAAACCAGTATAAATTGTGTTGTTCTTTAAGGTCAGTTTGTTTATTCAGTCATGAAAACAAAGAGAGTTTTTTTACTTAGTTTGTGTATCAGCCAATGAAGATCTTTCTCTGCTCATTAACATTTATTATCCATAACTACAGACTGCTCCTTTGAATAAATTAATTCGTCAATGAAAAAGGTTGAAGACAATTTATTTTAATTTCCAAATGTGCTTCATGTCGCATTAAAGTGGATAAAGGAGACCAGGAAATGATTTGACACAATAAACTGAAGCAACAGACGTGAATTGATGCTCATAGTTCATTCAAGCAAGAATCAGTTTTAATTGATCTAATACAAACTATAGGCTGTTTTATTTCATGTATTGATCATTATGAGTCAAATTAACTATAGTGTTTGACTTTTATCACCGAAAAGGATTCAGTCATTTCTATCTTTTTCAGAGTGACACTCAGAAGTCTCAGTGAAGATGTGAACTAATGTTTGGTGTAAAAGTAAAAACGTATTTCATAAAGCTAACAAGTTAATTTACGCCAGTCACAGACTGTAAACCCACCTTTCTGTGTGAGATATAAGATGACACACTGAGGCTGTGAGAAAGACAAAGAGGAATATTCTGACTGACAGTCAGTAAATGAAACGCCACAGTTTAGATGGTGCAGGGAGGATGTTTGTGGTTGATCTGACCCGACACCATAACACTATAACAGCAGAAATTAAAGTGATCACAACAATGAGAGACTGCAAGAATGCTTTAAAATAAATATTTAAAAAAATTATTCCTATTAGTTTAGGTCCAGATAGGACGGTTACAAACACCTTTTTTTCTTTTTTTTTGTATGAACAAATCACTTTCACTAAATATTGTGTCCTGACAGACAGGAATCTTGATATAAACTTGATTTTTTTTTTTTTAAATAACACTAATATGGTAGAATTCATGAAATTTCTTCTCTGAGGGAATGCAGTGTGAGTGATATACTTACATAGTTTGAATGACTTTCAAATATGTTAAACAAAACATTTCTGTATACATGTGAGAAAGTCGTGATTTCAGTAGTTTTCTTCTTCTCCACAGACGTCCAGCAGCTGTTGGAGAGTGAAGAAGAGGTTCCTCCTGATCAGCAGGAGTGGAGCTCCAGTCTGGACCAGGAGGACCCACCAGAGCTGCCACACATTAAAGAGGAACAGGAGGAACTCTGGACCAGTCAGGAGGGAGAGCAGCTTGGAGGGCTGGAGGAGGCTGATATCACCAAGTTCACCTTCACTCCTGTCCCTGTGAAGAGTGAAGAAGATGATGAAGAGAAACCTCAGTCCTCACAGCTTCATCAAAGACAAACTGTAGAGATCAGAGATGGAGAGCGTTTGAAAACAGAAGCTGTTGGAGAGGACTGTGGAGGACCAGAACCAGCCTGGAACTTTAATTTACAACAAGCTACTCATGACGAGACTCCACACTTCTCTGAACCGGAGACTGATGACAGTTGTGAACGTCAGTCAGGTTTATATCCTCTACAAAACAATGATGTACCTGTAAGTGATGTTGAATGTAATACAGGAACATTATTCAGCTCCTCTGAATGTGCTACAAGCTCTGACTATAAGGGACAACAGCCAGAATTAAATCACTTCAGCTGCCCGGTGTGCAAAAAAGCTTTTAAAGTGAGAATCAACGTTGTGAGGCACATGAGAATCCACACGGGGGAGAAACCCTTCAGCTGCTCTATCTGCGGTATGAGATTCTCACGGAGCTCAAACTTGACCTCACACATCAGAGTTCACACAGGAGAGAAACCTTTCACCTGCTCGGTTTGTAAAACAAGTTTTAGTGATAGAAGCAATTTGTCCCAACACATGAGAATCCACACCGGCGAGAGACCGTTCAGCTGTTTAGTCTGTGACAAAAAGTTTACCAGAAGCAACCAACTGAGGCGACACCTGTCCGTCCACACGGGGGAGAAGCCGTTCAGCTGCAGCGTCTGCAATAAAAGATTCACTCGGCTTTATTACGTCAAACAACACAAGTGTGCTGTGCGAGGAGCCGAGGGAAGTGAAGCTGCAGAGATGCTTGTTGAGCCAATATTTCCAGGAGGACTGAAGTACTGAGGACACGACTCGACTCAACACTGATCAGATCAAACCTGTGATACAAACAAAACCTGTTGTTTCATCTGTGATGAAGCCGTGTTATCATTCTGTTTTTATTCGTGTTATTTTTCAGGTTCTGTGCTTTTTAGTATGACATGTAATCATGAATGGGCATTAATAGGATTTTATTGTTGCTGATATCGATACTGATATTTATTGATACTCGATGATACTGATACTAGTCTCTATAACAAGGTGCAAAAAGTGAGGACATGACAGGAAAATATACTAAAAGGTTAAGAAATAATAAGTTATACAGGCTGTGGTCATTACCCGACAGTTCAAGCTGCTGTAAGTGATATATTTTATTAAAATAAGTGTTAAAAAGCTCTGTAGTCTGACAGTAATCACTGTTATAGAGGGTTTGTTCAGTAACTCATGTCTCTCCTCACCCTGCTCATGCAGTAAAAAGAGAGAATACATTTTCGTCCCTGCCCACTTAACGTCTGCTCAATGAACACACAGATCCTGTTGATCTGGCCCTCACACCGGCAGTGGTGGAACGGAGAAAGCAACCAGTTGCTGCTAACTGCAAAACAGACAGGAAGTTAAAGCTAAAACGACGAGCACGCTTACAGCAGCTTTAAAAATATTAGCAACCATTAGCAGTAGAAAATCTGCTATCTATCGCTGTCAGGGCAGCTCACTGAAAGTTCATACTACTTCCTAGCAATTAGCAATTTATGCTATCGTAGTTGTTGACCAAAACCAACTGTCAATCTCACAATAAACTCGTCGACAGCCCGGTGACATTCTGCTGGTTTTTCCTGTGTGATCTTCCCTCGTCTAGCGATGGTGAATGGGTCGGACTTCAGCTGTCCTCTGATGAAGGTGAATCTGCTGCTCTAGAATAATCTTTATTAATCACATACATTCATACAATGTACAATGTAGTGAAACTGATTCTCTGCATTTAACCCAAGGGCACTGACTGGAGAATTGACTTAATGTCCATGTTTTTTATGTTGGGAAAAGCCCATGCAAGCACGAGGAGGAAGGTCCTGCCACAGCCAGGCTTCCAACCTGTTAGGCAACAATGCAAACGGCCGCTGCTCTGGGATTATTATGAAGCTGATGCTGTGTCCTGAGTTATTACTGATTCATTTTTGAGATGAGCAGACAGACAGAGGATGACAGTCTGATATATCATAAGATAGGAATAAATATTTCTAATTGTATTCTCAGTTATATGAAACACAACAGACCTATAGCTTCTATAATGTAGCCTATAATGACATATTTTAGTCCACAGAACAAGGAATGCATGGTGTGATTCAAGAATATAAATTAAAGTGCGCTCTGAGGATCAGGCTTCATCATTAGGCTCATTTCAGTCACACAGAGACTGAACACAGAACTTATAGGCTCGGCTGTATTAAACACACACAGCCTATATTAATATGTTCATGTTGGTGTGGATGGGTTCTTAAAAAAACAACAATAAACACTTCACTTTGATTGGTAAGGTGGATTGTAATGCGATACGTGACATAACTGTAGTAATATATTACTGAAATATTATTAGTAATGCTTTATATTACTTATTATTAAGTATATTACTATCTATCTATAAAAGTCGTCACAGGTTTTCCCTTTTGTTGTATTCTGTTTCTTTACCGTTTCTTTATTATTAATAACCACATTTAAAGACTTATTTACTTCATAAAGTATTCCAGGGACCGTGTCTTACACTACATACTCCGGTACAGCAGGTGGCGGTGTGCATCTCAAAGATCGGTTGTAACCCGCCATAAAACCAAAAGAAGAAGAAGAAGAAGTGGTACCGGAAGTGATTCCCCCTCTAACTCTAATGGCGAACAAGTTATTCTTTCCTCGCTATGTGTCACTACACGCGTTGCATGCATAAGACAGGAGCGGAGTGAACCACCAGCGCTCGTGGATAAACTTGTTCAAGTGGGCTTTGTTATATTTCCGTCAAGTTTCACTCCGGACTCATTTCCTGTCGGGAAAAGGAAGTTAGCGCAGCATGCTAACAGGAATTAGACGGAGACGGGACTAAACTACGTAATGTGTAGTGAGTAGCTTCGATAGAGACTAAAGTTGGTTTTTCTCGGACCCAAAATGTTCAGATGTCCAGATTAACGTGGCTGAAGAGACTCTATGCTCTTATCCGAACCTTTTTACATCTGAATGACCTGGTGTCCTACGAAGCTGATGAAGTTAGCTTAGCCTGCTACCTGGAAATAGACGGACCCGAACAGAGCCTAATCCAGCAACACAGCGCACATCAGAGCATCAGAGCGACCCAGCTTTGTGTCTCTGGAGGAAAAGTTACTGTGGATTTATAAAAATGTCTAAAGCCCAAACGCGGAGAGCTGCTGCCAACAAGCGACGAGCTGCGGCGGCTAAAGAGACAATTCATCCGCCTGAGAAGGAGGAGGAACAACACAAACTACTGGACGGTGTCATCGAGCCTGAAGTCCGGGTACACAGAGCAGGTATGGACGCTTCTGATGGTGGTGTGAGTTGCAGTGAGAGTGTTTTGAATACTTCGCGAGAATGTTTGTGTTCATGTCGAGCTCAATCAGCTGATATTAGGGGTAAAGACTTTCGGATTTCCCTCAAATAAAGGTTCAACTGCCGGTCTTTGCAGCAGATTTATGTGCTCATGTTTGGTGTCTTTTATAAGATGAAATCACTGTTCAAGTTTGTGTTTATTTGCTGTGCTTGACTTCAACAAGCAGCTCTCAGACAACAGTACTACTGTCTGCTGGATAATATTTATGAAACTACCCATTTTGCTCAAGGCAGAAAACGTATTCAACGTGACGTGAAACCACACAGCTACCTGCATCTAAGGCGTCAACTTGTTGGTAAACGGCAATAAGAAGTCTGTGCTGGTGGGACCTAACCACATGGGTCTGACAAGAGCGGCCTGCATGTAGACCAAAGCCCAACAATCGGCATCCACCACTAACAAAGGAAAATGCACCAACCATAGTGTCCAGTAGATGGCGCCTGGTTGCCACAGTCCCCCTCTCCAGGTTTCTCTGTCTCTCTCTCTCTCTCTCTCTCTCTCTACTAGCCCACACAAACACACACATACATACGTTTTGGTATAGTGTCATGCGTGTTGAAAAGTAGCCATCAATGACCCATAACATCAGACACGTGTTGTGGTAGCACCTACACCAAATTTAATGCATCAGAGTCTATCTCTGTCCAAACCGCACTGATTAAAGGCGCATGTTAGGTCGACACACACTGGTCTGCCATTGATTGTTGAAGCCTCGCGCCATCACCTCCATTCATCAGCCCTCGACGTGACGTGGCCACGTCTGCCATCTTGAACAATCCGTGACGTCATCTTCCGAGAGATAGGATCAGCCATCTTGGCTCTCTCTCCCTCTTTGTCTCTGACACACAAGCACCACATGCTTGTTTGTTGCTTGAGTTTGTCTTAGTGTTTCGGTTTCAGAATTTAGAGGCTGTAGTTGAATGATAGATGTTTGTTGATTGAAGTATTATTGATTATTGGTCAATTTGGTCACATTAGTATATTCTAATATATTTTACAGAGCATTTTTCTGTTATTATTTGTGGTAACAGCTGGTTGTGACAGTCAGTGCTCGGATTAATTTCCTTCACTTTATCTTTAAATATTTTGCAAATATTTGCATTTAAAGTGAACCCCTACTTTTGAGACTGTTTTTGGTCTGGTTATTGGTCCCTGATTCCAGGGTGGTGCTCTGTTTTATTGATTTAATTAATAGTTTTGATTATTAATTTTAATAATTTACTGTTAGTGATTATTAATTTTAATAATTTGCTTTTAGTGGTTGTTAATTTGAATAATTACTGTTAGTAATTATTAATCGCTAATAACGTCATCAGAGCGAACACGGAGACTCATCTACTCACTCGTCCGTCTTTACAGGCCCACTTTAGTTACAAACTATTCTAACTCTGACTTTACAACTTGTACATTGATCAGTTTATAGAAACCCTGGATAGTAATTGTGTAAATCAGAGTATTTAAGTATTATCAGCAGAATGTAATTAAAGCTTCTGTTGATAAGGTAGTAAAACTGACGTTTTGGGATTGTAGGTTAGCTACTTTATACTGTTGGCTATTTTAATCTACAGTGATGCATCATCATATGTTTGTATTTTGGCTGTCCGGTAAGAGCCACGTTTCTCTCAGAAGTCAACTTTTCAGCTTTGTGACGATGCATTTTCCAACTAATCCACAAGGGTTTTAAATGTACGCAGTTACATTCCACCAATGATTTTACAAGATGAAGTGAACGTGTATGTTTGTGTTTATTGCTTATTCTTCACAGTGCAAGCAGTTGTTTGTACAGTCATGATAATGCAGTGTGAGATGGTATTAGGTGTTGTGCTTTTATCATCCTGCACATTGTTAACTTGTTGTTGGCTGCTAATGCAATACTCTGTTAATGTACTGATAAGTTAGCTGCCAAGCTAATGTCAATCAAAAGCCATTTTTAAATATCGTTTGCCCCGCCACACAAGTGCTTCATCTCAGTGCTGCCCAGCACTCTGCCAGTACTTTTCTGTCAGAATAAAACGTTGTGGACATGGGGCTGAAGGCAGAGAGGGATTCACTCATCATAGCCAACATATTTATTTAAAAAAACCCACACATTTGAAGATTAACTGCAGCATTTGGTTAGGATCAGGGTTCTTAAGTAGGAGTACATCGATCTGCAGGCCCACAGTTCAGTCTAAATGTACAATGAGCTAGTCGATGGCCCAAATCCTAAAGTTGGTTATCGGTTAACTGAAGTCCTTCACAGCAAATCTCTTGGATTACTTTTACAAGACTCATGTTAGCTCAGTTGCGAGGGATCAACAAAAACATGTCCGACAACGTCGATATGGTTATAGTGCGCCATCAAATCTAAAATTTGGAAGACATTTGTACTTCATTTGTAAGATAGAAGACTTTTTGTTTTAAAAAAAATCAGTGTGTTAAGCTCTCTAGCTCTCTAAGGTCTGTAAAACAGCGATTACCACACTTACTTGGTGAGATGCCATGCTGACATCTATGCGAGGGACGTAGAAGCAAGTAAACTCAAGACAAAAACACAAATATCAGACACTTTATCCAGCCATAACTCTGCACAGTCGAAGAACATTTTAAGTTAATAGTTTAATATTTCTCCTCCAAACTGCTTAACTGAGGCATTTGGCCATGGCTGTGTGAGACAGAGTTTATTACAGTAAAATTAATTTCTATTTTAATGTAACAGATAGTCTTTTTAAATTTAACCAAATAAGAACATGAACTAGTTCATTTTAATTTGTGTGAACAGAACTTTGTAACTCCTGTTTAGTGTAAACTTGCACAACACTAGTGATCCAGTCTAGTACGTTTGTTACTAAAGAAAGTGTGTGTGCCATTAGCGGTGGCCACGTTGCTTTATTCGGTCATGAACTGTGTAGATAAGCTCAATCAGGTTGCAGTAGAATAGCTACTGAGAGTCAGTGCATTCATCATAAACACACGTTGTACAATGAAGTGCAGGATTAGATTAAGTGCAGCGAAGCTTGAGGTGATCACTGCCTACGACATCTTCTGATTACTCAGCCAGACCAAACTACAACTCAAGCGGTGCAATCCGTCCTAGAAGAGAACCAGCTAACGAGCCTGAGAGGTGTGTAGTCGGGCCTTCCTAACTAAATGCTTTGCCTGTTTATCTCTCCTGCATTTCATTAAATGGAAGAAAAAAAACACCTCATGTAAACTATTCTTATGTAAAAAGAGTCTGTCTTTCTTTTGTCGTGGGGGCAAAGTTTTTGTTGAATGTTACCAGCGGAAAGATTAAGATTCAGTAGTGATTTTAGACAGTTTGGTGAATCTCCTAACATTAGTTTAACTTTTTGTGGTTTAAACATTTGTTGTTTGATCTAGCACTAGCTTCATCTTACTATCTGTTAACCAGTTAGTGTCCAGAAGATGCCGGCACTGTCTCTCTCCTGGCTGCAAAATCTACCCCAGACTCCTGCACAGCTTTCCAGCAGACATAGACATTAGGCACCAATTGTCATGTGGATTGAGCCTACTGGACTGTGATCACCTGCCTCGAGCCGCAGTTTGCACTTTCAATTATCCAACAAAATATTGCTCTCCTGGTGCAGACAACAGGAACACCGTCACAGCAGCTGCACCTGCCGCCAGCAACTCTGCTGCATACTGAGGTGAGTATCAGTGTGCTCATTTTCTACCTTTAACTAGCTGTCCTATGAGGCCAGTCATAGTGATATAATGAAGTAAAGTAAGTAAAGCATCAAAGTAAAAGATAAATGTAACAATACAGCATCCCTGGACCCGCTCATGTCCCCCCATGTCCTCAGTCTCAGTTCTAGGCCTATTAACCTGCATTTGCTAGATTTGCCTAGCACCTCCTGGTGCAGCATTTCCTTAGGCTTGAGTGAGCAGGACCACCCATTGCTTAAGTCTAGGATTTCATTGTTTTATCTGAGTTACATTTAGACGGTTCTGCAGCGGGTCCTCTCCCTGAGGTGTCACCGAACGTCTGACAAAAAACTCCAACACATTCTGCTGACAGCTATGGAATTCAGCCAATCATATTGACGGGCATGTGGTTCCTTTTGGACTACAATGAGCCCCCCATTATTTAGTCACTTAAAACTTTTTATTATTGAGCAGCATTACAGGAAACGTTGTGTTTTCACAAGCAGTAACTAAAAATGACTCCTGAAACAGCTGAAAGTGAACGGTTCAGTTAGAGGCTACACCAGTAGTGAGAGCTGACCACACTGACTTTTAAAAACGTCTTTATCTCAGGTTTCCTGCACAGACATGATTTGAGTCTTGATTTGAGGAGGAGACGGGTGCTTGTTACAGATTGCTTTTCAGTTGCAAGCGGTCACTGCAGTCTGCTTGGAGGCGGGGTGGCCGCAGCTTGGCCCTACTCCATAGCAGGTCCATCACCAGTGCGGCATGGTTCAACTTGCTGCAGTAAACTGGTGATGGAATAGTAAATCAGCGCGGCTCGGTTTGACTTAGTGCAGCTCAAAGTGCTGGTGGAACCTGGGTGGCTCGCCAAAACACCCCCTATGTATGGGAAACAATATTTGAAGCCACTCAGAGGAGAGGTTTTCTCCAATCGCAACAAGTTGAGTTTGCAACATTTTAGAAAATTGAAGCAATTTGGCGGACATCTTTCTCAAGAAAGAAAGTGGATAGATGGAAGAAATTACTATTAGTAATTATTAATGTCTAATAACCAAATTTACCCTACCTTTGTACCCCACCACCCAGGATTGACAAGGAAGTTGAACTAAAAGAAAAAGCAACCGTTTCAGTCCCTGTAGTTTAGTTTTGTGTTTTGCTGTTGTCTGGTTTTGTCAGTACATTAGTGAATACATTGACGAATAAAAAAAGATTGTCTATACCGTCTTCTTGATTTTTTTATTTTGCACTCAGTTCTAAAACACATTCAGATTCTGCTCGTGCTTTACCTACAATTATAGTTGATTATACATTTCTTTATTCTCTGTAAGTACTTTTAAATAAACAAAATGTGCAACATTTCTCCACATGTTTAAGAAAGTAATGTTTCAGTGGTTTTAATGTAAATGTACAGTTTTCTAAAATGTGTGTATCTCTGCAGAAGTTCAGCAGCCATTGGTGATTAAAGAAGAGGTAGAGTGGAGCTCCAGTCTGGACCAGGAGGACCCACCAGAGCTGCCACACATTAAAGAGGAACAGGAGGAACTCTGGACCAGTCAGGAGGGAGAGCAGCTTGGGGGGTTGAAGGAGGCTGATATCACCAAGTTCACATTCACTCCTGTCACCGTGAAGAGTGAAGAAGATGAAGAGAAACCTCAGTCCTCACAGCTTCACCAAATCAAAACTGAAGCAATCAGAGATGTTGAGCATTTAAAAGTCATTCACAACCAGCTTCTTTCAACAAGACATCACACTCCTCTGAACCTGAGACTGATGACAATTCCTCTGAGACTGATGACAGTTGTGATTGGGAGGTGACCAGTGAACCTGAGTCAGGTTTCAACTCTCTGCAGAATAATGAAGTATCTTTAAGTGATATGGTACGTCATACTGGAAAATCTCCTGCCTCCTCTGAATGCACTGCAGCTATTGGCCACAAGGGACATCTGAAGAAATTCAAAGGAATCCAAGCTGGAGAAAAACGATTAAGTTGCTCAGTGTGTGGTAAAATATACCAATCAAAGGACTCCTTTAGTCGTCATATGAAACTTCATTCGGAAGGAAAACGCTTCAGCTGCTCAGTTTGTTAAAAAACTTTTCAAAGGCAATTAAATCTTTTTATTCACATGAGAATCCACACAGGGGAGAAACCATTTAGTTGCGCGGTGTGTGGTAAAAGATACCCCTCGCAGTACTCCTTGAGACAACATGTGAAACTTCATTCGGAAGGGAAACGCTTCAGCTGCTCTGTTTGTAAAAAAAACTTTTCAGT
Source organism: Pagrus pagrus (assembly GCF_965226575.1). Lineage (NCBI taxonomy): Eukaryota > Metazoa > Chordata > Actinopteri > Spariformes > Sparidae > Pagrus > Pagrus pagrus. The sequence continues at coordinate 1,126,637 of NC_140201.1, read as the reverse complement.
ATGGAAAAGATGTTGATAAGCACATGAGAGTCCACACGGGAGAAACCAATTAGCTGTTCAGCTTGTGGTAAACGTTTCACACAACGTTCAAATTTGAATCAACACATGGCTCGTCACACAGGGAAGAGACCATTTCATTCTTCAGTTTGTGGTAAAGGATTCGCAGCAAAGCAGAACCTGAAACGACACTCTACTGTCCACGCAGGAGAAACCATTTAGTTGCAGTGCCTGTGATCATAGGAAGGAACATCTGGGAAAACACTTGAGAAAGCTGTCGCCCCACATGAAAAAGACAGTCATAAACTTCACATATCATTGGTGACATCAGTGTTACATCTTCAGACATCGCCCAGGATTCATAAAGAAGTTGAACTGAATGTAAAAAGGTTCAGTGTTTTCTCTGTAGTTTAGTTTGTGTTATGTTGTTCTCTGATTTTGTCAGTATGTAAGTGAATAAATTATTGTTTATACAGTCGTTGTCTTTGTTTCTGTACTCTTACATTCAGTCCCTGGAGGCATTCTGATTCTGCTTATGCTTAACTTATAATTATAATCATTGCCCTCCAAAGATAATGTGTTTTATAGACCCACTCCTGCCTGAAGAGCAAGAGGTTTTATTGATGTCATCATGGCGACTATGGAGTTATATCGCTGATTGAATGATTAACAGTTGTTTTTGTAATAACTTTAATTAACACCATGGGAATATTGATAATGAGCGATAATTTCCATGCAACCTGAAGCACCCCAGCTTTATGATTAGGAGCAGTCATACAGCCATTACTATATTTGCAGCATTATCTACTGTACAACCTTCTCTCTTACACCAAATCCTACGTGAAATTCTATGTTTTCAGCCACAACAGGACCAATTTGTGACTCATACACCACCTGGGTCATTAGGTCTCTCTCTCACCCCTTATTTCCACCAGGTCCGTGTTTGGTCCATTTCCACTCTGCCACGGCAGCAGAGCTGATAGGTTTCACTCTAGTCTATGTGTGTACTTCCACTGGCTCTGCTGTGTTGTATCTACTCCCTTGCAGCTGCGGTGTCCGGACTCTTCCATAGCAGATACGCAAGACCTCTATTTCTGCCGGATGCCGGAGCACGGCGCATCAATTCAGCTAAATTCAGCGCAGAGCCGACAGGAAGTCACACTGAAACACCAACGTAACATCCGGTTAATTTTCATAATAAAACACTCGACACAAAAATCTCAAGAAAGAGACATATCCAAGCACTTCTTCTAATCCTTCAGTTGGGAACGCTTATTGTTGTTGTGTTTATAACACACACATATAACTGTGGTCGTGCATGATTCTGTAATTGTTGCGGGAACTCCTCGGCCTCACAACTCTAGCTGTCGGACAGTACTGCACTCAAAATGGAGCCAGTGGGGGTTGACGGAAGATGGAGCAAGGAGAAAAACTGTAGCGAAGCTGTCCCGCAACGTACATGCAACCAGTGGAATTCCCGGGTCAGTTGGTCCTTATTCATATAGTGGGGTATGACTGTGATATAGTGAAACTGTAATACTTCACCCATCAGTAGCGATTTTTGACAAATTGGCAAACTCACAGATGTTTCCTGTCAGATGACACCAAGCAGAGATGAGGGTGTTTGTCTCTGGAAGGGGGCTGGGATCTGGGCTTAAGGGCTGTGCTCATCTCCCCGCGGTTGAAAATATAAATTATGGATGGGACAACACAAGATTTCTATCACACATCATGATAATAAGCTCTCAAAAATAAGTTGGACATCTTGAATTCTATTAATGGGATCATTGTGAGAATCCTCATGGGGGACTTAAAAAAGTTGTGTAGCTTGAAAACCTACAGTCCTGTATTCATTTCATGAGTTATTATTGATTAACCACAATGGCGAGTCCACATCTCTTCAGCCATGCCCGTCTCAATGGTTGAAGACTTGAAGGCTCGGGCTCGGCAAAAAAAAGAGTAAAATTAAATGCGTCGAAATATGGTGTATTTCAAACAAAAACTCAACAGGGAGATCAGGTTCTTAACTGCAAAAACACTGTTCAGTTTGTATTTTCACAAAAAATTGGAACTACAAAAGACGTGTTCTTTCTGTGATCCAATCAAATTATTTGTTGCTTAACAATCGTCTGCTGCTTGCCTCTTAAGTCGTCCTGCCCCTTTCCTATATTTGGGGCACTTTCGGGTCAATTTCACCTCCAGTTCGTTCTGAATAACAGAAAACCTGTGTTGGCTGCATCTCCCAACTCATCCAGACTCGTTGAAACTGTTTGTTTTGTTTTTTTACGTTCAGCAAGTTGTCTCACCAAGCTTATCTATCTTTTGGATGAACAAAATGTGCAACGATTCTCCAAACGTTTAGAATGTATTGGTGTCAGTGGTTTTAATGTCGATGGAAATGTCTAGTTTTCTAAAATTTGTGTATGTATTTCATGACTCCACAGAATTTCAGCAGCTGTTGGTGATTAAAGAAGAGGTGGAGTGGAGCTCCAGTCTGGACCAGGAGGATCCACCAGAGCTGCCCCACATTAAAGAGGAACAGGAGGAACTCTGGACCAGTCAGGAGGGAGAGCAGCTTGGAGGGCTGGAGGAGGCTGATAACACCAAGTTCACATTCACTCCTGTCACTGTGAAGAGTGAAGAAGATGATGAAGAGAAACCTCAGTCCTCACAGCTTCATCAAATCAAAACTGAAGAGGTCAGAGATGGAGAGCATTTAAAATCAGAAGCTGATGAAGAGGACTGTGGAGGACCAGAACCAACCAGGAACTTTGATCCAGATAGTCATTCACAACCAGCTTCTCTCAACAAGACATCACACTCCTTTGAACCTGAGACTGATGACAACTCCTCTGAGACTGATGACAGTTGTGATTGGGAGGTGACCAGTGAACCTGAGTCAGGTTTCAACTCTCTGCAGAATGATGAAGTATCTGTAAGTGATATGGTACGTCATACTGGAAAATCTCCTGCCTCCTCTGAATGCGCTGCAGCTATTGGCCACAAGGGACATCTGAAGAAATTCAAAGGAATCCAAGCTGGAGAAAAACGATTAAGTTGCTCAGTGTGTGGTAAAATATACCAATCAAAGGACTCCTTTAGTCGTCATATGAAACTTCATTCGGAAGGAAAACGCTTCAGCTGCTCAGTTTGTCAAAAAACTTTTCAATATGGAAGACATGCTGAGGACCACATGAGAACCCACACAGGGGAGAAACCATTTAGTTGCTCACTGTGTGGTAAAAGCTACCACTCGCAGGACTCTTTAAGACAACATAAGAGACTTCATTCAGAAGGAAAATGCTTCAGCTGCTCAGTTTGTAAAAAAACTTTTCAATGGAAAGTAAATCTTGTGTCGCACATGAGAGTCCACACGGGGGAGAAACCATTTAGCTGCTCAGTGTGTGGTAAAACATACCACTCAAATGACTCCTTACAGTCTCATTTGAGAATTCATACAGAAGGAAAAAGTTTGCTCTGCTCAGTTTGTGAAAGAACTTTTAAATGGAAATCTGACCTTGTGACACACATGAGAAGCCACACAGGGGAGAAACCATTTAGCTGTTCAGCTTGTGGTAAAAGTTTCACACAACGTTCAGGTTTGACTCAACACATGGCCGTTCACAAAGTGAAGAAACTATTTCGATGTCCAGTTTGTGAAATGGGATTCGCACTACAGGAAGGCCTAAGACGACACTCTACTGTCCACACAGGGGAGAAACCATTTTATTGTTCAGTTTGTGGTAAAGGATTCGCAGCAAAGCAGAACCTGAAACGACACTCTACTGTCCACGCAGGAGAAACCATTTAGTTGCAGTGCCTGTGATCATAGGAAGGAACATCTGGGAAAACACTTGAGAAAGCTGTCGCCCCACATGAAAAAGACAGTCATAAACTTCACATATCATTGGTGACATCAGTGTTACATCTTCAGACATCGCCCAGGATTCATAAAGAAGTTGAACTGAATGTAAAAAGGTTCAGTGTTTTCTCTGTAGTTTAGTTTGTGTTATGTTGTTCTCTGATTTTGTCAGTATATAAGTGAATAAATTATTGTTTATACAGTCGTTGTCTTTGTTTCTGTACTCTTACATTCAGTCCCTGGAGGCATTCTGATTCTGCTTATGCTTAACTTATAATTATAATCATTGCCCTCCAAAGATAATGTGTTTTATAGACCCACTCCTGCCTGAAGAGCAAGAGGTTTTATTGATGTCATCATGGCGACTATGGAGTTATATTGCTGATTGAATGATTAACAGTTGTTTTTGTAATAACTTTAATTAACACCATGGGAATATTGATAATGAGCGATAATTTCCATGCAACCTGAAGCACCCCAGCTTTATGATTAGGAGCAGTCATACAGCCATTACTATATTTGCAGCATTATCTACTGTACAACCTTCTCTCTTACACCAAATCCTAAGTGAAATTCTATGTTTTCAGCCACAACAGGACCAATTTGTGACTCATACACCACCTGGGTCATTAGGTCTCTCTCTCACCCCTTATTTCCACCAGGTCCGTGTTCGGTCCATTTCCACTCTGCCACGGCAGCAGAGCTGATAGGTTTCACTCTAGTCTATGTGTGTACTTCCACTGGCTCTGCTGTGTTGTATCTACTCCCTTGCAGCTGCGGTGTCCGGACTCTTCCATAGCAGATACGCAAGACCTCTATTTCTGCCGGATGCCGGAGCACGGCGCATCAATTCAGCTAAATTCAGCGCAGAGCCGACAGGAAGTCACACTGAAACACCAACGTAACATCCGGTTAATTTTCATAATAAAACACTCGACACAAAAATCTCAAGAAAGAGACATATCCAAGCACTTCTTCTAATCCTTCGGTTGGGAACGCTTATTGTTGTTGTGTTTATAACACACACATATAACTGTGGTCGTGCATGATTCTGTAATAATTGAGGGAACTCCTCGGCCTCACAACTCCAGCTGTCGGACAGTACTGCACTCAAAATGGAGCCGGTGGGGGTTGATGGAAGATGAAGCACAGAGCAAAACTGTAGCGGAGCCGTCCCGCAACGTACATGCAACCAGTGGAATTCCCGGGTCAGTTGGTCCTTATTCATATAGTGGGGTATGACTGTGATATAGTGAAACTGTAATACTTCACCCATCAGTAGCTTTTTCTGACAAATTGGCAAACTCACAGATATCTCCTGTCAGCTGACACCAAGCAGAGATGAGAGTGTTTGATGGTCACCTCCAGTTCATTCTGAATAACAAAAGCCATGTTGACATCCAGACTCGTTTTAAACTGTTTATGTTTTGTGTTTTTCCGTTCAGCAAGTTGTCTCACCACGCTTAACTTACGTTTGGATAAACAAAGTGTTTCTCCAAACGTTTAGAAAGTATTGGTGTCAGTGGTTTAATTGTCAATGGAAATGTACAGTTTTCTAAAATTTGTGTATGTGTTTTATCACTCTCCACAGAATTTCAGCAGCTGTTGGCGATTAAAGAAGAGGTAGAGTGGAGCTCCAGTCTGGACCAGGAGGACCCACCAGAGCTGCCACACATTAAAGAGGAACAGGAGGAACTGTGGACCAGTCAGGAGGGAGAGCAGCTTGGAGGGCTGGAGGAGGCTGATATCATCAAGTTCACCTTCACTCCTGTCCCTGTGAAGAGTGAAGAAGAAGATGACGATGAACCTCAGTCCTCACAGCTTCACCAAATCAAAACTGAAGAGATCGGGAATGTAGAGCTTTGGCAAACAGAATCTGATGAAGAGGACTGTGGAGGACCAGAACCAGCCAGGAACTTTAATCCCAATAGTAATTTACAACTAGCTACTCACAATGAGACGTCACACTCCTCTGAAGGTGAGACTGATGAAGACGCCTCTGAATCTGAGACTGATGACAGTTGTGATTGGGAGGAGACCAGTGAACCTCAGTTAGGTTTAAACTCCCAAAATAATGAAGTATCTGTAAGTGATATGGTACGTCATACTGGAAAAACTTCTGGCTCCTCTGAATCTGCTGCAACCTTTGGCCACAAGGAACGTCTACAGAAATTCAAAGGAATCCGAGCTGGAGAAAAACCATTTAGTTGCTCAGTGTGTGGTAAAAGATACCACTCAAAGGACTCCTTAAGGCATCATGTGAGACTTCATTCAGAGGGAAAACGCTTCAGCTGCTCAGTTTGTCAAAAATCCTTTCAATGGCAATTAAATCTTGTTACACACATGAGAATCCACACAGGGGAGAAACCATTCAGCTGCTCAGTTTGTGGTAAAAGATACTACTCAAATGACTCCTTACAGACTCATATGAGAATTCATTCGGAAGGAAGAAGTTTCAGCTGCTCAGTTTGTGAAAAAACATTTGAATGGAAATTAAATCTTGTGACCCACATGAGAATCCACACAGGGGAGAAACCATTCAGCTGCTCAGTTTGTGGTAAAAGTTTCACACAACATGGAGCTTTGAAACGACATGAAACTGTTCACACAGGGGAGAAACCATACAGCTGCTCAGTTTGTGGGAAAGAATTTCGCTATAATTGTTCTCTGAGAAAACATTTGATTATCCACACGAGGGACAAGCCGTTTAGTTGCAGTGTTTGTGATGAACGGTTTGCACTAAAGCAAAGTCTGAGACGACACTCAACGCTTCACACAGTGGAGAAACCATTTAATTGTTCAGTTTGTGGTTTAGGATTCACATTACCGCAAAGCCTGAGACGACACTCTGCTGTCCACACAGGGGAGAAACCATTTAGTTGTTCAGTGTGTGGTAAAGAATTTGCTTTAAAGTACAACCTGAGACGACACTCGACTGTCCACACGGCAGAAACCATTTAGTTGCAGTACTTGTGAGCAAAGAAAACAACTACTGCCCCACATAAAGAAGATTGTCACAATAAAACATTTCCCTAACTTGCTCTGATGATCTGGACGACTGCGCTGTTGTAAAAGGGGATGTGTAGAAACTGACCTGAGGAAATTCATCCCCAGCATGGTCGTCTTCAGAACGCTCTCTAAAAGTCACAAAGCAGCTCAACAAACACTTTTCTAGTGACATCAAACAATGCCAAGAAACGTGCGACACAGGACGGAGAGAAACCCAGAGAGTCAGATGTTCGTGCATGGCCCGGGATTTACAAGGAAGTGTGAACTTAAAGAACAAAGGAACAGAACCACGGCACCCTCTTACCACCAGGGTGCCTGCATCTGTTTAAATGCTCATGTGTGCCTGTTTGTTAACTCAGACTGCGGACCTTCTCATTCTTCAGGAAGATAAACCAGAGACAGTTCTGTAAACAATCAACAATAATCATTATTATCTGTTTAATATTATTGTGCTTTAATTTTACTGATGTACAAATAAATGAATATAAGTGATGTTTGTAACATGATCAGTGTTCATAGCATTTTAGATTTGGATTAATCATGTTTATCTCTCACTCTGTGTGACATCCTGTGAAATGAATTCACATATGTAGTTCAATATCATTCAGGAGCACAGAGTGACACACCTTCAAATGTGAATGTTTTGTTAATGAGAGGTAAAGAAGAGGAGGAGTGTGAACGAGCTCACACTGAGGCACATCTTCGCCTGGTCACACCGGTCAGAAACAACATTTCCACGGCTCTCTGTTCAGTGTCTTCTCTGTAGTTTAGTTCTTTGTGTTTTGTTGTCTGTTTTTGTCAGTAGATTAGTGAATAAAAGATTATTTATACAGTCATCATCTTTGTTTCTGTGATCTTACACTCAGTTCCTGAGCAAAGTCTGATTGTACTAATGCTCTACCTATAATTATAATTGATTATGTTCCTAAGATAATGTGTGTTTTATAGACACTCCACGACTGATCAACAAGACGTTTTATTAGTGTTCTTGTGCAGAATATGAAATTATATTTGTGGTCAAATGATTGACAGTATTTTGTATACTAACTTTTCTGAACGCCGTAGTGATATTAATAATTCAGCTATAATTTAGCTCAGCTATTAATCTGCAACCAAAAGCATCCAAGCATTATGATTTTTCTTAAAACTTGTGTATGTATTTCATGACTCCACAGACATCCAGCAGCTGTTGGCGATTAAAGAAGAGGTGGAGTGGAGGTCCAGTCTGGACCAGGAGGACCCACCAGAGCAGCCCCACATTAAAGAGGAACAGGAGGAACTCTGGACCAGTCAGGAGGGAGAGCAGCTTGGAGGGCTGGAGGAGGCCGATAACACCAAGTTCACCTTCAGTCCTGTCACTGTGAAGAGTGAAGAAGATGATGAAGAGAAACCTCAGTCCTCACAGCTTCACCTAATCAAAACTGAAGAGGTCAGAGATGGAGAACATTTGAAAACAGAAGCTGATGGAGAGGACTGTGGAGGACCAGAACCAACCAGGAACTTAAATAGAGATATACATTTACAACCAGTTACTAATGACGAGGCATCACACTCCTCAGAACCGGAGTCTGATGACAGTTGGGACTGGGAGGACACCAGGAAACATCGTTCAAACCCTCTACAAGACAATAAAGCACCTATAGGAGATGTGGAATATAATCCTGGAGCAATATCAATTATCGCTTCTGGATGTGCTGCAACCTCTGGCCACAGGAAACATCTGCTGGAAGAAGATGAAATCCAAACAGGAGTGAGACCATTTGGTTGCTCAGTTTGTGGTAAAAGATACCGCTGGAAGAACTCTTTAAGAGATCATAAGAGACTTCACGCAGAAGAAAAACCGTTCAGCTGCTCAGTTTGTAAAAAATCCTTTAAATGGAAAATACATCTTGAGAGACACATGGTAATCCACACAGGGGAGAAACCATTCAGCTGCTCAGTTTGTGGTAAAAGATTCACACAACATGCAGTTTTGAAACGACACTCGACAGTCCACACTGGAGAAACCACTTAGTTGCACATGTTGTTGTGCTTTAAATTTACTGATGTACAAATAAATGAATAAAAGTGATGTTTGTAACATGATCAGCATTCAAAGCATTTTAGATTTGGATTAATCATGTTTATCTCTCACTCTAATGTGTGACATCCTGTGAATTCACATGTAGTTTGATATCATTCAGGAGCACGGTGAGACACACCTTCAAATCTTTGAACTTCAACCTCATAACAGACTTTATTCATTTGTTAGTAAGAATTTAGGATGAGTGAATGTTTTGTTAATGAGAGGTAAAGAAGAGGAGGAGTGTGAACGAGCTCACACTGAGGCACATCTTCACCTAGTCACACCGGTCAGAAACAACATTTCCACTGTTCAGTGTCTTTTCTGTAGTGAATAAAAGATTATTTATACAGTCATCGTCTTTGTTTCTGTGATCTTGCTCTCAGTGTTGACTCAATGGAAAAGATTGGTAGAGTTTTGATTTCAAAAGTACATGAAGTAGTTTTGTCCCCAGCATGTCAAACCTTTTGTCCACATCACGGACACGACTCCCACAGACTGTTTTTCCACAGTAAACACAGGTACCTCATCCACACTATAATAATCTGCTCCTGGCTTCTTAAGTCATTTGGTATCTTTTCTATATTTGGGGCACGTCTGGTTCAGTTGAGGTGGCAGTATTGGTAGGCTGACTTGTGATTGATCTGTTGGTGGTCTCATTTGAACTCTGTTATTAGGCTAAAACAAGAGGACGTGATGAGACTTATGGACATACAGTGTGCCGATCTCAGAACATGAGACCTACAGAGTGCATAAAACACATTTACATTGATTTTTTTGCTCTTTGATTTTGATTTCGTACCTATCAGGGTAAATGACTAATCTTTGCTAATATTTATTGGGTTAAATGTAAATGCATCATTTGTTATAAACCTGTCCTGCACAATATCAGTGTGTTATTCTATTAAAAGTTCCCAAACGTCAAACCATGATCCTACCAACAGGATGCTTCCTTCTTTATGTTCAGTCGGGTAAATGTTACCTCATTCTCTCTGACACCGTTGAGCCCAGTGTTGCAGACCAGGTGACTTTGTCTCTAGATTTAGTGACTTCAGGGAAAATTATTAATACTATATTTATTGAGTCAGACCTGGTCTTTATAATGCCCATGTATTATATAAATAGCTCCAAATAAAGTAGTTTTAAGTTTTCTAAAACTTGTGTATGTATTTCATGACTCCACAGAATTTCAGCAGCTGTTGGCGATTAAAGAAGAGGTGGAGTGGAGCTCCAGTCTGGACCAGGAGGACCCACCAGAGCTGCCACATATTATAGAGGAACACTATTGCACTATTTCTCGTGGTTATAACTTGCACAAAGTAAATGTCCCCAAAATAATAAATAATAATTTTACCTCTAGTGTGAAAGCTTAACATTTCCCATCTGGAAATGCTGCTTGTGTCTTATTACATTTCATTTACAGCTAATTTATTCCTCCCATTCTTTAAAAAAAAGTGTCTTTATCTTTCTTCATGTGTTTGAGTCAGCCTGTAATTTTCACAGTTGGATTTTTATTTTGAAGTTTAGCGACTAATCTGCCCCGGAAGTGATATATTCTTTACTGCCGCTAACTTGACACTGTTGACCAAGATGGCGTCCTGCAGACACAGATCTCCGTCGTTGTGTTCAGAGTGTGTGTGAGCCGAACAGCGCTGCTCCATCAGAACCTCTGTGTGTCTGATTGACGTGTGTGAATGGACTTTGTGCTGTTCACCTTTTTCTTCTGAATGTTTCTCCTCGGACTCATCTCCCGCTAGCCTACAAAGCTACACCAGTTAGCCTAGCATGCTAGCCGTAAACAGAGCGAGTGTGTGATGGAGAGCAGACAGTGTTTGTGACGGAGTTTGTGTGAGTCAGTAAAAATGTCTAAAGTCCAAACGCTGAGAGTTTTTGTGAAGCAGCGACTGACTGCGGCTGCTGAAGAGATATTTGAGCTGTTTGAAAGAACGATAGCAGAGTACGAGGAGGAACTGAGTCGACAACGGAAACTACTGGACGCTGTTTTCAAGCCTCAGGTCCAGTTACACAGAGCAGGTTGGTTCTGCTTACTTCTTTTTCTGCTCCTGTTCTTTATACTGACGTCACAGCAGCCGCCGGTACTACAGGTGCATGTACAGGTGCATGTACAGGTGCATGTACAGGTGCATGTACAGGTGCATGTACAGGTCCATGTACAGGTGCATGTACAGGTGTTGTGCTCTCAGCTGTCTCGTTGCTTCACTCACAGATGTTGAGATGTTTTGTACTTGTTGTAAACAAATTGTAGAAACAGTCTCTCACCTGTTTTTTCTCTGAAATATCAGAAATATATTATATTATTATATATAAGATAATATCAATTCAGTGGAGATCAGTTTAATCATGATACACACTAAATCCTCTCTTTACTCCACATCACTTCCCAAATTCTCAGTTTTTCTCACTACATCACTTAAGTTAGTAAAAAACATAAAATGTAATTAATTTGAGTAATTCTGAAACCTCTGACTAATGATATCTAAACTAATCTATATATGTTCCCATCTGTCTGTTGTGTTCTCTTTAAATTTGAGCATACTTTATGTTTCATACATATTTATTTGTATTGTCCTTGTTTGATGTCCTCTATGTAACATTATTTCCACTTAAATTTGATTGTCAGTGCTACAGTTCGATTTACCTGAACTGTAAATTCTTTCTGTTTCCTGACTGTCTCACACTGTTACGTCATCACTCAGCTTGTTTGTGACGACACTTGAGTGATAGTTTGGGTCTTCTGATGTCGGGTTGTATGAGGTACCGATCTCTAGTCCGACCTGCAGCTGTTTGGCTCCCTGTGGCTTTGACATTTTACATGGAAATGAATCATGTTTTCTTTACTTTTATCATCATCACTGTTTCTGGGCTGCAGTGATTCTCACATCCTCGAACAGTAAAAATTCATAGCCTACACAGAATCGTATCAAGTTAATATCGTTGTGTTTTATTCTCAAGCCCGAGGGTTGATGCCTGTATGAGGCTGAGGATAAAAGAAGGATTACTCACACTGGAATGGACTTCAGGCAAAATAAAAGTGAAACTGTTATAAGTTTAGTTTTAATTTGGATATTGGACAGACAATCACTCTGGAGACACCGAGCAGCGTCTCTTCCTCAGCGTCCTCACTGTCGGCAGCAGGAGGACAAATTAAGTCCCTCATACAGCCCTTCATCAAAACGTCAAAGTCAATTAAAAACATGTAAAACTGAATTGATGAATGTAAAGTTTCCTCTTTCTCGTCTCAACAGGTCGGCCTCATCCCGACGCCCCACCTGAAGCCTCGCAGTCTCTGCTGACGTCACCTGGTGAGTGTTTGAGAGACGAAGGGCTGAAATAAAAAAAATAGGAACAGGACATTGAGAGAAAGCGAGAGAGAGAGAGAGAGAGAGAGAGAGAGAACACGTGCAGCTCTAAAAAATCGATATGTGGCGGGCGGCCACAAATTAATGTTTGTGTCGAAAACCTTGTGAAATTACACATTAATTTTAGATGAATGAGATGTCGACACCAGGTGACTACTGAGCCCTCTACCGTCGTAGTCATCGTGATTTAAAAGCCGCCGCCCCTCAGTGTCAGTTCTCTGCTGCGCCACGTCCTGTTTATTATCTACTTCTCAAACCTGCTCAGTTAAATGAACCCAAGACACTGGTTGATGTTACACTGGTGACCACAGGGGTGAGCTAACTTCTTCCTTACAGCAGATCTGAGGGGACACACCACCTCATTCAGCAGACATCACCCAGCCCTCAAACACACTTTAAAATAACACGATGAAAAAATTGTATGAGAGCTAGGTGACAGAGGGTTTTCTATTCTGAAGTTATTATTTTGACCTGGCAGTTTTCCTGAGAGAGGAAATGTTTATCCATCTCTGTAAAAACAGACATTTCCTTGGGTCACATATGAAAACAGTCACTGATGTTTGCTGCTCCTCCTTTCAAAACACAAAACCTTTCAGTTCTTCCTGCTGTCTACGCTGGAATAAGGAGATGACAATCACACCATGACACAGTTCATTCAGTTAGGCTCAGTTGAATTTCATTAAAAAGTAAAGCTCAACTAATGGAATATGTTTCCATACATCTGCTTAAAAACCATTAAAACCCACTTCTTATATCTGCAGAACTTGCCTGAGAAGTTTTCTTCAGTATCAAAGTGATCCACAGTTGACAGTTGTCTGTACATTCATGAGTACACTGCAGACAGGAGCTGCTAGTTCAGCTCATTTTAATGAAGATTATGTGAACAAATAAAGACTAAAACAAATGGAGCGCCTGTCATAGCTTGAGGCTCGTAGCTCGAGGCTAACTCACTGACACCAACACAAATGAATCTTCCTTCTCTCCTGTAATTCATTCAGCATCTTTGGGATACTTCAGGGTCAGTTGAAGGTTGGTGCTGATGCTGGGCTGACATGTGATTGACTCCTTGGTGGTTTCTTTAAATGTCAAGTTGGAAATGACACTTTTCTGAAGCCTGCATGTATTTTTCTCTTCTCCACAGACGTCCAGCAGCTGTTACAGAGTGAAGTAGAGGATCCTCCTGAGCAGCAGGAGAGGAGCTCCAGTCTGGACCAGGAGGACCCACCAGAGCTGCCACACATTAAAGAGGAACAGGAGGAACTCTGGACCAGTCAGGAGGGAGAGCAGCTTGGAGGGCTGGAGGAGGCTGATATCACCAAGTTCACCTTCAGTCCTGTCACTGTGAAGAGTGAAGAAGATGAGGAAGAGAAACCTCAGTCCTCACAGCTTCATCAAAAACAGACTGAAGAGATGGAAACAGCAGCTGACGGAGAGGACTGTGGAGGACCAGAACCAGACAGGACCTCAGATCCAGATAGACATTCACAACCTGAGACTTACGACAAAGCTGTGGACTCTTTTGAACCTGAGAGCAATGACTGGAAGGAGACCAGACGACCTCACGCAGGTTTAAAACCTCTGAAAAATAATAAAGTCGGTGTGAGTGCCTCAGGATGTCTCGCTGTGAAGAAACAGTTCAGCTGCTCTGAATGTGCGAAAACATTTTGCGGAAATGCGGCGCTGAAGATACACATGAGAATTCACACGGGAGAGAAACCATTCAGCTGCTCTCTGTGCAGCAAGAGGTTCACTCAGAAAGCCGGTCTGGATTATCACTGGAGAACTCACACAGGAGAGAAACCTCACAGCTGCTCCCTCTGCGGGAAATGCTTCTCACGGTACACGTATTTACAGGCTCACATGAGAACTCACACCGGGGAGAAACCCTTCAGCTGTCCGGTTTGTCATAAATGTTTCTCGTGGTATCGATATTTACAGTTACACATGAGGGCCCACACGGGGGAGAAACCCTACATCTGCAGAGCGTGTGACAAAAGATTCACCTGGTCGGCTCAACTCAAGAGACACAAGTGTGGTGTTGAGTCCTCACAGCCTCACGAGCTCTGGACCAATCAGGAGGGAGAACGGCTTCAAGCGCTGGAGGAGGCTGATGTCACCAAGTTCACCTTCACTCCTGTGGCTGAGAAGGAGGAAGATGATGAGGAAGATGAGGAGAAACCTGAGTCCTCACAGCTTCATCAAAGACAGACTGATCAGATGGAGACAGGAGGTGATGGAGAGGACTGTGGAGGACCAGAACCAGACAGGAACTTAAGTTTATCCAGCTGCAACAACGTGAAGGAAGCTGAAGGAAGTTGAATTTCTAATTTTGGTTCAAAGACCAAAACCTACATTATCATATTCATAAATGTTGTAGTCCAGGTTCAGAAGCTACACCTGTACCAATAAAGCGATAAAAAATGTGGACATGAAGCCTAATTACTTAAAAATGTGTTGAAAAGAGCTTGACCAAGAATTGCTGACTAATAAATTAATAAATGAATGCACCTTTTTATAGTTTTCCTGCTGTAATAAAGTCCTCTGGCATCACATGATCCTCATTACACTGCCTGAAAATTTAAGTTCTAAATCTTAAAGATTTTCAAATTGTTTCCTGTCTGAGCCTCGATGTCTCCACTCGAACACAAAGTGACGGGATCAGTGGTTGTATGTAAATGTATTTGATCGTCGAGCCTCGTGTTACACCGACTGTTGTTCCTCCATAAATATTCTTTGTTGACACGCCTGATGCTGCCGCCTGTCGGACTCTGAGAACGATTGACATCACATTTACTAATTAACCTACATTATCAGGCAGACTCCTCCTCAAGAGGGCTTCACCTCACAAACGTAATATAATAATAATGTGTGACAGTATACTGTGAGGATTCATGAGACTGCGACTGCAAGAAATCTTGCGGGTCAACGAAGACGCTCAGGTAGAAGTCAGACGCTGCAGGCGCCGACAGGTCGAGCTGAGTTTACTCCATCATGCCGATGAAGCTCTCTGATTGGCTGTGATGTACTTCCACTCTCATTTCTCATC
This sequence comes from Pagrus pagrus, assembly GCF_965226575.1. Taxonomy (NCBI): domain Eukaryota; kingdom Metazoa; phylum Chordata; class Actinopteri; order Spariformes; family Sparidae; genus Pagrus; species Pagrus pagrus. The sequence continues at coordinate 1,111,281 of NC_140201.1, read as the reverse complement.
ATTATTTTCCACAGTGTTAACATGACTTTAAAGTAATAAATGTATTCAATGAGCACATTTCTGATATTAAAAAAGTTCATGACATTCAGGACTCCTTGTTCTTTGGTTCTGTCAAAGCTTTCAGATGTGTTTGGGCTCATTATCCTGCTGTTATTATGTAGCATACAGAAGCTACAGGTGGAGCAGGTGGGTGGAGACAGACAGGAACCTCTTAGATCCACGTGTACTACATGAAGGCACAGGTGTGCAGTTACATCTATTTTTTAAATGTTTTTAATTGTGCAACAACAGAGATGAACAGAAATGTGTAGAGGTTCGACCATTGTCAGGAGAGGAACTTAAAATAACGTTATCTTCACCTTTAGATTTGTCTGCAGATAAACAATACCAGTAACTCTGCCAACATCATCCAGTATCTGACCCGCTGCATCTCAAGAAGGAACCTTCCACCTGTTTTACCCCCTGCTGCTCATCAGAACAAGGCGCTGAAACTAAAATGAGGCTCTGAGCTGCAGTAACACTTGCGTTGCCAGATGGTCGATAATAAATGTGTTAATGCGACGATTTTGCCTTCTCTACAGTGTACGATCAATAATGATAAAAGTACCATAATGTACGATAATTTGGCCATTTTCTCACCCTTAAATAAGTCATTTCTTTTTGTCAACGCAAAATATGTAAAGTAAAGTATGGATCCAAGACAGATCCTCTTTCACATCAATCATGCTCGGTGTAGACGACGATGATTAACATGATTCAGGAGCCCGATCGTCTCGAGCTCGCCCAGGTATTTATTTCGTGGCCTTGAGTGTTGTCATGCAGAATATGAGCACGAGGGTGAACACATCATGAACACATCCTTCTACACGTAACAGATACATCAGCTTACTTGTGTTGCACTTTTATGCCAATTTGTCTTCCTTCATGTGTTTGAGTCAGCCTGTAATTTTGACAGTTATACCTTTATTGTGAAGTTTAGCGACTAATTTGCCCCGGAAGTTGTATATTCTTTACTGCCGCTAACTTGACACTGTTAACCAAGATGGCGTCCTGCAGACACAGATCTCCGTCGTTGTGTTCAGAGTGTGTGTGGGCCGAACAGCGCTGCTCCATCAGAACCTCTGTGTGTCTGATCAACGTGTGTGAATGGACTTTGTTCCGTTTTACCGGACTCATCTCCCGGTAGCTTGCAAAGCTACACGAGTTAGCTTAGCATGCTAGCTGTCAACAGAGCGACAGCAGAGTACGAGGAGGAACTGTGTCGACAACGGAAACTACTGGACGCTGTTTTCAAGCCTCAGGTCCAGTTACACAGAGCAGGTCGGTTCTGTTTACTTCTTCTTCTGTGGCGTTTATACTGACGTCACAGCAGCCGCCGGTACAACAGGAGGGCGTCTGTATTCTCAACTTTACGGTAACTTAACCGCGCTGACGCGGTTCAGTGTGTCTGCTGTCTGTGACGTAATTTTTCATACAACAATCAGCTGTTACAGTAAACAACCTGTCACAGTGTTTACTGACTGTGACGTCAGAGAGCTCCGAGGCCCCGCCCCTTCCTGTTCCCCTCATGGACCTCATTGATCAGAGCTCTGTCTGTAGTGATGCAGAGAGACAGATGATGTATTGATCCTGTTTGAATCTCACAGATGATGTTTGTCAGTTTGTCATCAGACTGTGACGTCATTATAAAGACGACACAGCCGACGGCGTCGTTAGTGACGTCGTCTCCTAACTCAAGCATTGTAGAGCGGCTCCTGTATATCAGCAGCTCACAGAACTGAACCAGAACCAGAACTGCAGTTGTCAATATGAGCAGATTTATTGTGATGTTCATCTTGTTTACGAGCTTTTCTGAGCCCAGTTGGCTCCATGTTGGTGTTGGTTCTGGTGTTGATGAGACGATGTAGTTCACTGAGCGCTTTAACACAAAACTACATGAGGTTTGACTTTAATAAAACAAACTGACAAACAGCATGTGTGATTCAAACAGGATCAGCACATCATCTGTCGCTCTTCATCACTGCCAGACAAAGCTCTGATCAATAAGGACCATGAGGGGAACAGGAAGGACTTCGGCTCAGCTGTGACGTCTAGCAAACCAACTTTAAAGTGGTGCAGCGCCACCGACTGTATTGGGGGAATTATTGGCTATAATTTGATAATTGGAAACATAAATACACAAAATTTCCTGTTATCGGGCTGATAATTATAATGCATCCCTAATATTAATAATAGTAATAATAATAATAATAGCATTAAAGGGGCAATTTGTTAGATATGTCTAGAATTTTTGCTTAAAAAGTGACCCGTCCCGTCCTGTGATAGTCTGGAAGATGCAACAGCAGTGATGTCGCCACTAAATCTAGTAAGTCAACAAAATAAACTCACAAAATGTCAAGAAAGGAAATATTTTGACACCTATTTTCCTTAAAAACAGAAAAATGCAAAAGTACACCATCTGAATACAAGTTTCTCTCTTTGACTGAACTAAGATGAGGTTAATCGCCTCGTTAACTCATCGTGAAACACACTCAGTTCAAACTGGTGCAGAGACGAAGCTTCTGGAGGAATAAACACCTGGTCAGATTCTGCTCTGACCCGAAACCTCTTTATGACGGGAGGAGAGCTCAGAGATCAGTTGGTCAGGTGTCTGAAACAATCATGAACATGAACAACAATGATTGTTAATCTTTTACAGCTTGAGCTTTCAGTGTATCTTTCGGTGCAGTACATGTTTAAACCTGAGCCTTTCACACTGTTACACTGCTAGTTAACATGAAATCACAGCTTTCCCCAATGTGTTTGAATTTCAGTGCTTCCTGCAGACGTCCAGTAGCTGTTGGTGAGTAAAGAAAAGGTTCCTCCGGAGCATCACTATGGACCGGGAGGAACCAGAGCCCCCACACATTAAAGAAGAGGAGGAGGAGCTGTGGACCAGTCAGGAGGGAGAGCAACTCCGAGGGCTGGAGGAGGCTGATATCACGGAGTTCACATTCACCGTGAAGAGTGAAGAAGATGAAGAGAAACCTCAGTCCTCACAGCTTCATCAAAGACAAACTGAACAGATAAAAACAGAAGCTGATGGAGAGGACTGTGGAGGACCAGAACCAGACTGGGACTCAGATCCAGATAGACATTTACGACCTGATACTGATAATAACAAGACTGACGACTTCTCTGAACCTGAGACTGATGACAGTGATGACTGGAAGGACAAGCGTGAACCTCAAACAGCTTCAAACTCTAAGAGGAAGAATAAAGTTGATTTAAGCTGTAAAACTGACGAGAAAACATTCAGCTGCTCCGAATGTGGTGAAAGATTCGGCCGAAAATACAATCTGACGAGACACATGAGGACTCACACAGGTGAAAAACCATTTACTTGCCCAGTTTGTAGGAAAAGTTTCACACAAGGAGGAGGTCTGAAGGAACACATGGCGAAACACACCGGGGAGAAAAGATTCAGCTGCAGCGTTTGTGACAGAAGATTCACATGGCAGTTTCAGCTCAAAAGACACAAGTGTGGTGGTGAGTCTTCACAGCCTCATGAACTGTGGACCAGTCAGGAGGGAGAGCAGCTTCCAGGGCTGGACGAGGCTGATATCATCAAGTTCACATTCACTCCTGTCACTGTGAAGAGTGAAGAAGATGATGAAGAGAAACCTCAGTCCTCACAGCTTCATCAAAGACAAAGTGAACAGATAGAGACAGAAGCTGATGGAGAGGACTGTGGAGAACCAGAACCAGACAGGAACCCGGGTTCAGATAGACTTTTACATCCTGATAGTGATGACAAAACTGAAGACTCCTCTGAAGCTGGCAGCGATGACAATGATGATGATTGGAAGGAGACCAAAGAACCTCAAACAGGTTTTAACTCTCTGAAAATGAACAAAGTCCCTGTAAGTGAAGCAGGATGTGATACTGACAACAAACCATCCAGCTGCTCTGAATGTGGGAAAGGATATAACCAGAAATCAAAGCCAAACATGAGAAATCACACAGGAGAGAAACCGTTCAGCTGCTCAGTCTGTAGTAAAAAGTTTACCAGGAAGGCAGGTCTGGACACGCACCTGAAAACTCACACAGGAGAGAAACCGTACAGCTGTCCACTCTGTAAAAAATGCTTTTCACTCTCTGCACATTTAAGGTTACACATCAGGACACACACCGGGGAGAAACCATTCAGCTGCAACATCTGTAACAAAAGATTCACTTGGCCGACTCAACTCAAAAGACACAAGTGTGACGAGTCCTCGCAGCTTCACGACCTCTCGACCAATCAGGAGGGAGAACAGCTCGAAGGAACGTTCACTCCTGTTCCTTTGAAGAGCAAAGAAGAAGAGAAACTTCAGTCGTCACAGCTTCATGAAAGACAAACTGAACTTATGAAAAAAGAAGCTGATGGAGAGGACTGTAGAGGACCAGAACCAGATGGTGACACTGAAGACCCCTCTGAACCCGAGACTGATCACATCGATGATCTGAAAGAAACCAGAAAGCCTCACACGTGTTCAAACTCTCACAAAGAAAATGTCCTTGTAAATGATGTAGAATGTAATACTGAAGAGAACCCAGTTGGCTGCTCTGAATGTGGCGCGAAACCATTTAAGTGCCCGGTCTGTGGCGCCGGACTTTCTCGTAAAACAAACTTAATCCGGCACATGACATGCCACACGGGAGAGAAACCCTACAGCTGTTCAATCTGTGAGAAAAGTTTCAGATACAGAGGATCTGTTATGAGACACATGAAAATTCACACTATGGACAAATCATTTAGAATAAGGAAGTCAGTAAGCTGCTCTGAATGTGGTAAAAGCTACAACCGAAAGGAACATCTGGTCCTACACATGAGAACCCACACAGGCGAAAAACCTTACAGCTGTTCAGTCTGTAATAAAAGTTTCACACAGAGTAAATATTTAAAGTCCCACATGAGAACGCACACAGGAGAGAAACCATTCGGTTGTTCAGTTTGTGGTAAAAGCTTTGGGCAGAAGGAACATCTGCAGTTCCATTTGAAAGGCCATTCAGGAGAAAGACCGTACAGCTGTTCTCATTGTAACAAACGTTTCTTTCGGTCGAGAGATTTACGAAGACACTCGATGACCCACACGGGGGAGAAACCATACAGCTGCAGCGTTTGTGACAAGAGATTCACCTGGTTGTATCAGTTCAAACGACACACGTGTGGTGATGAGACCTCACAGCTTAACCAACTCTCGACCAATCAAGAGGGAGAGCAGCTTCAAAGGGGAGAGGAGGCTGATATCATCAAGTTCACATTCACTCCTGATACTGTGAAGAGTGAAGATGATGATGAAGAGAAGCCTCAGTCCTCACAGCTTCACCACAGACAATCTGAACAGATGAAGACAGAAGCTGATGGAGAGGACTGTGGAGGATCAGAACCAGCCAGGAACTCAGATCCAGATCAACATTTACATCCTGATAGTGATAATAAAAACACTGGAGACTTTTCTGAACCTGAGAGTGATGACAGTGGTGACTGGAGGGACAACAAGGATAAAAACGGGGATCAAACAGGTTCAACCTCTAAGAAGAAGAATAAAGGTCATTTGAGACGTATAGCTGATGAGAAAACATTCAGCTGCTCCGAATGTGGTGAAAGATTTGGCCGTAAATACAATCTGACGAGACACATGAGGACTCACACGGGAGAAAAACCATTTACTTGCCCGGTTTGTAGGAAAAGTTTCACACAAGGAGGAGGTCTGAAGGAACACATGGTGACGCACACTGGGGAGAAAAGGTTCAGCTGCAGCGTTTGTGACAGAAGATTCATTTGGCATTATCAGCTCAAAAGACACAAATGTGATGGTGGTGAGTCCTCACAGCCTCATGGAGGGAATTCAGACTCGGTGTTAACATCTGTTGAGTGATCCGATCACAAGCGGGCAGCTTTAAACCGTCACTCAGCGTCTGAGTTACCACCTGTGATCAGATCACACTTTCCTGCTCTGGTTTGAAATCAACCCGTCCGTCACTGAGAGAAACAGACACAATGTTTTTTACACAAAGACAGAAAGAAGTTCATGTAGAACATTTGCTTAATTCATAAGAAGGTTTGACAGAGTTTATAAAGTTTTACTCACAGAACCCCTGAGGCTCAAGCAAGGATTTTTTATTCCGGTGATCCATTTTCTAAGTCTGATCTAAATTTCTTCCTCTCGTCTGTTTATGACCTATGACTGAAAATAGTTGTATTTATTATTTTATTTAATATTTTTAATTGATGTAATATTTTCAGGAAGTGTGTTTAGCAGAGCTCATAAATAAAGAAATTAATACAGGAGAAAGTTTCCCTCCTCTTGTGAGAACCTGAGTGAAATTTCTTTATTTTGACAGGAGAATTTTTTTAAGTGTTTGTTTTTGTAATACTCATTTTGACCACCAGAGGCTGAAGTGCACCACTCCCCACGTTCTGAATACATTTAAAAGCATTCATGTTTTCATGTCTATTGTGTGTTAGCAGGTTATATGTTATAAATGGTGCTAATCTGCCGTCAGTGTCACGGGTGGAATATTGTGGATTATCATTAAATCAGATCAACAGGAACATTTAATGTCCTCATTCTGGTATATGAGCCTTTTCATGTTACATCATAGTTCATGGCTGTAATGTTTACTGTCAGCTGCAGCAGTTAGAGTTCAGTACTTAAGTGTTTTCTTATGTTTTATGTTCAAAGTGCCATTGTAACACCAACAGTAGTAGTTACCAGGAGGCTCCAGCAGGGGGAGCTGCAGCTGGTGAGCTGTGTTGAGGAAACCTGGCTTCATCCTTTCAGTCATTATACACATGAAGTTCGACTCTTTTTACTGACTCGGATCTTTTACTCTCGAACAGTAAATTGAACGAATCTTTTTTTGAGTCATTTCGTTCATTTTTACAGCGGGTGGCGCTGTAGCTCTCTTGTGGGCATGGTAAAAAAGACCGCGGTTCTCAAACACTTAACACTGAAGGCAACATAGTTTGCTTCAGCTGACAAAGCATAATAAACAAAATGCCACAAGCAATTAAAACCATATGAAAACCTAGGAAAGCAAATACACACCACAATAAAGTGACTGTATCCTGTGTCCTCCCTGCCATTGTTGTTTAACAGCACGATAGTGACTAGATAGCTGTCACGTGACAAATGAACGAGAGACCGATCCGTATGAACGATCAGTAGGCCTATGCTTACTGCTCGTCACACAGTCTGAGCGGCCTGGCTGTCACGTGACAAATGAACGAGGACCTGAGGACGGACGCAGTTGAGTGAGTCGTGAACTAATCATTTCGGTTTCCTGTCCTCCTGAATGAGCTTATGCAGCTGCCATGTGGCGAGGGAAGGTACTGCATGAAAATTAACGAATCACTCACTGAGCCGACTCATTACTCCCGAGTCATAAAAAAGATTAGTTCATATTGAACGAATCGTTCACGTACGACACATCACTATATATATATACTATACACATGATGTGAGCAGAGTTTGTGTCCCTGCAGCTTTCATTCAAACACTGGAAGAAACATGAATGATTTTAGTCCTAAGATGAGTATTCACACATACAAAAAAAAACACTCACTTGGTTTCTGAGCTCATTGTAAACAGTGTGTTCAAACAGCTGCTAAATGTTGGCAGGTAAGACTTTAGCACTGTAGACACAGAAGCAGACAGGCTGGTACAGCCATGCTGCCACAAACTGACACTTTTTACAAGGAAACAAACAACTTACTGTTTTCATTTAATGCTGAATTTACAAGAAGGAGACAATGATTCAGAGTCTGTCAGAGACAGAGTTTCACTACGTTTAGAGAGTTTGTTTTAACTCAGCAACTCTTAAAATCACTACATTTGTTAAGGGAGTCTGGTGATGTTGTGGTGACTGGTTCAGTGGTTGGATCAGTTGCAACAGACGGTGTGTTCACAAACATGTCATTTAGATCACAGTGAATCAAGTGGAGATCAGACAGAGTGATCCATTCTGACTGTTGTTGTGGCTTCTTCTTCCCAGAGGACATCATTTGAACAGGCAGTCCGTTAATATGTGTGTACACGCTGCTAAACGAATGTGGTCACATGCGATCAGATCTCTCAGGACGGATGTTGATACCAGGTCTGAACAGCTTTGTGAACTTATCTTGGGTGTCAGAATCGGATGTTGATGCTAAATTCAGACGTCCTCACAGACCCTGTGAAGACGGTCCAGACAGAAGAGTTGCGAGGCTGCAGACACGAGACAGGCGGCCCAGAGAAGAGTGATCATCAGGAAGAATTATAAATCCTACACCTGAACTGCTGTTCACCAAAGAAGACACAAACCCAGTGAAAATAAGGAACAACACAGAGGAAACAACAGTTTAATGGCGGATAAATATGTAAAGTGTAAAATGATTTATTTTCATTTATGTTTGATATCATCAGTCCTCTGCTATAATCTTCTACTAAAGGAAATAAAATACTTTACCTGCAGTTAAAGTCAGACTTTTTTTCTTGTTTTTATTCAGAGTTTCTCTAAAGCATCACAAAGCTTCTCCTCAGGATGAGACTTCTTATTTTCTTTACTGTATTTAGTCAGCTGATCAAGACAGTACAGAGTAAAAAACATTCAACCTATAAAGTACAATCAAGTAAAATAGGGTTATTTCTATAAAAAATAAATATAAAACATAAAATGAGTAGGTTAATATCTTATTTACTTGGCACTGGAGGTAACAACACAAAGGGAAGTGACGACATCAAATCGAGGTTTTATTTTGACGGGAGACAGGAAGTGACACCCGGAAGTGAGTCTACTCCCTGTCGCTAGCAAAATGGCGTCGAGTCCCGTCGTTACGTTCACAGTTTCTACACACGTTAGCTTAGCATGCTAGCTGTCAACAGAGCGGGTGTGTGATGGAGAGCAGACAGTTTTTAACGGAGTGTTTCTGGAGGAAAAGTTCGTGTGAGTCAGTAAAAATGTCTAAAGTCCAAACGCTGAGAGTTTTTGTGAAGCAGCGACTGACTGCGGCTGCTGAAGAGATATTTGAGCTGTTTGAAAGAACGATAGCAGAGTACGAGGAGGAACTGAGTCGACAACGGAAACTACTGGACGCTGTTTTCAAGCCTCAGGTCCAGTTACACAGAGCAGGTTGGTTCTGTTTACTTCTTCTCACTCACAGAATATTTTCAAAGATTGAGCTCCCCCATAAAAAAGTCTCGAACGTCTTAAACTGATTTGCAGGTTGGAGACCCCTGCATGTCTGTGTGTGATGATTATGTACAGGCTGCATTCAGAAAAATATACATAAATGTATATTATTTATTTCCATAAACAAAGTGATTGGAATGCATTTCCTGGTTAGTTGGGATCCTCCGACCACGTCGTAATCCAGCCTACAGCTAACTTTACTAACACCATGTTTGAGCATAAGCTGGTTCATCCTGTACTCGGTACCAGACCACTTAGGCCAAAGGTTGATCATGGACTTGGTGGTCGTATCATTACACCAACATTACTTGCCCACTGTCATGTTGCTTTTTAAAAAATCCAAACTTAGCTTGATGATGGACGCTACAGTTACAAACTGCTCCAGTGTGTGTAGCAGCAGCGCCAGCAGCAGAGTCGCAGCACAGAGTAGCAGGAGTCACATTTCACTCGTAACATGATGAGAGTAATGACAGCTGACTGATGAGACGATGGAAGACCACTTGTTGTCAGAGCGAAGAGCTAAAGTGTCTGGAAATATGTCAGATTTAAACTCAGTGAAAACGGAGAACTTGATAACGTTAATGAGGGAGAAGGAGTTACTTACTTCACTGTGAAGTTGGAGGTTTGCTGCCTGTCGCCTGCAGCTCCTCATCAAACAGCTCCTTCTTGTTCGATACTCCCACAGACCGAATAAAACTACTGCCAGACATTTAATGTAAATGAAGGAAAGCGACTGTTATCAGTTACTAGTCTCTGTCTTTATTTAGTCTGGCACCAACGCTGCAAAGAGCACGGTGACCGAACAGCAGCCAAGAGTTTCCTGTCGTCATCCAGACAAATTATGGGATTGATGATAAATGTCCAGATGGCTACAGTCACCAGCTACAACATAGAAGAATCTGTGTATCTACAATGATCCCAAAGTGATCCAGCCTGGCTCCTGTTGTTTTTCTATAACATCTGTCTGTCTCCTTTGTCCTGCAGACGTCCAGCGGTCAGTGAGTGAAGGAGAGGTTCCCCCTGAGCAGCAGGAGTGCAGCTCCAGTCTGGACCAGGAGACACCAGAACCCCCACACATTAAAGAGGAACAGGAGGAACTCTGGACCAATCAGGAGGAGGCTGAGACCACCAGGTTCACCTTCACTCATGTCCCTGTGAAGAGTGAAGATGATGGTGATGAAGAGAAACCTCAGTCCTCACAGCTTCATCAAAGACAGTCTGAACAGATGGAGACAGAAGCTGATGGAGAGGACTGTGGAGGACCAGAAGCAGCCAGGACCTCAGATCCAGATCAACATTTACAACCTGATTCCGAAGACAAGACTGAAGACTCCTCTGAACCTGAGACTGAAGTCAGTGATGGTGACTGGGAGGAGACCAGAGAGCCTCAGTCAGATTTAAACTCTCAGATAAATAATGAAGTCACAGTCAGTGTAGGATGTAGCTCTGACAAGGAAGCATTCATCTCGTCTGACTGTGGAAGAAGATCCAGTCAAAACTCAAAGCTGATGATGCACAGGAGGATCCACACGAGAGAGAGACTGTTTCCTTGTTGTGAATGTGGTAAAAGATTTACACAAAAGGGAAATCTGACACAACACATGGCCATACACACGGGGGAGAAACCATTTGGCTGCTCTGAATGTGGTAAAAGATTTATACGAAAGAGAAGTCTGACAATCCACATGGTCATACACATGGGGGAGAAACCGTTTAGCTGCTCTGAATGTGGTAAAAGATTTACACGAAAGGGAAATCTGACACAACACATGGCCATACATACGGGGGAGAAACCGTTTAGCTGCTCTGAATGTGGTAAAAGATTTATACGAAAGGGAACTCTGAAACTACACATGGCATGTCACACAGGGGAGAAACCATTTAGCTGCTCTGAATTAGAGCATGACATTTTTCGGGAATTCCCGCGGGTCACGTGATTCCCGTGGGATTCCCGCGGGATGGGAGTCAAAGTTTTATTAATCCCGTGATTGGGACGGGATGGGAATAAAAATTAACGGGAGCGGGCAGGAGCGGGAACGCCATTAATAGATGATGATTTTCAGCCGTGTTAAACAACCAAAAGGACAGACACGTCCATTTTTGTAGTCATCTTTCAGTGAGCCAAAACTATTTTGACTTGCGTTAGAACTACACATCCAACAGTGCTTTGACTTCCGGCCGGGCCGGCCACTAAAAAACGGAGTGGGATGGGAGTGGGAGTAATTTTGAGTGGGAGCGGGATGGGAGCGGGAGGCATTCTACAGGAGTGGGACAGGATGGGATTTTTTTTTTTACTCCGGCCCGGGATTGGGATGGGATGGGATTTTTTCTCTGGGAGTGGGATGGGACGGGAGTGAAAATCCACTCCCGTGTCATGCTCTACTCTGAATGTGGTAAAGCATTCACACGAAACGCAGACCTGATACGACACATGACACGTCACACAGGGAAGAAACCGTTTAGCTGCTCTGAATGTGGTAAGAGATTTATACGAAAGGATCGCCTGAAACTACACATGACATGTCACACGGGGGAGAAACCGTTTAGCTGCTCTGAATGTGGTGAAAGATTTACACTAGAGGGTCAACTGAAACTACACATGACATGTCACACGGGGGAGAAACCGTTCAGCTGCTTTGAATGTGGTAAAGCATTCATACGAAACGCAGACCTGATACGACACATGACACGTCACACAGGGGAGAAACTGTTTGGCTGCTCTGAATGTTGCAAAAGATTTACACGAAAGGAAAGTCTGACAATCCACATGGCCATACACACAGGGGAGGGACCGTTCAGCTGCTCTGAATGTGGTAAAAGATTCAAACAAAAAGAAAATCTCACACAACACATGACTTGTCACACAGGAGAAACTGTTTAGCTGCTCTGAATGTGGTGAAAGATTTACACTAGAGGGTCAACTCAAACCACAAACGACACGTCACTTGAGAAATGAGCTGCAGTGTTTGTGACAAAACATTCACTCTGTGGTTGTCTTGTGGATAGTCGACGTCAGTCTTCGTCTCAAGAATACTTTTTGAAGGTCTACTAAGGACCACGTCTTTACTCAGTGTTGTCTCGGTATCAGACTAAGAGGACTGTGGATTTTATTAAGACCAGTTAAGACTGTGACTGCAGGGACATCACTGTATTATATAATTGTTCGATACCTTCCTTCACGTTAAAAACGTGTCAGTTAATTTCACCTTCTTAGAGTTCGTTTGCATCTGTTGCTCATAGAAAACAAAGTAGTTTTTCCTCGCATATACACAAGATATGTATCTTATGAGTACATGTATGTAATTTGTACTGTTGTTGGATGGATCCTGTATCTCGTTGTTCTCTGTACTATTGTAGATGAACCAGCCAGATTTTAATTTTTTGGATCTCTTTATTTTATGTAAAGAGAAACGAATGTTGACAGTTCAGTTCAGTGGAACTGTGGCGGCTGTTTTAACTTAAATTCTTACATATTGCACCTTTAAAGAAACAGCTGTTGGCAATGAAGCACAGAGCGAATCTGATGAAGCCACATGTGAAACATGTAGTTCTCTCTCTGTTGTTTTTATAAACTGTTAATAAAAAGTTTCATCATATTCTGGTGTGCTCTGGAATATTGATTTATCTGTTTTTGGTTCAAGGAATTAATAATTATTCTTGACTTGTTGAAAAATCTACACAAAAATGACCAGATTTTTGTATTTAAAGTCAACAGTAAAAGTACAGTAGTACTGGTTTTACAGTAACTTGACTGTCAGTGTTGGAGCTACTTTAGTTCAGTGGTTCCCAACCCAGGGGTGGGGCCCCTCCATAGGGATCCCTCGGGAAATACTTTTGAGGAAATTTCATGTAGTTCTTCCCTCCAAAGATGATAGAAGATTGTTACCCCTGTATGTTTGTACACTGTACAGTATGTATGTAATATATGTATGTATCGGTTACGTTTCCCTAGAAAGCAAAACCTGAAGGACAGGGGTCGCTGGTGGGGAAACTAACAATTCACAAAAAGGGTCAAAAGCATATTGGTCCCTTGGTGTCTAAAAGGTGGCAGGAATAAAACTCCCCACAGCCCCCACTGGTTATTTCACTTCAGAGTCTCATTACATTATCAGAGTAGCTGGGTCTCTACAGTTACGTTACTGTTAACCAAGTTTTTATCCACTCTTTGTTGAATACGTTTTGTTCCACCGGAACCATGATGAGCAAACATCGTTTCCGACGGACCTGTATTAGCGTGGGAGCTCAGGCACTTTGTTTACTTTGTTCCGGCAGTCAGTCTGTTGGCAGAGATCACTCTCTGCTCAGTCTCTCTGCGCTGCGTCGTGTTTCTGTCACCGTCGTCTTCACCTTCATCCATTCGGACTCAAAGTGTTTCGTTGTTCGGAGATTAAAACGCTTCAAATCATCGCGAGAGTTAAAACAAACATGTCGGCAGAGCAGCAGATGTGTTTCCCGCCTTCGTCTCCGCTCCCGGCCGCAGCGGTGGAGGCTCTGAGCAGCCCGCAGGCAGAGATGGAGACCCTGAGGATGTTCGTCAACGAGCGGCTGACGGCGGCGGTGGACGACATCCTGGGAGTGTTCGTGAAGACCGTGTCCCGGTACCGGGAGCACATAGACCGGCAGCAGCGACAGCTGGACAGCCTGAAGTCGGAGGAGGGCCGGTGGAGCCAGGCAGCGGGTCAGTGTTTAACACTTCTTTACTACAGAACAAAACTACAGCACAGAAATACTCATATTGTTATCGAAGATCATTAATGCCACAGTGAAAATACTATGATACCAATACTACAAGCAATTCACAACCTTACTCAAGTAAATGTAAGTATTAATTAGTATTTAAAGTAAAAGTACTGTTGTTGCAGTAAAATGTTCTTTGTGAGTGTTTTCCTGTGATATCTGATGTTTATGGGTTCATATTCCTGCTGCATTATTATGTATCAGCTGATGTTATGAGGTGACCAGATTTTAGCCCTTTAAACGCTAATTCAATTCAAATGTTCTCCACTGAAACGCCTTTTCTGGCTTAACGTTATCAAAACATGTCATCTTTTGCGTTATTTCGTTTTTAGTGTATAATTGTCACAAACATGCCTCCGCTGTTGGTTGCAGGGGAAACTCAACGTAAAGGAAGTTAATCCAATGTAAACACCCGGTGCTGCTGTGAATAAAGTTTTAATGTGCTAATGTTAATGTTAAGTTATTCATTTACTTCCAGGCCAGCGATGCATTTCACTCAGATAGGCTGTAATAAATAATACATCATGAATAAAAATTCCATGAATTTAATAGAAGTTTTTACATTGTTTTATTCAAGAAAATTCATGCCGGTTAAAAAAAATCCTGGGGACTCCTAGTAGAGGTGAGGAGTATTCAGTTGGTTGCAGTTTGTCGTGCGAGCAGTAGATGTCACTAAATCTGGACCTTTTTATCAACTCTGTCCTTCAGTTTATCAGAAAAAGCCAAATTCAGAATCACCACATTTGGAGATTCGTGGTTTTTACTAATAGGAAGAGTGTAAAACATTGTAATCTGAAAAGTAACTAAAGCTGTGAGACAAATGTAGTGGAGTATATTATAATATCACCACGTTAATGTTAATCCCTGCAGACAGTTATTGATTTCCTGTCAGTCAGTGCTGAGGGATTAGGAAACATACCCACAGTGTGATTGATTGATTGATTGATTGATTGATTGATTGATTGATTGATTTGTGTCCTCCCTGCAGTCCCTCTGCAGACGTCCTCCTGGATAAAAACGTGTCCTGATGACCAGACGAACACTCTGACCGTCCACACGGACAGTCTGGTTGAGATGGACGCCGGCACCTCGGCAGCTCAGATTAAAACTGAAGTCGGTGCTGGAGACGAGTCCGAACTGAACAGTGACTTTGATCCAGCCGCTGGTTTAGACGCAGCGAGTGACGGACAACTCCTGGCTGAACACTCTGAGACGGAAGACAGCGGAGACTACTGGAGAGAGGATGCAGGACTTTGGAGACCAGAGGAGACAGAAGACGCCGGAGGACAGAGTTCATCTCTGAGGGCGAAGGACTCCACTGATCTGTCACACCAGCCGGCGCCGCTGTTCACCTGTAAAGTTTGTGGCGAGTCCTTCCACAGGATTAGCTTCCTGCTCACTCACTCTTCAGCACATGTGAGAGACTGCGGCCTGTGTGGGAAACATCTGGAGCCGAGCGAGAACCTGAAGCTTCACCTCAGAGTCCACAGAGAGGCGTTGTTCCACTGTGGCGTGTGCGGTCAGAGCTTCACTCTGCGGGGGAACCTGCGGACGCACATGAGGATCCACTCGGGCGAACGACCGTACGGCTGCACCGTCTGCGGGAAAAGCTTCGGCAGGAGGGCGACGCTGGTGCGGCACGTCCGCAGCCACACGGGCGAGAAGCCGTTCGTCTGCACGTACTGCGGCCACGGCTTTGTGGAGAAAGGCAACTTGACGGTGCACCTGCGGACGCACACCGGCGAGAAACCGTACTGGTGCTCCGTCTGCAACAGGCGCTTCAGTCAGCTTTCCTGCTTCTACAAACACCCCTGTCAGAGAAGAGGCCTGAATACCGACTGCCCCAAAACATGACCGGGACACTGAACCTTTCAAAATAAACTTCCCTCAGGGGCTGTGAAGGCTGACACAGCCTGCTGTAGGTCTCTTATGTTGGCTTCATGGTTGGGTGTTTTCAGAGCTGCTCAGGGTCGTCTCAGTGTTAAGGCCAAGATTACTGCAGGAACATGACGACCCTTCACATCACCAAGGCTTCTGCCTTTACTTATACAGACAGGCAACACAGCAACTCATGAAGCAGGATGTGTGTTCAGCCAAACACTGCAGGGAAATATGTTGAAATACACAGGCAGTGGTTTTGTCACTCTAAAGTGCGTAACAGGCTGATGACACCTTGTGAATTCGACCAGTTGTGCAGCAGTTGAGAGCACTTAAAAAGTACATAAAATACATTAAAAGAGATGGACAGGTGCATCAGATAATATTAAAGTCAAGATTTAAAACATGTAGCAGTTAATCAGCCAGAATCTGAGGCTCAATAGTATTGAAAGCAGAAGAAAACCAGTACAGTACCAAGTGCATGTCAGTATCAAGGTGCTGATAGAGACAGCTGAGTAAAGTGTTGGTTTCATCGGTTGTTTGACTTTAAAGAATATTAACACCACTTTTTTCCAAACATCAGCACTCACTTATCAAACAGAACATTAATCAATTTTCTAACAGGAAGTTGCATATCACACATTAGGTCTGAGTGCCAGGTAGAGCGTCATAGTTAGAAGCAAAAGGCCACTGACAAGCTACTGTGTTGTGTTGCCAGGTTACAGGTTTTAAGGTGTTTTGCTTCCAGTTGAACTTTGCTGTTTGCTGTTCTCCCGTCAGAAAAAAATAATATTACAGGACCATGTTGCAGTCAATCCTTTCGTCATACAAAAATGATGGACACGAGCCAATCAGAGGTGGAAGTGGGCGTGTTGGATTTGTAATAATGTGTCAATGTGCCAACATTTATGAACCACATCCTTGAATTCAGACCACAGAGGAACAGCGGGTGAACAGGGTGAGGTCTCCTGTTGAGGTTTTGGTTTTGAAATTTGATTTTAATGAAACAGTTTCATCCAAGAAACAAACTTTCTCACAGATCTTTAGCTTGAGACTCCAAACCATCCTGGCAGCCACTGAGAGGCAACTGACTGCTGTGAAATGAGCTGATGTGAACCTGAAACAGACACTTATTATATTTTATTTTATTGTATTTGAATGTAATTTATTTTGTTTTATTATGTTCTATTTTATCGTTTTTACTCCTGTCCAATCTAATGCAGTTTAATACAACAGCTCTTCAGGGTTAATAATGTGATCAGAAGTTGTAATTATTGTCTCTGATACTCTGATTGTCCCTTCATGAATAAAAACGGATCGGACGGGCTGATTTTCTGGTAAATAATTTGAATATTCAAACAAACAATTACCATAAATATTCTTTAATATTACCTCTTCAGGGAAGGAAACGACAGAACAATCATATTTAGATTTCTTCTTTTCTTCAGGTATAAATTATGACTTCTCCCATGTTGTCATTTAATTCTCCTTTAAACTCATTAATGGATAAAACCCAGCAGATCATTATCTTGTCAAGGTGAAGAAGGATATCAGCGTTTATTCTGTGACGTTCTCCCTGAAACCTCCATCTGCTGCCACCTCAGGTTCGTGGGAGGACTTGAGTAGGTTCATTATTGATGATATTGACTTTAATTTCACTTTAAGCCTGAAGAATATTCTCTTTGGTTTTAATAAAGGTCACAGCAGTAAAATCAAAGTATATTAAATATTAGTCTGTCATTCTCTCAGCAACATTTCATATCTACATTTAATAACTCTGAACCTTATTTATTTATTATTTCTAGAAACAAACAAGAAGGTTATGAAGAGGTTAACTTTGTGTCCTTTAATGTATTTGTGAGTATGAATATTGTCTGCACAATAAAAGTTTTAAAATAGTTTTGCTTTCACAATAAACCTCATTTCCTAAAATCGCCCTAGTAACTGATGACGTCTGAGCCTTTTCTGTGCTCCTATTTGTCTGAACTTTGAGTATTTTGATCAGGAAGAAGCCGCCAATAAACTCAGAGAAGAAGAAGAAGAAGAAGAAGAAGAAGACGGAGTGAGGACTTCCTCTTTTCTCTCTTCTAAAACTTGTGAACAGAAATGATGAGGTTGATTTTGCTCCTGCTTTCATGTCGTGTCGCAGCTCCGGGTAAGATCACATTTAACAGCTTCCTGTAGTGAAAGAGTGCAGTAACTGTTACTGAGCGTCTCGCGCTTCGCAACATGCACATTTGGACGATTTGCACCGGCATCGACACAGTCACCTACACTGTCATTGTGTGGTTTGCGGGTCGCAGACTGCGGGATCTCCGGGGATGAACAGTGCTGTACAGGCCACGTTAAAGATAATACACATATATATGATTTAGATGCATGAGATCGGAAGGTGTTTCCTGGTTAGCGCACAGGGACGAGGACCCTCCCGAGGCGGGATCCTCAGACCACGCGCCAGCACACCTGGGACCCTCACCAGTAAAAATGAACTCCAGTGAAACGGTCACACCTGGAATACAGGTAGACTTTCCAAACCAGCAGCCAGCTAGTGTCTATCTACATGATATTTTGTATGTTGTAGATCTATATTAAGTGAGTCCAGCCTGATCATGCTTGTTTAGTGCATGTTAGGACAGTTTTCGATTTTCATGAGCTGTTATCATCAATCTAGAATATATGAAAGTTTCACTTTTTGAATTAAGTTATGGAAAAAATGAACTTTTCCATGATATTCAAATTTTTTGAGATGCACTACAAGTGCCCCCATAAATGTTGAATGTGGTTGTGGTGACTGTGGAGGACGGTCCAGGACGATCCAGGACTCCTTGGTCTTGTTTGGTCCTCAGTAGTTGTGTCGAAGCTTTCAGGTGTGTTGAGGCTCATTATCCTGCTGCTGTATGACGTCAAATCATGACAAGACTAAAAGTTTGTAAGAGGGCAGAGCTGGAACTGTAAAACACAAAGAAACCCACAGTCCAGCAGCATTAAACAAGTTCAACAAATCACCCACAGGCTTGTGTAGGCAACCGAGAGAGACGGGAAGGTCTCATTTTACATGTCACGTTACAATCTGCTCACATACGGCCAATGAAAAAGTCATTAATACCTGATACATTGAGCTGTTTAAAAAACGACCTGCTTGAGTGTTGAATGTTTCTGCCTCTCTCTGCAGTGATACACTCCTTGAAGTATGTCCACACTGCGTCCCTTGAGATCCCAAATTTCCCCGACACTGTGGCTGCTGTGTTTGTTGATGGATATCAAACAGATTACTATGACAGCATCACCAGGAAAACGGTTCCTACGCAGACCTGGATGAGTCGAGTCTCAGAGGACGATCCAGACTACTGGGAGAGAGAAACTTCGTACTGGATAGGTCAAGAGCAGCGTGCAAGAGCCCACATCGAGATTTATAAGGAGCGCTTCAACCAGTCTGGAGGTACGTTCACTGAATGTTCACTTCTTACTGCTAAAAGGGTTTTTAGCTCTTCTTGTGGCACAGATCCGTGGGACTGTCAGGCTGAAATATCTCAACAGCACCTAGTTGGATGGTCATGTTTCTTAGAGGAAAACTCCTGTTTGCTTTGGTGAACCTCTCACTGTCATCTAGCGCCATCATCAGGTCAACATGTTAATGTGTCCAATACTTTGGTTTATGACCAAATACCTGCGGTGAATGATGATTTTTGGTTCATCGTTTCCTGTCTTATTTTGTAGAATTCATCCAGATGTTTCACTTCCCACTTCGTCTCTTTGTGTGTTTTTCTGCCCTCTTTGCTGCTCACCTGTGTTCCATCAATCATTCCTGTGTATTTAAGCCTGTGTTTTCCCCTCACTCTTCATTGGTTAGACTGTGTTTCTCTTTCTTTGCCTACCATCATATTTTACCTGCTTTTGCTGCCTGAGACCTCGTGGTATTCTGGTTTGTTCTAAGTTTTGCTCCTGTTTTGTTGCTAGCTTTTTCCCCTGCCTTTTGTTGTGGATTTTGGACTCTGACTTTTATGGACTACAGCTCTGGTTGCATTAAAGCTTGTTTTTTTGTTTCGGTACCTACAAGCCTCTGAGTGTCTCACATTTGGGTTCCATTTTGATCAAGTCCTACATGCAGCACTAATGACATTCACATCAGCCTCAGCTCTTTGTGTTTACTGATGATTAGCTAATGTTAGAATGCTACATAGTGAACATTACATTTGCCAGAGATCATGTTAGCATTGCCACCGTGAGCATGTTAGCATGTCGATGAGTATTTAGCTGATAGCACAGCTGAGCCAAAATAACTTGAGCTGCTGGCATGGTAGTTGACTGTTGTTGAGGTATTGTTGAAACAAGATTTTTATTGATGACTATTTTCTGATTTAAGATATATTTTATATATATTGCTTTTGTTACGTATGCACTCAGTGTAAGTCCCTGAGGATTAAAGCATCAGCAAAATAGATGTGACGCAGTCTGATGCTTTAAGTTATTTTCATACTGTGATCTTTTAACATTTTCCATTACTTTAATTCTAGTATTCCTTCTCCTCTTCGGTATTCACTGATCTTTTGTGGTATTTTATCTTTTATCCAGACGGCATGTTCTAACTCTGCTACAAATTAAATCTGATGAGACAGAGTCACTGATGTCTGTTTGCTCCTCTCTCTCTCTCGCTCTCTCAGGCATCCATGTTGCCCAGGCGTTTCATGGCTGTGAATGGGATGATGAGACTGGAGAAGTTAATGTTTTTAATGTAATTAGTTATGACGGAGAAGACCTCTTAACATTTGATGTGAAGGCACTGAGATGGATCGCTATAAAACCAGAGGCTCTTAGCACCCAGTATAGGTGGAACAAGAACAGTGGTGGGTTAAAATTCATTGAGCACCGTTTGATGGAGGAGTACCCTGAGAGGCTGAAGAAGAGTTTGTACTACGGGAAGAGCATGCTGCAGAGAACAGGTATGCAGGCATTCACACATTCATTCATTCATACATACATACATACATACATACATACATACATACATACATACATACATGCATATGTTGGGACCTCATCCCGATGTTGCAGACAATAGAGAGGCCTGTAGGTAAAACCAGAAGCCTAACTACGAGACCCTCTCAAGCCAGCAGAGCAGATTCGGGGAAGCTTATTTGACACTGGAGGATTTATGTACATACATGCATAAGGTTAATCAATGAAATGTATGTCATTCAGCTGGCAGATGACCATGACGTCACTGAAGGCTATAGTGCCGCAGAGCATGCCTGATGCATGTCAAGGTAATGCGTCGCTTTTAAGGAGCCCCGGCTTTGCAGCAGTAAACATGAGGGTGTGTTAAGGGTATTTGAATTTGCTTCAACCAAGGCCACAGTTCTTAGTGCGCTGGATGAGGCAGAGACTGTTTTCTCCCCTTCTTTTCTTTTTGTCTGAATATTCCCTAGTGAGTTGGTTTATGGATCAATGACATTGATTGTTTGATTTAATAAACATTGTTGATTGTAACTAAGCAGTTGTGATTATTTCTCTGTGATTATTTTGCACATCTAATTTTATAAAAACAGCTGGTTGAGACGTCAGTGCTCAGATTTACGTCTTCTATCTCTTTAATTATTAATATTTCTCTAATATTAACAATTTTTGGTAAACTTCTGGCCCTTGAGACTAAAAGTGTATCATTTCATTATTGATCACTGATTCCAGGGTGGTGCTCCGAAGATTATTAATTAATATTGATAACATACATTTCATTGATTAACCTTATGCATGTATGTGCGTGTGTATGTACATAAATCCTCCAGTGTCAAATAAACGTACCCGAATCTTTTCAAATCTCCACTCAAATATATTTAGATTCAGATTGAAAAGGCAAAAACACTCAGTTTTGAGTGGTAGCATATTCACTCACAACCTGAAAATGAGATGAGCAGTGTAGGATGTGAAATGTTGATTAAATATTGATCTGTAGCACGTTGACTTTAAATCACATTTTTCACCAGTTACCTCACCTGATTCACATGTTAAGTCCATTGTAAATCAAAAGGCTGGCTTTATTTTATATCTTTGTTATTGACATCAACTCTCATGTTGAGATCCAAACCAACACGTCAGACTCTCACAATACTGTCTTACTCCCCGTCTCTGTCTCCGAGCCAGGGGGTTCCTTCTTAAAACCTAAATCTTTAGAAAACTCCTCACAAATCTAAAGTTTCAAGTTTAAAAAGGTTTCGGTAATTTCCTGAGACAGTTACTCACTGTAGTTTTAGTACTGAGCAGCCTGGTGACACGTTGATCTACTGATGGCACCGTCTGATCCTCAGTTTAGTTCAGATTAAATGTGACCTCTCTTGGTCCTGGTGTTCTCCCTCCAGAGCTTCCCTTGGTGTATCTCCTCCAGAAGACTCCCTGGTCTCCAGTGAGCTGCCTTGCCGCAGGTTTCTACCCTGACAGAGCCTCGATCTTCTGGAGGAAAGATGGAGAGGAGATTCATGAGGAAGTGGACCACGGTGAGCTCCTGAGCAACCATGATGGAGCCTTCCAGATGAGTGTGGACCTGAATATTTCACTGATCAAAGCTGACGACTGGAGGAGGTACGACTGTGTTTTTCAGCTCCAAGGTGTTGAGGTGGACATCGTGACCAAGCTGGACCGAGCGCAGATCAAGACTAACTGGGGTACATTAAGAATGGACTGGACTGTTTGTATATTATACAACAGACAGTACTGTAGCGAGCTAGCATGTGTGGCTCATTTTGAAATACATCATTATTGCTAACCTGTTTGACATTTACATATAATGTCAACTGAGCACTGAAGAGTCTGAATCCACTTTTCAGTTTCTACATTGATGTTTCCTTTAGACAGTGTAACTAAGTACATGTACTGTACTTAAAGGAAGAATTTGACATTTTGGGAAGTACTTAAAAGTTAAAAGTTAAAGTAAAAAGACTGATTCCACTGTCATGTCTGTGAGGTAAATATGAAGCTACAGCTAGCAGCTGGTTAACTTAATTTAGCTTAGCATTAAAGGCTGATTTACAGTCGAACATAGGCTCTGTGCAGAGTCTACGACGTAACCTATGCATGTGGCCTAAGCCATTTATACATGTGGCATGTCTGTGTTTCTGTATTGCCAGCTGTACTTTCCCGGGTAAACACACCACCCCCTTCAGCTCACAGCTGTTTGTCTGAGCGAGGCAGAGATTCTGCAGGAAGGGCTGCCTCTTCATACACACCAAGGTTGAAGGACTTGGTTTCAGCAAGGTGGTGTTTTTCCACCGGGCAGCTTGTGGAGGGGCAGCCCGCCCTTCGGACATCCAGCCTGTCCACTCTGCAGCCGGCCAGTCAGGAGGGACTGCAACAGCTGAAGATGGTGGTGTGTTTACTGGGGAAACTACAGGTCACAGTCCACAGTATTAGCACCATCGCTTAGTGCTGGAGGTGAAGCTGGAAAATGTGATTCTACCAAGCAGTGGGGGTCAACACTGGTGTTTTAATGCCTTTAGTCACGTCTGTGGTGCTGACTGGATCATTAGGTTTTGCAGCTGAGTGGGGTGAAAGCAGTCTTGCCTCACATCATGAGCTTTCTGAATCCTACAAATTAGTTTTTTAAACAAACTAGTAAATCATAACGGCAATAATTCATCTGCAGATCTGCAGATGGATGTTGTCTTCCTGCATCCTGCAAACAACCTGATTCTGTTCTCTGTTGTGTTGTTCAGTTGAGGAGTCCTCATCACTCCCCATCACTGTGGCTGCAGTGCTCGCAGTGTTGATCATCCTCACAGTGGTCATCGGAGTCACAGTTTACAGAAAGAGAAAAGGTGAGAGACTGAAACTTGTTACTGCTGTTAGTCCTCCTCTCTGCTGTCCATGTGAAGTGATCTGTCCTGAAGGAGGTGAAGAACCAAAACTACAGTCCTCAGTCTGAAGTTCAGCTGATCATAAATTGAGGCTTCATGTAAATCATGAGTTGATCTTCCTCATCATCCCAGTAGGAAACTTCACGTTTGATTAGGTTCAGATTTCTTTCTCTCTTGTCACAGCACTGTGCTGATGCTCTGGTGAGGTTTGGGCACAACAATCACTTGGTTGGGGTTAGAAAACATCATGGTTTGGATTAAAATGCCTGGTTTTGTCGTCACAAACAGCTGGAAGTGTCTCCTTAAATTATCCTGTGGTGTCACACTTAGAAGACTCAAACTGCAGCAGCCACAAGGGCTGTAACACCAACACCATCCTCTCCACCTCCAGATGTGAAAGTCAGCTAATAAACATGTGATGTGAACGTTATTATGGCACATTTGGTACAAATCTCAACACGTGTGTCTGCAGTTTACTGCTAACATTATATCTAACATTATAACATTATATATAGATGTGGCTGTTATACCAACTAACCATCAGCATGCTAGTATTGTCATTGTGGCTCAACAATGAGCTTATAAGGTGCCAAAAGAGACAGATGCTTACAGCTGTGATTCACAGAGTAACCCTTTCTATTCTCTCTTCATTTCAGCCCAGGGCCCTTCACACAGTGAGTATTTAGTATTTCCTTCTGCTCATAGAGTCTGACCCACACTCTGTACTTACTGTAGCTCTGTACTAAATAAATGTGTTAACAATGATTTATTACCTTCAGCTCCTGAAGACGATCAGACCTCTCAGAAACTGAAACCAGAGTCCTGACTCCACACACCTCTGTGCAGACAGTAAGTTATTTCCATCTGAGTTTTTGCTCATCGACATGAAAGACGAGGAGCCACAGATCCTGCTGACTCAGACACGTAAAGGAAAAGCCTCTCACACTCAGGCTATTTATTTATTCTGCTTTGTTTAACATGAAATGATCTTTACAGATCTGTTAAAGGTGCTCCAGCTTCTCCTCACTGAAATCTCCAGAGCCGTCACAAGCAGAACTTACAGTGACATTACAGACTCAGTGATTTTATATGTGTGAGGAGGAACTAACTTGAGATGGTAAAAAACAAAAATGACCCACTCAAACTAAATGTCTTGTCCTGTGAGTGTTCACAAGTCTAAAGTCCTCTGGAATCAAACTAAACTAACGACACGTCTCAACGAGTTTCTACTTTATATACTGTTGAAAGTAGGATGTAACTGATGATGCTGACGTGTTCTTCTTCCTGTGTTGTTTTTCTCTTCAGGGTTGTTGAAAAGACGAGGTGTCGTTTCAGGAACTTGAGGACTTTTAATTTGATGCCTGGCTGAACACAGCAGCAGCTGCTTTGTTTGGACGGAAGAAACATGGAAACACAGATCATACAACCTGTTTAAATGTGCTGCACATGGGACTGATACTTTTGTCAGTCATGACTTCGAAACAGGTGTTCCATATTGTGACACTACTTGCCTGGGTTTGTGAAATTAACTTGAAAATGGTGCCTTGTTTCTTTAAATGAGGTGCAGTCAAAGAAGAAGTGTCATAGATTGACTGTGTTTCCTTGTATTTAATATATTTCTATAAAACGAAAGCTGGTAAAAGCTGCACTACATGTAAACCAGACTGAATACCGACAAGTGTTAATATTTAATAGTTTTATATTTAAAAAGAATTGACCACATGTTTCTGAAAGATTACATGAAATCTGAACTCTGAACTTTGGTTTTGAAGAATCTGCCGTGTGGATGGAAGAAACAAACAGACCAGATGTATGAAATGTATCCTGTGTTTCCACTTCAGTTTTTAATGCTGAAATACTCTGTTCATGTTCTTGTGGTTCATCCACATTAATACATGAATTGTGGCAATAAAATACTTTTTGACTAAACAAGAATTAATCTGTGGATTTTCTTACAGTCTGACATTTTGTGAGAACATCACACGCTCTCAGGAAGTGACGTCATGAACGGGAGGCCCTGGTGCATTAAGATAGATCAGTTGAAATCACGTGGATGTTTAATTCTGCCTTTAACATCAGTGAGCTCCTGGGCAGATTCACAGCCTGCGTTCAGACTTCCTCTCCGGCAGGGGGCGGTAGAGCCACGACCGTTACCGGCGAATACCTCACTGAGCATGCGTACAGACACTGACCCGGAAGTGTAGCTAATAAACAACCGAGCACGACGCTCCGGTGAGTGAAGTTCTCCGGGTTTTCTCCCAGACTGCCGTTAAAATGTCTAAAATCGAGATGCTGCGGCTGCTCATCAACCAGCGGCTCACCGAGGCCGCGGAGGAGATCTTCGGGGTGTTCGGGAGAACCATAGCCGAGTACGAGGAGGAGATCTCCCGCTCCAAGCTGGAGATCGACCGCCAGCGCCGGCTGCTGGACCTCTCCAGGAAGCCGCAGATCTCCCTGCAGGTCAACAGCTCAGGTCAGACACCGATTCAGAAGCTGAGGGGGAGTCAGCTGATCGATAATGAGCCGATTTCTAACTGTTTGACTGTTTAGTGTTTAAAGGTGAAGGAGCAGATTCTGACACAGTTCTGTCAACAGTCACAGTCCTTTAACTGTAACTACCTGCAGCACAGGTCAGACCACAACATCACCAGACTCCCTTAACAAATCAGCTGATTTTAAGAGTTGTTGAGTTAAAACAAACTTTATAAACTGTGTGAAACTCTGTCTCTGACTGATTCTCACTTATTTGTTCCTTCTTGTAAATTCAGCAAATGTTCTGCATGAACTTCTTTCTGTCTTTGAGCAGAAACATGGAGTCTGTTTGTCCCAGTGATGGACGGGTTGATTACATATAGAGCAGGAAGTGACATCAGATCACAGGTGGTCACTCAGACACATGTTACTCCCAGGTGTGAACAGGCTCAGTATGTTACATCAAATGTTTACAAGATCACATAAAGTAACTTGTACAAAGTAACGTGATGTGTCAACATGGGATCAAACTCTGGTGTCTGTTTGCTCTAATCGCAGCATGAGGACAGAAATGTGAGCTCGATGTTATCATTGCATCATATCATGATTTAATTTTTGAACATGGTGTAAATGCGACCGGCTGCAGTTCTTAAACGTGTTCTGATTCTGTTCTTGGTTGTGATTGGCAGGTGTCTCTGAGCAGCAGGACTGGAGCTCCAGTCTGGACCTGAGCGAGATAAAGTCTCCTCACATCAAGGTGGAGGAGGAGGAGGAGGAGCTGTGGCCTCCTCAGCAGGAGGAGAATCTGGAGCAGAACAGCGTGAAGTTCCTGTTGTTCCAGAGCGGCAGTGTGAGAAACAAGCGGGATAACGACCACATGACCTCGGAGGACTCGGAGCTGGACCAGCAGCCCGGCACCTCAGTCCAGCAGTCCTGCTCAGACCTGGACGAGGACGCCCCTGAAGCTTCAGATCCAGCTTCAGGTAACGGCCAGCTCGACTGTGTCGACCTGGAGGCGCCGCTGTCCGAGGTGGTGGACTCGTACATCTGCACCATTTGCGGCCGTGCGTTCGCTCAGCGCGGCCACTGGGCCAAACACGTCCAGGTCCACCGCAAGGTCGAGACCAAAGTGGACAAGTCGTACACGTGTGACATCTGCGGGAAGAGACTGACGCGGTTTGACGGTTATCAGAAACACTTGAGGATTCACACGGGTGAGAAGCCGTACAGCTGCGACGAGTGCGGCCGCAGGTTCAGCGACAACTCGAACTACAAACGTCACATTCGCACACACATGGGACAGAAAACACAGCAGAGCTGAGGCTGCTGACCAAGGCTGATGTCTTAACAACATGTAGAGCTGCAACTAAAGATTATTTATCGATTAATCCATCAGTCGTTTGGTCAATAACATGTGGACAACGCCCCCAAATCCAAAGATATTCAGTTTACTGTCACAGAGGAGGAAAGAAACCAGAAAATACTCACATTTAAGAAGCTGCAGTCAGAGAGAACATCATTCAAAGCGATTCATCGATTACCAATATAGTTTGCGATTAATCAATCAATCGTTGCAGCTCAGTTTTCATGCACAGACGTGTCGTGGACGAACACGTCCCTCATCCTGTCTCCTTCACAGCGCTGTTGATTTTATTTATTTTAGTGTCCGTGTGCGTCGTCTGTTTTTATTAACTACAGAAACATTTCAAAGTAAAACACAAAGTATTTTATCAGAGTCCATGTTCCAGATTTAAAAGATCTCCAGGTTTTACTTTTAGTTTCCGTTTTTCTCGAGTCAGAGGAGAAAGAATGGATGAAGAGAGCCGATCAACCAAACGTCACATCATTCTGTTCACTGCAGTAACGATTTAAAAGCTTTTTGTGGACGATAAACGGACGAAGAAGAGACATATTGTATTTTTCTATATTATATATTTTGACAGACGTTTGTACACTGGAGGAGGAGGCGACAGCTCAGACTGACTTTTCTGTGAAAACCTTTTTATCCTTTATGTTGCTGATAGCGAGGCGGTGCAGACGTCTGTAGCACAAATATGATGAAGTCACTACTTGACAGAAACATCTGTAGTCTGTAGTTTGTCTTCTGGATGTCAGGACCAGCTGTCAAATAAGCAGTAAATCAGCTTTAATGAGACTGTATGACTTTTACTGAGATAATAAAATCACACGATTGAAAACTGATTCAAATGATTTGTGTTTCAAAATCTCACATTTTACCACAAATGTTTGTTTCCTCATGTTCATTTTCTTTATATCACAAATTTGAGTTAATTCAAGCTTTAATTTGAACCTTTTTCCCGTCGCTAGGGATGTTTATGATTTATTATTAATCAATTAATCTCCGTTCAGATTCAGTTTCGATTAAAAAGATTACAGTTGCTTCTTTTTTCAAATAAATCCAAATAAAACACAAAATACTGGTGTGAGAAAATGTGTTTAATTAAAAAAAGGAAATTGGTAATTTAAAAAAAACAAAACATTTTACACAAACTATCACATTTTATCCATTTATAAATGTAATATATTCATAGTGGACGATGTCACAGTGTCTCAGAAAGAAAGATACGAAGTCTGGATCAGTGAAGTCATTTACTGTATGACGTCTTTACACCAGCAGATGGCAGCAGAACTCTGATTTGAAACAGCTTCATGGTAAACACACATGGACTGACCGACTTAATCACCTCTCCTGACGAGGCACTGAGTGCTGTTTGTCTCGGGAGGAAAACTCACTTGTATATTTTTTTTTACAAAAATTCAAATTAGAATGAAAAGAAAAAATAACCAGAAGGGTTTCATACTCCATCTGTTGAGGATGACAGCAGAATATAGAATACGCTGCTCGTTGTGACCGACCGGAGGAAAATGCTTCCTTTGTTTTGTTTTATGTGAGTCGAGAAGTTTGTGTCACCGTCAAGAACATCTGGTCCAAAATTACTTCACGCCCTCCGAAGATCTCTGGGACGTCCTGAAGGACAAAAGTCCTGACAGGTGACTGAAGACATTAACTTTCTGGTGATCCATTTTCTAAATCTGATCTCAATTGTTTGTTGGAAAAAAGGTTTTGCAGGATAATCTTTATAAGTTCCTAAATGTTTTTGTTCATCTGATTTCTGAAACTGAAATCAAAAGAATATTTTTTAATGTTTGAAAAAAACAAGTTTTGGGAAAAAATCTGAAGAAATTAAAACTCAGCTGGAAGAAAACATGAACGCTTGTAGTCCTATTCAACATGAACATGGTGCACTTCAGCCTCTTGTGGTCAAAATGAGAATTACAAAAACATTAAGAAAGATGACCTTATAAAAAACATTTCTCCTGCCAAAACTGTTTCTTTTAATTGGTTTCACAAAAAAAAAAAAAAATTCTCCTGAAATTTTTCCGACTCGTGTTTTCGCAGATGGAAAAAGAGATTAATGAATTTGGAAAGATTATTCGACAAAACTGGTGGAGAACCAAGTGGGGAAAAATATTTAAGAAGCAAAACAAATAGTTTGATGTTTGATTCTCTAAGTTCACGATTCAATGTGACTTTCAATTCTGAGGTTTCTTCAGCTAGGATGGCCACGTACGGCAGCCCTGAGGGTCAAGTTAAGATTGTTTTTTTTGTGTTTTTTCTGATGATCTGTTTTCTGCGTCTTATCTAAACTGTTTTCTCTCCCGTGTTTAACTTGAATCCTCTCACACTCATTTTTTTACTAACTTGGTTTCACAGATACAATTTTAAGAATTTAGAAAGATTATCCTGCAACGTTTTGTTGAGACCAGTTCTCGGGTCATAAACACAGGAGAGAAAACCGTTTAGACAAGACGTAGAAAACATCTTTTTTTTTCTTCACTTGTTCCCATTTGGTTTAAAAAAAGAGAAAACATGTTTTTAAGAAAAAATATTCTGAAAAATGTTGAGAATTGTTTTTTCACGTGTCAAACCGAGTGAACAAATGTGTTTTCACTCAATTTCACATGAAAAAAAAAATTTCTCCTAAAAGGTTTTTTCCCAGATGGAAAAATATGAAGGAACTTATAAAGATTGTGCTGCAAAACATTTTTTCCCAACAGTTCTCAAGTTATAAACATACAACAATTTAGATCAGACTTAGAAAACGGATCACAAGAGAAATAATGTCTTCACTTACTCCTCCGGGCTTCCGTACACAGCCGTCAAAATCAGATCAAATTGTGACATTAAATTTGAAAGTCACATCGAATCGTGAATTTGAAGAATCGTGACGACCGAAGTATACGTAGGGCTGCCACTAACGACTAGTCGACTAGTCGTTATAGTAGTCGATGACTAGTCGATTATCAAAGTATTCAGATTATGAATTGCACAAAAAACAATGGCTCTTATTTAGTTGGGGAAAGTGAGATGTCTCACTCTGAGCTATTTCAATTGGCTATGGTGAAACACTGTTTAGCGTGGCATTGCATGCCGTGGGATACACACACGATGACGTCACTAACGACTAGTCGACTACTAAATTAGTCATTGACTAATTTAGTAGTCGACTATTTGTCGACTAGTCGTTGCACCCCTATATTTCATTAAAGGTTTAATGAACTATCATCTTAATTGTCTTCATTTTTAGTAAGTAACACTTCAAGCTGAAAGCTAATGATTGTTATATAAGAGCAGCTGCATGCTGGTGCGATAAACTGTATGTTATACATTCAATTTACGTATGATCCGATTAGTCGACTAATCGAAAAAAATAGTCGGTGATTAGTCGACTATCAAAATAAT
This sequence comes from Pagrus pagrus, assembly GCF_965226575.1. Classification (NCBI taxonomy): domain Eukaryota; kingdom Metazoa; phylum Chordata; class Actinopteri; order Spariformes; family Sparidae; genus Pagrus; species Pagrus pagrus. The sequence continues at coordinate 1,080,387 of NC_140201.1, read as the reverse complement.
CGTTTGTGGCAGCCCTAAAGCCATTACAGGTCTTCTGAAACCACTGAGAGACTCCCTGATCACCTTCAGGAGTCTTGGAGGGAGCGCCACTTTCTTTCAGGACTCTTAAAACAGCTCTTGGAAATCATTCAGGGCTTCTGTAACGTCCTCAAGGTCCCTGGATCCAATTAAACCTCCTTTATTCTGAGAAATCCCAACAGGTCCTCTGAATCCCTGAATCAGCATATTCTGGAGCCTTTCTGAGCCCCTGAGCTCATCTCAAGGACTGCAGGTCTGCACACCTGAGTGAGTACCACTGTTTATATTTTCAATCAGAACTTCAAAATAAGAGTCCACAGAGACAAGAGTCGACTCCACAGTATCCTTTATTTACACCGTCATCCACATCGTTAATTAATAGCAGTAAGGTAAACATAATAGCTTTTATTACATTGTCATTCTGGTGAGGCCCACCGGGTGGCGCTGTGAGTCCGTCATCAGTGATGTCACAGTGTCTCCGTCTCCCCTCAGTCCTCCAGCTGAGAGCACGTTTAGAGGACGGAACCGACAGCCACCAAATGAATAAACAAATTTATTTTGAAGGTTACAAGTGCATCTTCATACAAATAAAAAACCCTTTTATAAAACGAGCCGTCGTGTTTGTTTCTCCCAGTGACGGACCAATCAGGAGTCAGATCACAAACCAACAGCAGTGACTCTTTTAATCGACTTTCAGACAGTTTGTTTCATAACAGACGGAGATTCCTGTTCTTCACTGTGTCTGTGTGGATGAAGACGAGTTAGAATCAGATGCTTCAATATAAAACATTTAGAAAAGACGACCTCTGCGCTTGCACACAGACGGCTGGACAATACTGCGCTGATGTTTCTGTTCTGTGTCCTCTTCACTGCAGGAAACCAGACTGTTCAGTGTGGAAGCGACCGTACTGCTGACAGGCCTCCTGGAGCCATTTAAAGGACCGTACAGTACTTATCTTTAATTTATCTTAGAGCCAGTTTCCTTTACTCCCCTGACTGTTTCCGAGTGCTCAGTATACTTTGAAATGTTTAGTTTGAGTTTGTGAACTGATATAATCACAGCGAGTCTCCGTTTATATCTGAGTGAAGAGTCACCAAAACTTTTTCATTCAACAAAAAAGTCCAACTTCTCAAATATGAATTGGCAGCAGGCGATATGAGAACGTATACAGGTGAAAATCTGCAAATCAGGAACGACTCTTCATCGTTACATTTTTGGTATTTGACAGTTAACAGGAACTTTTTGGTTGCTACGAAAAAAAAAGTTTGACATCCGGCCGATCTGTTGAACGTGTACGCTTGTTTTAAACTTGGAAATTGCCAAAATAAAAAAACAAGATAAATAAATAAATTAATAAGCCACTTAATTTGTGTTTCTGGTGATTCTGATCTAAATTGTTTAATCTTCGACTCGAGAAGTGGTTTGTTTTGTGTTTGAAACAGAGTAGAAAGAAAAAGTTGGCAGAGAGAAAAATGTTTCTTTTGTAATGCTAATGTTTGTGTGTTTGTTTTTGTAATACTCATTTTGACCACAAGAGTCGTTTTAATTTCTCTCAACACAACATACATCGATTTTTCTGTCCTCTTGAAAATTTTGTGTTTCCATGTTTCACAGATGGAAAAAAAAACGTTGAGGAACTTTGAAAGATTCCCGTTCCATCAGGTCTCGAGTCATAAACACCGGAGAAAAAACAATTTAGATCAGAGTCAGAGAAGATATCCTCACTGCTCCTCAGGACGTCTGTATGAGTGAGTTAAAACACAATTATTTATTCATGTCACATTATAAATTAGTCAATATTGTTTTTGGTGCATTTATTTAGTTAAACTTCCTGTTTTTGTTTTTCCATTCACTCCGTTTAATCAAGTCTTCAGCGGTGATGTCAGAAAAATTCCCAAAGTGACATTCAGATGTTTTTTAAAGAAAACCCAAAAAATATTCAGTTTCAGCAGCGATCTCAGATTCATCTCCAGAACACAAATGTTTTTCATTTTCAAGAAACAGTCAATAATTTTGACATTCATGTCTGTGTCTCTATTAAAACAACATATTTCACCAGCCGACTGTGACTTTGCTGAAGTTGGAGGGTCCTTGAACGCACCACAGACGACAGGTGTCTGAGCTGCAGTCACTCAGAGCGGTACGTAACAAACATGACTCAGAGTCTGTGCATGTTTACTGTGATAGAAAATAACTGAGGAAACAGAAGTGAAACGTTATTTTTCAAAACTGTTGAGCAGCGATGTTTCAGGTGACGGGGATTTAACGGGGTAAACACTCAAACCTGCTGTAGATTCTTTTAAATTGCTCAGTATAACGTTTTTCTTCCCGTGTCGACGCAGCAGCCGCGGCCTCGGATCAGATTCGCTCTTCTCGTGTGAACACGGCTCGTTAATTTAGACTGTGATTCAGGCCGGCAGCCTCTTCCCTCTGACCAGAGCAACACTAATCTCCGATAACCATCAAAGAGCTGCAGTCAGGACAGAGATGCAGGTCGGACATGATGAGGATGATGTAACTTCCTCAGGTACAACTCAGTGTTAAACTGCTGCTTATTAGATCTGAACAAAAACCATCAGTCTGCTGGAAACAGCTGATACAGCACGTCTCCTCCTCTCCTCTCCTCTCCTCTCTCCTCCTCTCCTCTCCTCTCTCCTCTCCTCTCCTCTCCTCTCCTCCTCACCCTCCTCTCCTCTCCTCTCCTCTCCTCTCCTGCTCCTCTCCTCTCCTCTCTCCTCTCCTCACCCTCTCCCTCTCCTCTCCTCACCCTCCTC